>NC_086449.1:748181901-748515234 GCF_028390025.1 Pseudophryne corroboree
TAAAGTCACAGATACAGACATGAACTTTTGTTTGCCAACTTCAGAGAGTGCTACCAGCTCAGTACCACTCCAAAAGGGATCATCAGAACATCCGGATTCTGTCTATACAGAGTCAAGTGTCAATGGACCTAGCCCGGTTCCAGCCGTCGGTCCAAAGTCTCCACTGGTTCCAGCCAGCCTGAGTGGCTCCAATGATGGGCTACCTCCTTCGGTTCCAGCCGATTCCAGAATCCTCGGATCAAATCCGGTCCTATCCGTCAGTCCGAGGACTCCACCGGTTCCTGCCGATTCAAGCTCTTCCGGACCCAATCCGGTCCCATCCGTCTGTCCGGATCAGCCTCCTCTGGTTCCAGCCAGCCCGAGTAGCTCTGTTTCCAATGCTGAGCTACCTCCTTCGGTTCCAGCCGATTCCAGCATCCTCGGATCAAATCCGGTCCTATCCGTCAGTCCGAGGACTCCTTCGGTTCCAGCCGATTCCAGTCTCTTTGTATCAAATCCGGTCCTATCCGTCAGTCCGAGGACTCCTTCGGTTCCAGCCGATTCCAGTCTCTTTGTATCAAATCCGGTCCTATCCGTCAGTCCGAAGACTCCTGCGGTTCCAGCCGGTTCAAGCTTATCTGGACCCAATCCGGTCCCATCCGTCTGTCCAGATCAGCCTCTTACAGCTCAAGTCAATTCAAGTAGTCCTGGACAAATCCCTGTTCCATCCGTTTGTCCAAAGTTGTCGTCAGTTCCTGCCGATTCCAGTTCCTCTGAACCCGGTGTGGTTCTCTCCAGTGTTTCAAGTAAGCAACTCCTGTCGCTATGTCCAGAGTCTACAGTTCTTGCAGATATTGCAGTTGCCTCAACCCAGATGGAGGCTCTACGCATCTCACCCCAAGATGAAGCTTCTAGCATTCTGTCAACCTCAGCAAAGAATTCCCGTCAGTCAATCCAGGAGATGACGTCCTCTCTCCACCCTCGAGCATTTCAAGTTGATTCTACTCCTGCTTCTGAATGCTTATTCCAGTCCTCTACTCTCAAGTGTCCGACATGGTCTTCCGAGACTTCAACTGACATTCAGCCTTCCAAGTGTCCACCAGATACAAAAGCTCCAGTCTACTTTGATGGTGACTATGCTCAGTTTCGTGCAGTGGCGAGCCAATACCTCGCTTTTACTGAGTCGGAACCTTCAGTGACTATTTCTCCAGCCAATGCAATCAGATACTTCCTCCTGTTCTTCAAAGGTAGAGCACTGGACTGGGCGAATCCTCTCATTGAATCTAAAGATCCGCTACTGAGTGATCTTCCCGCTTTCTGCGAAGCCGTAAAACAGGAGTTTGCTCCAAAGTTTATGCATTCAGAGTCATCTGGGCATTCTGGCCAATTTGTCAACAGTTTGTCTACTGCTAAATCCTCTCCAACATCTCTGTCTGTGCAAGATCAGGATACATTAGACCAAGCTATTAAAGATTTCCAAGCTGTAAAGTCAAGACAAGGTTCTCAGACTTCAGATTTGAAAGTTGCATATACTCCCGTGTCTCCATCCTACAGCAACACTTCTGAAAGTATTGACTCCCCGGATTCAACATCTGATCAGTCTTCCAGTTCTCAGTTTTTCGACTCAACTCCTTCCAAACATGAACAGGTTCTGTTGCATCAATGTATCAGAGATTTCAAGAATTACAAGAATTGGAGAGCTCAAAAACCAGCTCAAAGTCTACCATCTGTTGATGTAAGTGTTGGCTATGCTGCCGTTACCCCTAGTCCTGGTGTCTCATATAGCTTCAAATTCACTGGTCCACAGGTTGTCTCAGATAATGTTATTCCTAAACAAAAGGCTCCCATGACCACACTAGACCTGGACTTTGACTCTGAAAGTGAGTTTGTTGATAAAGACTCAAGTTACATTATGGGAGGTTCTATCCTTCCTAGCTATGCCTTTTCCCAGGAAGTAAATTCTGTCTCAAATGACCATGAATGGTCTACTTGTTCTGACGGGGAAATTCTGTCTTCTGAAGATGAAAGTTGGGAAGACTTTTGAGGACCTCTGCTTTTGTGTATTTCTAAGTTCTTTTTCAAGGTTCCTCCAAGTTCCAGCGTGGGTGTTCGGTGCCCACCCATAAAAGGGGGGGTACTGTCAGGAATCTGCATTTTCCATCACATCACTGCTGTGGAACTACAGGTTCCAGCAGTTCAGTTCTGTTCCAGTTCTCGTTTTCAGTCCTCTGCAGCCTGGAGTACATAGTGCTTCAACTAACTCACAGCTGATCTGGACACCCAATCCAGCTAGTATCTCCGCCTGCAGTTTGTGTCCAATCACTGCTGGGCAGGTGGTATAACTTCCAGTTTGTGGCTCTCTCACATCGCCTTGGACAACACGTCACATCCCGTGAACAGACCGCTCCTGTTTGCAATCCTCTGTCTACAGAGATTTCCTTGTGTATTAGACCTGTGGAACAACAGGTCCCAGCTGTTCCAGTTCCCAGTTGTTCCTGTGTTCCTGTGGAACTACAAGTTCCAGCAACCCCTCCAGCTCTCCTGCGACATTCAGTGTGCAAGTTCCTGTGGAACTACAAGTTCCAGCAACCACTCCAGCTCTCCTACTGCATCCAGTGGTTCCCTGTGTTCCAGTCTCCAGATCCCCTGTGTTCCTGGTTATCCTCCTGCATCTCTGTGGAACTACAAGTTCCAGCAACCACTCCAGCTCTCCTGCTGCATCCAGTGGTTCCCTGTGTTCCAGTCTCCAGATCCCCTGTGTTCCTGGTTATCCTCCTGCATCTCTGTGGAACTACAAGTTCCAGCAACCACTCCAGCTCTCCTGCTGCATCCAGTGGTTCCCTGTGTTCCAGTCTCCAGATCCCCTGTGTTCCTGGTTATCCTCCTGCATCTCCGTGGAACTACAAGCATCAGCAATTCCTGCATTCATTTACAGGCTTCACACCAATCTCCAACACAGTGTGCTTCAGCCTCAGCTGTAGAGACTCCATCTCCAGGTGCAGCTCATCACCTCACCTGTGAATCAGCTTGCAAGCTGCCTGTGCTTTCCAATAGCACTGTGAACCCTGCATCAAGTCTTCTGCATCTGCTACCAGGTTTGCTACCATTATCATCACCTCTGCTGGCTCCACGTGTTTATCATCTCTGGTTCCCATACCAGCATATTGCCATAGACTCTCACTGTATTGCCATAGACTCTCACTGTATTGCCATAGACTCTCACTGCATTGCCATAGACTCTCACTGTTTTGCCATAGACTCTCAGCTTCCACGCTGCATCATACCCATTGCATTTATTATTGTTTATTTCTCCAAGTATTCCTGCTGCCATATTGTTTTATCTTTCTGCTTAATAAACAACATTGCGCACATGCGCAGGAATCCAATCCAGTATCCTCACTTCTTCCATCCTACCTCCACTGACCCACTAGCGCCCCCTCCGGGGACACAAACCAGACCGAACCTGACAATTTGTAGATGTTGATCATGTCCCCTCTTAGTTTCCTCTTTCCCAGTGTAAACATGCCTAGTCTTCCAAGTCTTTCCTCGTATTCCTGCGTCTCCATGCCCTTAATTAGTTTGGTCGCCCGCCTCTAAACCTTTTCTAGCTCCAGGATATCCTTTTTGTAATATGGTGCCCAGAATTGTACACAGTATTCAAGGTGTGGCCTCACTAGTGATTTATATAGCGGGAGTATAACACCCTCGTCCCTTGCATCAAATCCGTTTTATGCATGCTAATATCTTATTAACCTTCTTTGCTGCAGTCCTACTTTGGGTACTACTGCTTAGCTTGCTATCTATGAGGACACTTAAGTCCTTTTCCAGTACAGTATCCCCTAATTTTACCCCATTCAGTATGTAGGTGTTATTTTTGTTCTTGCCCCCACAGTGCATTACCTTACACTTGTCTATATTGAAGTGCATTCTCCATTTGGCTGCCCATGCTTCTAATTTAACTAAGTCGTTCTGAAGAGATTCAGCATACTCTTCCGTATTTATAGCCGTACACAATTTGGTATCATCTGCAAAAATTGACACCATGCTCTCTAGACCTTCTGTTAGGTCGTTAATGAAAATGTTGAACAATAGCGGTCCTAATACCGAGCCTTGTGGCACACCACTTAACACTTCAGTCCAATTTGAAAACGATCCATTGACCACAACGCGCTGCTCCCTATTATCTAACCAATTTTTGACCCAAGTGCATATTGTGCTTCCTAGCCCTATTTCTTGTAGCTTGTAGATAAGTTGCATGTGTGGTACTGTGTCGAAAGCTTTGGCAAAGTCTAAAAAGATTACATCCACCACTTTACCCTGATCGAGGTTTGCACTTACTGTTTCATAAAAGCCAAGTAAGTTTGTTTGAGAGAATCTGTCCTTCACAGATCCATGTTGATTCCTTTTAATGACCTTATTGGCTTCAAGGAACTTCTGAATACTATCCCTTAGAATACCTTCCAGTACTTTCCCCACTATAGACGTAAGACTAACTGGTCTATAATTACCTGGTTCAGCTTTACTTCCCTTTTTGAATATAGGCACTACTTCCGCTATACGCCAGTCTTTGGGAACCATACCTGATATAACTGAATCCTTAAAGATCAAAAATAGCGGTTTTGCAATTTCAGAGCTCCATGGAACCCTTGGGTGAATTCCATCGGGACCCGGTGACTTATTAATCTTTAAATGTTTCAATCGGTCACAGACTACCTCCTCACTTAAATAAGTACCTATCAGAGGGATATTCTCATTAATGAGATTGTGTGTTAGTCCCTGAATTAGGTCCTCTCTAGTAATTACTGTTGAAAAAAACTAATTTAGTGTGTCCGCTATGTCACTATCATTTTTGATTAAGACTCCCAACATGTCTTTTAAAGGGCCTATGCTCTCCTTCTTTAATCTCTTGCTATTAATGTATTTAAAGAATTTTTTGAAAGAAAGTGTGTATGTTACTATTCACTCCAAGCCCCAGTGTGTATGTTAACCCCCCCCCCCCCCCCCCACGCCGCCGCCTTACCCCCACCCAGTGTGCATCTACTGGGGGGCACCAGCCAAAATCTTGGTTAGGGCCGGCTGTATAGACACAAGACAGCCTGTAAATGCCACTGTGTCATTACCACTTGGCACTGCATACATTCCACTGCCACTGTGGCCCCTGTGTTTACTCCACTCCTTCCTTGCTGGACCCATTGCACCTGTATTCCTGTATTGTGTTCTACCTGGTTATGAACCAACCCTGCTTAAGATATTCATTATGTGGACTAACCTCGATCACACACCACAGACACCTATATCGACACCTATAGATTCTGTAATATCAAAACTTTTACTTTACTTTCTTAAAAAAGAAAATAGAATCACCTGGCCAGCGGCCTAGCAAGTCTCATGCACGGGAGCCTACTGTGCCTCCCCCCAGCAAGAGGCAGCCCTAGGTATGTGCCTAATGTGCATAGTGGAAAATCCACCAGGGCATATTGGTCAATATGTACCCAAAGCATTGTGCTAAAGATATGTGACTGTTGGGTTATTTGAATGTGACAGTGGAAAAGCAATAGGGAGTTGCTAGGGCAGTGAGGGGGTCCTAAGATCCTGGATGTCCAGTTATACCCTTATGGTAACAGGTCCTAGACGTATATTTTTTACTCTATAGGAACCAACAGAACGCTGTCTTAAATATGACAGTACGTGACTTAAACTGGGAACTCTATGCAATCACAACATCACACCGCTACCTACAGCATGAGGAATGCTGGGCCTGCTTATGTAATATAGGAGCTTTCCTAAGCCTGCTAAGTCTAATAAACAGGGCATGTGAGTCCAAGCCTTCCAGGATCTGCAGGGAGCAAGGCTGCTTTAGTATTCAAGGCCACTTTTGATTCTCCAGCTTTTGGATAATTGATTTGCTGGTACTTACAGATCCACAGTGATTTGATAGCAGTGACGTGCAGTCAGGGTAAGCAAGTTATGCAGAGCATTACCTGTTATACTCCAAAATTTGCCAAGGCTTGGACATAACAAAGAGGCTAATTCAGACCTGATCGCTGCTGTTCAGGTCTGAACTGCGCATGCGCCGCAGGGTGCATGTGCATGCAAGAGAGGCTATCGGGATCTCAGCCCAGTGATTGCCTCTGCCTGATTGACAGGCAGAGGCGTTCGCTGGGCGGGAGGGGGCGGGTTGGCGGCATTTGTCTGCCGTTTTGGGGCTGCGTGACGTCACACGCCATCGCTGCGACCCGGAATGCGACAAGTAGCTCCAGCCAGCGCGCAGGATCTGCGCAGTTAGGCAGCTACTTGTCAAGTACAAAAACATCGCTGCCGTGTGATGCTTTTGTACTTGTGCGGGGGGGTCGGGCCTGACAAGCGGGGTGAACTAGCCCTGTGCTGGGCGTCCCCCCCCCATGTCAGAGTAAATGAACGTAAAAGTGCTAAATTTAGCACATCTACAATAAACTCTGAATTACCCCCAAAGTTGGATACAGACAAGACGGTGCCAAATAGTAATAGCAAATGATGAACAAACCAGAGAGAACAAACAATGATAGACAATAGGGACAAAAGGGGAAGGAAGGAGGGGGGATATAAAGGTGATGGAATATGAGTGGTGCCCAGATTTTACGCTGAGGTTCCGGGGACTTTATCTAATCCACTGGGTTGTGGAGTAGATGTAAGTAGGTTTTATAATTTCTGTGCAGGGTAAATATTGGCTGCTTTATTTTTACACTGCAATTTAGATTTCAGTTTGAACACACCCCACCCAAATCTAAATCTCTCTGCACATGTTACATCTGCCCCACCTGCAGTGCAGCATGGTTATGCTCAATTGCCTACTTTTTTGGTTTGCTAACAAACCTGAATATCCCTATAGTCAGTAACAATAAGGTAAGCCCTTTAGGAAACAAGGAAGAGAAAATTGAGGATAAGAAACCACAGGTCTAATAACATTAAAACAGAGGATACCCTTTGGACAGCGTTTCCAAGTTATACCACGATGTCAACTTGACCGCTTGTCTGATGTATTCTCGTGTAGAAAGTGGCAGAGTACTGTATGTAAATAGGGGAGCCAAATCTCAAAAAGATTCTCAGCCCTGGCCTCAACTTCGAGTGAACATTCTATCCAATCCATTTGGTAAAGTAATGTTACCCTAGGGAACAGCAATGAAATAGGTATTTCCTCTGCACTAATTCACTTTTCTTAGCTGCTGCCATGATACGGGACAAAAGCATTGCCACGAGCCTTGATCAGCAGAGCGTGGGGAAGGGGGTACGAATATGCCACAATGCCCATGTCATATCATTCGAAAATGTTATGCCCAGGTCCCCTTCTATGTAAATCTGGACCTGTAGCCAGATGAATATACATTTTAAATTTGCATCTCAATAACAAGGTGATTTTTTCAGCAAATAACTAAAGGGATAAAATCTTTGTTAAAACAAATGATTTTTTTTTATTGGTATTTGATGTGGCAGATATTGTTTATATAACATTTGTACAGGACTGGTTTGCATGCTTTTGTTTTATTAAAAGTCTAGGTTTGAATGATTTGGAATCTGGTAAAATTGCACTGGACTTGCCCATCCGTGGGTGCATGATAGATCAAAGTATGAAACACACTGATAGGTAACTTATCTCTCTGGGTATGTCCAAAGTGGCAAAACGCGTAGGATTTGTATAATTGGACATTGAGGATTACCCCTTGTTGGATCTCCTTTCTTTTTTCTTCATATTCCTGGTACCCAGGTATTGAGGAAAGCATCACTGGACTATGCAGACCTTTTCCCAGCCTGGGTGACTGTGCAGACATTCCTCATATAAGCTGTTCTATGTACAGTAGGGTATTTCTATATTTGGCATTAAAGCTGTTAAAAAAGTGGGTCATGTACAAAGTCCCCCAAATGCAAGCCTTTTTAGCAACAGCAATAAGACCAGGGTATGTTATTGTAGATGAAAGTGCTCAGAGAATAATCCCCATCAGCATGTAGCAATGAGTCCAATGTATAGAAATGTAATGCCAACGATGAGTGCAGTCCAGCACTATGAAACAGAAACTGGAAGATAGGCGGGCATTGCACACTAAATCATGGGCAGGGTTTCTCTTACGTCCTAGAGGATACTGGGGATCAATTAAGTACCATGGGTATAGACGGGTCCACTAGGAGCCATGGGCACTTTAAGAATTTGATAGTGTGGGCTGGCTCCTCCCTCTATGCCCCTCCTACCAGACTCAGTTTAGAAAATGTGCTTGGAGGAGCCGGTCATGCTTATGGAAGCTCCTGGACAGTTTTCTGCATTTATTTTTCTGTTTGTTATACTCAGGCAGGACTGGATGGCACCAGCTTGCCTGCTTCATGGTACTTAGAGGGGGAGGGGGAACAGCCCAACCTCTTGAAGAGTTAATAGTCCCGTTCCCCGCTGACAGGACACTAGCTCCTGAGGGAACTATTCGCAAGCCCCACCATGGCGAGCGTACATTCCACGCCGCCACCCCTAACAGAGCCAGAAGAGTGAACAGTAATAAGCCGGCGTCCCGGTTAGCGGGTCGCCGCCCATTATGGCGGCACGAGGGTATGGAGATGCACGGCTTCTAACCGGGATGGATTGCGTCTCCAGACTCAGTACACAATTGCGTCTCAGTACACTGTACACAGTACCCACACTGGCAAACAAAGCCTTAAAACGATTCTCTTTTCATTTCAAGCACAAATTACCTCAGCCAGTAGGGGGCTTCACTATGAGAGGATCCAGCAGCTCATCAGCGCCTTTTTCCCTCTGCAGTGGACACCAAGGCTGACTGAACAGGATGCGCAGCTCCTCCGCTGTGACTCCAGATTACCTCAGCGGTACCAGGGGGGGAGCGATTATTAGTGTACTAAGTCCCCAATCTGGGTACTTAGTCTGCGACCCGGCTAATAAGGGCGCGGTGTGCTGGCTCCAAAATACCTCTGTGTCTCCCAGGAAGGGCTATTTGTGGGTTAATTGCACTTTTAACCTTTCGTGTGTGTGTGCTGTCACAATTACAATATGTCAGGCAAAGAGTGTGTTTCATGTACGGCAGAGTGTTCCTCTTCCCCAGGGACCTCACTACTATGTACTCAGTGTAGTGCACCTTCCCAGGCTAGCGGGGCTGAACCAGCGTGGCTGGATTCACTAGCTAGTTTTAGCAGCCATGCAAACGCTATGCCGCCGCCCACTGGGAGTGTATTTTAGCTCAGCAGAAGTGCGGACGGTTGTATCGCAGAGCGCTTGCAAATTTTTTTTTATGTAGTTTCAGAGTAGCTCAAAGACTACTCAGCGCTTGCGATCACTTCAGACTATTCAGTTCCGGATTTGACGTCACAAACCCACCCAGCATTTGCCCAGCCATGCCTGCGTTTTTCCTGGCACACCTGTGTTTTTCTGCACACTCCCTGAAAACGGTCAGTTGCCACCCAGAAACGCCCACTTCATGTCAATCACTCTGCGGCAAGCAGTGCGACTGAAATGCATCGCTTGACCCTGTGCAAAACGACATCGTTTGTTGTGCTCATACGTCGTGTGTGCGCATTGCGTTGCATACGCATGCACAGAACTGCCGATTTTTAGCCTGATCGCTGCGCTGCGAACAAATTCAACTAGTGATCAACTCGGAATGACCCCCATTATTCCAACTTGTTTGTGGTACCGAAACCGGACGGTTCGGTAAGGCCGATTTTTAATCTAAAATCGTTGAACCCGTACTTACTGTACAAGTATTCAAATTCAAGATGGAGTCTCTGAGAGCGGTGATCTCAGGTCTGGAGGAGGGGGAATTCCTAGTGTCTCTGGATATCAAGGATGTGTACCTTGACATTCCGATCTGGCCACCTCATCAGGCTTATCTATGCTTTGCACTACAGGACTGTTACTACCAGTTCCAGGCCCTGTCATTTGGTCTCTCCACGGCACCGACGGTGTTCACCAAGGTGATGGCAGAGATGATGTTTCTCCTTCTCAAGCAGGGAGTGAACATAATTCCGTACCTGGACAATCTGTTGATAACGGCACCGTCCAGGGAAAGGTTGTTGGACAGCATTGGTCTCACATCCAAACTACTCCTGGATCACGGGTGGATTCTAAATCTCCTGAAATTTCACTTAGAGCCAACTCGGAGGCTCCCATTTCTGGGAATGATACTGGACAAAGAGTCACAGAAAGTTTTTCTTCCATTGGAAAAGGCATTGGTAATCCAGTCCATGGTTTGGGATGTCCTGAAGCCATCCCGGATATCGGTGCATCTATGCATTCACCTTCTGGGGAAAATGGTAGCCTCTTACGAATCATTTCAGTACGGAATGTTTCATGCGAGGCCCTTCCAGCTGGATCTGTTGGACAAATGGTCCGGATCGCATCTTCAAATGCACCAGAGGATCCGTTTGTCGCCAAAGGCCCGCATCTCCCCTCTGTGGTGGTTCCAGACTTCTCACCTAATCGAGGGCCAACGGATCGGGATTAAGAATTGGGTTCTGCTAACCACAGATGCAAGCCTCAGAGGTTAGGGAGCGATCACCCAGGTGGTCCAGTTTCAAGGAAGATGGTCAAGTCAGGAAGTCATCCTTCCAATCAACATTCTGGAACTCAGGGCTGTATACAATGCCCTTCTGCAGGCCTCATATCTTCTTCAAGATCGGGCCATTCAGGTTTAGTCGGACAATGTGACGGCAGTAACATACATAAACCGACAGGTCAGAATGAAAAGCAGAGCAGCACTGTCAGAGGTATCAAGAATTCTTTGGGCAGAACAACATGCTGTGGCATTGTCGGCGGTCTTCATTCCGGGAGTAGACAACTGGAAAGCAGACTTCCTCAGCAGAAATGACCCCAGGGGGGAGTGGGGCCTTCACCCGGAGGGGTTCAGGTGCTTGACACGTCGATGGGGATGTTCACATATCGACATGATGGTCTCTCATCTCAACAAGAAGCTTAAGTGGTATTGTTCCAGGCCAAGAGACCCACAGGCAGTGGCAGTGGACGCTTTGATGACTCCATGGGTCTATAAAATGGTGTACATGTTCCCTCCACTTCTGGTAATCCCAGGAATTCTGAAAAGAATAAAAAGGGAAAAAGTTCAAGCAATTCTCATTGCTCCAGACTGGCCAAGAAGGGCCTGGTACGCGGACCTTCTGGAGATGCTCCTGGAAGATCTGTGGTCTGTACCTCTTTGCGAGGATTTTCTGCAACAGGGCCCGTTCGTCTATCAAGACTTAACACAGCTACGTTTGACGGCATGGAAGTTGAACGGCTGATTCTAGCCAGGAGAGACATCCATGAAAAGGTCATCCCGACTATGATCCAAGCCAGGAAGGGGGTAACGCCTAAACGTTACCACTGTATTTGGAAGAAATTTCATCTGGGACGTTTCCTGCTTTTTCTGTGTCACGATCCTGACTGTAGTTCTCGTATTTGGTGACTTACCCCTGCCATCTGTCCTGGATCCTGTGCCTTTTTGCTCACTGAGATAAACAGCATGCCAATACCATGAGTTTCCTGAGTTCTCTGCCTGGAAGGTTATAGTTAACGAGCTCCACCTGTGGTGATCTTTTGTGTGAGTCTGAATTCAGCAATCTGAAGTTTAGGCCTAAAAGGCCAGCATCCTGTGTTTGCAGAAGTTCAGGCTTCAGTGTTCTCTCGGCCTGCTAGGCCTCGCTCCACTTCACAGCCTAGTCTAGAGTACTCACATGACAGTGACTGTTTCACCTGACCCAGAGCTGTCCAATCCTGTGCCAGCCTGAGACTCTCTGAATCACCTGACACTGCTCACCAATCACCAAGGACCAGGAAGTATAAGTCTGGAGTTGGAAACGCTGCCAGTTCCTCGTGTCACACACAGCTCTGTGTGAGCTTTGAAGCTGAGCTCCCTAAAGGTAACCCTTGTACTTTAGTTCCTGTAAAAACTCTGTTTCTTTGTTACCCAGTTTGGATTACATTTGTGCTGCCATTGATGTCCAGTATTTCCACGAGTCTCAACTTAAAGGCACAGTACAGTATTCCACCGTCTCCACTTGGCACATTTGCAGTGTTTCATCTTAAAGGCACAGTCGCAGTATTCCACAGTCTCAACTGAAGACCACAGCTGCAGTATTCTACCGTCACAGCCGCAGGGTTTTTCAGCCTCGTACTAGAGTTATAGCCACAGTCATCGTTCTACTTTCAGTTGCGTTTCCAGTTATATCCGGTACCAGCACGCATTCCAGTTGCATCCCAGTCTCACCAGTAACCAGTCCATCTTACTATCTTGCCAGTAACCTTGAGTACACAAGCACCTACTCCTGTGACACTGTATCCAGTACAGTCTCACCTATACATTCATCATCCTGCTATCAAAGTCCCTGGTAATCCAGTGGTCAGGATACGGCTTCCTCTGCCGAGGCCCGGGTTCGATCCCCGGTCAGGGATTGCTCCTTCTTCTCACTGATTCCTACAGACCAGCCTAATATTCACATAGTCCTCCAGTTGCCAGCACAGACTTCACTAACACCGGGTTCACAAAACCACAGTCATGACAGTAGGAACTGGCCTCCTGGACCCGGCCGAAAGTGTTTGTCTGACGCAGGACCTCCTAAGCAATATTGCAGGACGCTTGGAGGGTTTGGAGTCGACTCAGCATCAATTGGCACAGTGTCTGCAGCAGAATTCATTCTCCAGAGATTCTCTGACCTTCTGCACTAAGACTCCTGACCAACTGCAGATTTTCTACCAGATGTAATTACAGTTACAAGAACTTTTGTCTAGTATTCTTTCTGTGATGCCTGATCTCTTCAGGAATACTACCAACGTTGTTGATCCTGTTTTGTCCCGTCCAGTTAATAGAGTCTCTTCCTCTGTGCAAGGAAAAGTTTTTCATCAGAGCTATCCACGGCCCAAGCTCTCTGAAGCTGAACGTCAGCGGCGTAGGGAGCTACACCTCTGTCTTTACTGTGGAAATTCCGGTCATTTTGTAAAAGACTGCATTCTTCGCAAGCCAGGGAATGGTGACAAATCTCAGTATCATAGTGCTCATGTCTACAAGTCATCCACAGTAGCTGATCCTGCTACTGCTGACGGGGGTATCAAGAAGGCTACTCTGAAAGAGACTCAAATTTATGACTGGGGTCCGGTGATTAAAAAACCTTATCCCAAGTTGGGTATCCAGAGAAGAATGTTCAAGCCATTTAGAGTCACAGAGGAGTCCGTGCCTACAGCCCAAGGAGGGGCGTCCGTGCCTACAGCCCAAGGAGGGGCGTCCGTGCCTACAGCCCAAGGAGGGGCGTCCGTGCCTACAGCCCAAGGAGGGGCGTCCGTGCCTTCAGCCCCAGGAGGGGGTTCAGAGCGTCGAGCCCCAGGAGGGGGTTCTTCAGAGCATCCAGCCCCAGGAGGGGGTTCTTCAGAGCGTCCAGCCCCGGGAGGGGGTTCTTCGGAGCGTCCAGGGCCGGGAGGGGGTTCTTCAGAGCGTCCAGCCCCGGGAGGGGGTTCTTCAGAGCGTCCAGCCCCGGGAGGGGGTTCTTCAGAGCGTCCAGCCCCGGGAGGGGGTTCTTCAGAGCGTCCAGCCCCGGGAGGGGGTTCTTCAGAGTGTCCAGCCCCAGGAGGGGGTTCAGAGCATCCAGCCCCAGTGAGGGGTTCAGAGCGTGCAGCCCCAGGAGGGTTATCCAGTGTTCAGGCTCTAGTAGGGGCATATGAGTCTTCTACTCAGGAAGGAGTGTCTGATCTGTCAACCCCAGGAGGGGTGCTGGAGATAGCAACCCTGAGAGAGGTGTCTGATTCATCAACCCCAGGAGGGGTCACCACAGTTTCAGCCCCAAGGGAAGTATCCAGAGTCAAGTTTCCAGATGGGAATATTTGTGCTACAGATGCAGTTATGAACTCCTGTTCGCCGTCTTCTGAGAGCACCACCATGTTGGCATCCAGCATGGTTCAGGTCCAGGATGGACCATCTGAACACTTGGATTCTACTCACTCCGGTTCCAGCCGGAATCAGTCCGTCCCGGTTTCAGCCGGTCCAGCAATACCCCAGGCCCAGCCTGGTCAGTCCGTCCCGGCTCCTGCCGGTCCAGCAGTACTCCAGGCCCAGCCTGGTCAGTCCGTCCCGGTTCCAGCCGGTCCAGCAATACTCCAGGCTCCACCTGGTCAGCCCGTCCCGGCTCCTGCCGGTCCAGCAATACTCCAGGCTCCACCTGGTCAGTCCGTCCCGGTTCCAGCCGGTCCAGCAATACTCCAGGCTCCACCTGGTCAGCCCATCCCAGTTCCAGCTGGTCCAGCAATACTCCAGGCTCCACCTGATCAGCCCGTCCCGGCTCCTGCCGGTCGAGCAATACTCCAGGCTCCACCTGGTCAGTCCGTCCCGGTTCCAGCCGGTCCAACAATACTCCAGGCTCCACCTGGTCAGCCCATCCAGGTTCCAGCCGGTCCAGCAATACTCCAGGCTCCACCTGGTCAGCCCGTCCCGGCTCCTGCCGGTACAGCAATATTCCAGGCTCCACCTGGTCAGTCCATCCCGGTTCCAGCCGGTCCAGCAATACTCCAGGCCCAGCCTGGTCAGTCCGTCCCGATTCCAGCCGGTCCAGCAATACTCCAGGCTCCGCCTGGTCAGTCCGTCACGGTTCCAGCTGGTCCAGCAATACTCCAGGCCCAGCCTGGTCAGCCCGTCCCAGTTCCAGCCGGTACAGCAATACTCCAGGCCCAGCCTGGTCAGTCCGTCCCGGTTCCATCCGGTCCAGCGATACTCCATGACCAGCCTGGTCAGTCTCCTTTGGCTCCAGCCAATTCAAGTATCCTCGGATCCAATCCAGTCCTACTCATCCAGCCAAAGATTTCTCCAGTTTCAGTCTGTTCAAGCTCATCTGGACTCAAACGGATTCCAAGCATTGGTCCGAGTAAAGAACTTTTGTCAGTTGGTCCCAGTAAAGGACTTCCACCATCGAGTTCTAAAATTAGACTTCAGTCTGTCTCTGATTCTGTTTCCTTGTCTTCCAGCACTGAGTCTACAGCTTCCGCGGGGAATTCTAATACCTCTTCTCCTCGATGTCGGGATAATTCTGCTGTAGCATCTAAAGTCAAGAAAAATACCAAGGCTATTGACCTAATGTCTGAATGTGTACCTCAGTCTAACGTTGTTTCAGTGGCATCTGTTTCCTTGAGTCCAATTTCATCCTCCACTCAGTCTTCAGAACATTCAGCCAATGCTCCGTTCTCTGACCCATCGCTTTCTGAGCAAGATAATGCCTTGATGAACCAATACATTAGGAATTTCAGGAATGCCAAGAATTGGAAAACAGTACAAAGACAACAGCCTGTTGATTTAAGAGTAGGTTATGTTTCCATTGATTCCACTCCAAGTTCCTTGTGTTGTTTTGAACATGTTAATGCAGCTTACAAAATGGATGTAGTTACTCCCAAAGAAGACTGGTATCTTCCAATAGACTTGGACTCAGACTCTGAATTTGATCCAGTTTATGATGCTACTTCTTTCAGGGGAGGTCCCATGTTTTCTAAGGAAGTTTTTTCTTTACAGGAGATTCCGCTCTCCCTGGTCAAAACCAAATGTTCCCGTAAGAAGAAGAGGCATCAACGAAGGTCCTAAGTTCTTCTATATGAATTTCTCAAGTTCCTCTAAGACCAAAGATGGGTGTCCGGAGTCCACCCTTGAAGAGGGGGGTACTGTCACGATCCTGACTGTAGTTCTCGTATTTGGTGACTTACCCCTGCCATCTGTCCTGGATCCTGTGCCTTTTTGCTCACTGAGATAAACAGCATGCCAATACCATGAGTTTCCTGAGTTCTCTGCCTGGAAGGTAATAGTTAGCGAGCTCCACCTGTGGTGATCTTCTGTGTGAGTCTGAATTCAGCAATCTGAAGTTTAGGCCTAAAAGGCCAGCATCCTGTGTTTGCAGAAGTTCAGGCTTCAGTGTTCTCTCGGCCTGCTAGGCCTCGCTCCACTTCACAGCCTAGTCTAGAGTACTCACATGACAGTGACTGTTTCACCTGACCCAGAGCTGTCCAATCCTGTGCCAGCCTGAGAATCTCTGAATCACCTGACACTGCTCACCAATCACCAAGGACCAGGAAGTATAAGTCTGAAGTCTGGAGTTGGAAACGCTGCCAGTTCCTCGTGTCACGCACAGCTCTGTGTGAGCTTTGAAGCTGAGCTCCCTAAAGGTAACCCTTGTACTTTAGTTCCTGTAAAAACTCTGTTTCTTTGTTACCCAGTTTGGATTACATTTGTGTTGCCATTGATATCCAGTATTTCCACGAGTCTCAACTTAAAGGCACAGTACAGTATTCCACCGTCTCCACTTAAAGGCACAGTTGCAGTGTTTCATCTTAAGAGCACAGTCGCAGTATTCCACAGTCTCAACTGAAGACCACAGCTGCAGTATTCTACCGTCACAGCCGCAGGGTTCTTCAGCCTCGTACTAGAGTTATAGCCACAGTCATCGTTCTACTTTCAGTTGCGTTTCCAGTTATATCCGGTACCAGCACGCATTACAGTTGCATCCCAGTCTCACCAGTAACCAGTCCATCTTACTATCTTTCCAGTAACCTTGAGTACACAAGCACCTACTCCTGTGACACTATATCCAGTACAGTCTCACCTATACATTCATCATCCTGCTATCAAAGTCCCTGGTAATCCAGTGGTCAGGATACGGCTTCCTCTGCCGAGGCCCGGGTTCAATCCCCGGTCAGGGATTGCTCCTTCTTCTCACTGATTCCTACAGACCAGCCTAATATTCACATAGTCCTCCAGTTGCCCGCACAGACTTCACTAACACCGGGTTCACAAAACCACATTCATGACATTCTGCAGTTGGGTGTGGATGTGGGCCTACGTCTGGTCTCCATAAAAGTTCAGATTTCGGTCTTGTCCATTTTCTTTCAGAAACAATTGGCTTTTCTCCCTGAGGTCCATACGTTCTTGAAAGGCGTTCTGCACATCCAGCCTCCCTTTGTGCCTCCCACGGCACCTTGGGATCTCAATTTGGTGCTGCAGTTCCTCCAATTGGACTGGTTTGAACCGTTATAGGAGGTAGACGTAAAATATCTTACGTGGAAGATTGTCACACTGTTGGCCTTGGCTTCAGCAAGACGTGTGTCGGAGTTGGGGGTGTTGTCTCACCAGAGCCCCTATTTAATTTTCCATGAGGACAGAGCTGAACTCAGTACTCATCAGCAATTTCTTCCTAAGGTGGTGTCTGCATTTTACATCAACCAACCCATTGTGGTTCCGATTGTTACCGACACCTCTGTTACTTCAAAGTCTTTGGATGTTGTGAGTGCTTTGAAGGTATTTGTGAAGAGAACAGCTCATCACAGTAAATCAGCTGTTTGTTCTTTACGATCCCAATAAGATATGTCCTGGGGGGCGTGGCCTAGCTGGACATGGAGTAAGACGTGATCTCCTAGCTCCCCAGCCTAATACTCCTGCTATCTATCCTGCTGCCCTGTCTGACTGCCCAGATAGCCCTGCACGGGTGTCCGAGGAGCTGCTGCCTGTTCTGAGCTGTATTTGAGGGGACTCCTGTGCCTCACTGCTGCGTACTGTGTCCCTGTGTGTGCCGCGCTGTACTGACCGGACGCGGCCTGTCTGTGATGGGTGCCATCTTGGGAGCCACTGTAGCCTGCTGTGTGTGCCCTGCTCCCTCCTCCCGGCCAGCCTGACTTGCCCAGTGGTTACCTGGGGGACGGATCGCGGGGACCACTGCCTTGCCCATCCTGCAAGTCGGTCTCCCCTTTCAATGCTGGAGCTGCTGTTATGGACGTGCTGACTGTGCGGGACCGCCAGGCGGCATCTTGGAATTGGCGGAGAGCGTGGCCTTGCTCCCGCCTGCACCTCTCCCCGCTGCCCGCTGTCTGTATTGTCGGACCTGGAGCCTCAACTACTGAGGAGTGAAGTGCCTGCTGCACTGTGTGGCCTGTTTGTGGGGGTGATATCTCCAGCATCTCTGTGCTGTCTCCTGTGGCCATTCTGATCATCAATCTTCTATGCAGACCCTGCTAAAGCCTGCCTGTTTCTACTGCTGCTGAAGGTGCCTGGAAGCTGTGGGGTGGTGAGTGGTGGTGTACCCCTCTCACTCCCCTCCCCCTCTGTGCTTATGTGTTTCATACCTCCCTGCTGAGTCTCATTATATTTTGCCATTTGTTTCTGAGAGAACTGTGCACTCCTTGAGGCGATTTCTCTCCATTCCATGCTCCTTACTCTCTCTGGATTTATATTACATATCTCTGCGGTGTCTGCTGGAAGATTTATAACATAACCTTCATTTCCCTGGCTCTGATGTGTTAGCCTGATGGTCCGGGGATGCCGCACCTCTGCTGTGGCCCGTCTACCGCAGTTTGCTCACATAGAACGGACTCCTGCTTCCTCTGCATCTTCATCTCCATCAGCTGCCTCCTCTCTCCTCTCTCCTCTCTCCCAACATGGCGGAAGTTGCTGAAGTCACTATGTCTCAACTTTTACAAGCCATTACGGACTCTGAGAAGTGTCTTGCGGATAACGTGGCGGAGGTTCATATCAATATCGCGTTTATACGCCAAGATATGCAGAAGCTCCGGGACAGGGTTGCGGAGACGGAGAACCGCATTTCTACACTGGAAGACTCCTGTACACCTATTCCTGCCCGGCTTACTACCCTGGAATCACAGATGTCTGCGTGTAAACTTAAATTGCCGGATATCGAAGGACGCCTCAGATGGAATAATGTTTGCTTTGTGGGCCTTCCCGAAAAGGCGGAGGGTTCCCAACTGGAACAATTTCTGGAAACCTGGTTGTTACCCACATTCGGCAAGGAATCGTTTACCCCACAGTTTGCTGTTGAGCGGGCCCACCGAGTTCCTACCCTCCCCCTTCCTCCGGGTGCGCAGCCCAGGACTTTTATCGCTAAGATCCTTCATTACAAGGACAGGGATGCTATATTATGTCTTGCTAGGATTAAAGGCCTGCTGGAGCATGGGGGTCAGAGGGCAGCGTGTTTCAGGACTTTTTCAGCTGAGGTCCAGAAATCCCGTTCACAGTATACACAGGTTAAACAGAGGCTGTGTGATCTACAACTACAATATTCTATGTTATACCCTGTGTGGCTCTGGGTGGTGTCTGGCAACCACACATATTTCTTTGACACTTCACGGGAAGCTTCGGCTTGGATAGACTTGCAGCCTAATCACCATGCTGCTCCACCTTGAGTAACTTTTATACCTATTACTTGCTTAAGTTTTATTTTTCTAGCATTTATTGATTGATCCCTGTGTGTTGGATGATTACGGTAATGCTTTTTGGCAGGGCCGATATTTACATATTTGTTACTGACATGTTTCTGATGATAGGCTGGGGACTTCATGTGTAATATCGCTATAAAGTGGGTGGAGTGTGTTTGTACCTGAGGTTCAGTTGTTTCGTGATTGGCCGTATTCCGTCTTCAGCGATATCGAGGCCAGCAACTATTCTTCTCGTCACCTGTAAAGCTGGGACAGAAGGACCAGGAGGACCTCGGGAGGACAACCCAAACACAGTGTGCTCAAGGACCATTACACAGGGATACGGTGACAACCATTTATTGAACTGAAAATATCAGTCACCGCTGTAGCTCAATTCTCATTAGGAGCAATTGCATAGGCTGAACATCACTACAATACCCTGCTTCTTTCCCTGTCTATAACAGTATTCACAGCTTAGGTATCTCAAAGGTATAACAATGACTGGATCAAATAATCAAATATATCACATGCAAGAACAATCATTTGGAAGGTAATGTTATCTTAGGGTAAGGAATGTCCTGACGGTAATTTGGAATCACTTCCTAAACTGTCCATAAGATGGCGTTGCACGCCGGGCACCAATGTTCAGTTCCTGCACCTCAGTGGGCATTTGCGGTCAGTGTCCCTTTAATAAAACACTTACACTCTAACAGAGAACTCCTGGGAAGACGTCAGTGGACGTAAGGTAAGTATTCGTAGGAAGGTGGGTAGAACTAACTGTTGGTAATATAACACAGCAGCAATGCTTAACGGTACTGACCGTATTTGTATCCACGGAAATGGTAGATCAATTTCACCCTATAATTTGATAATGCAGCTCAGTAAAGTCACAACCTGGGGGGGCAGCGGTGAGGTGCTGCTATCTGGAGGAGTCTTTGACCGGAATGTCTGGGGTCAGGGGCGTCCCCCTTGTTTCCCCCCTATATTGGACACAGCTGGTGACAGCTTCCCCCTATATTGATAGGACACAGTAGTGGCAGGCCCGTGTAATAAGGGTTGAGGGAGGCGTGTGAGTGTACCTGCTGTGCGATGGTGATGGTCACCTTCCTCCTCTTGGTGCTCATTCAGCATCCTCCTGGTAAGCTGTCTTTTAGCAGCGGCTTTTGCTCCCCCTGTTGCCCGGCTCTCACATCTTCAACATACTCCCCTCCGGGTCCCAGCTGGCTGCGTGCAGCGGCTCACCTCAGCGGCACCGGCTAGTGATCGTGGTCGGGTTCTCTCTCTGGCCGCTGCAGTGACCCGGCGGTCTTGGCGGCAGGCAAGTCTCTGCTCGACGGCAACTGGCGGTTGGCAGCTCGCGGCTCAGACGCGGGTCCCGGCTGCACTCTCCTGCAACGTTTCTCTCTCTCTCCCTCTTGGCGCGCCCCGCCGATCAGCCGCGCTTCTTCTCCCCTTCAGGTCAGCTCCTCCTTCCTTTTCCGTGCCAAGACTCTGCTCCAATCCGGGGCACCAGGGGTTCCCGCTCTCTCTCCCTCCTGGTTGGAGATTACTAGGTCCTAGTGCTCCCCGTCCCACTCTCTGTCCATGGGCTGTTGCTAGGCAACTGCAGAGGGGAATTGTTAACACTGTCAGTGCCTGCTCAGTTGACAGGCCTCCCCAGGCAGCGCCCACCACAGTTAGGGACCTGAATGGGGCAAGAGTGGGATCCCACACTTGGGTACCACACATGTCCTATAGGTTATGGGGTTTCGTTGCCCCCGCACTTAGTTGATTTTTCTCTTCTAGTCTGACTCTCTTCTAGAGTCTTTGTAATGTTTGGGAATAGGTGTAACTATGTTTGAGTTGGTATGCGGGGTGGGGGTGGTTGGGTTTTGTTATTTTTCTTACCTTTGTTTTTTTTTGTGTGTGTGCTTTTCTTGTGCTGTTATGTATTATGCGTGCTGACCTATGTCTGTACTCTTTTTGCGTGGGGGGTGGCTGGTGCCGTGATGGGGCACTGTTGGTTTAGTGTTTCTGTACTCCAATTCTATGTGTCACTATGGTAAACATCTTCTCGTGGAACGTTCACGGCCTTAATGATAAGGTCAAGTTTTAAAGTATATTAAGACCCAAAATCCGGGTCTGGTTTGCCTCATGGAGATGCATCTTATTGGCAGCTGAGTTCTTTTGCTCAAGAAACCTTGGGTGGGGTGGACATTTCACTCCACCTTCCATTCTAATTCTAGGGGTGTATTGCTGCTGATTCATAAAAATCTGAATTTTGTATGCCCCCCCCCCCCCCCCCCTTATAACTCTGGAATTCTTGTGAAGGCATGTGCCTTCATGCAGGAATTTCCCTCTGTCCCAGCTATATGCATTGGTGACTTTAATGCTGTTATGGATGGGGCTGCTGATAGATGGAGGCCTACTACCCAGAATACAGTTACTGGACCCATTGTTTTTGCCTGCCTGGTCTCCGAGCTTGGTCTTGTGGATGTCTGGCGCTTGCACAATCCATCTGTCAGCTGTTGCTCCTGTTTTTCAAGTTCACATGGAGTATTAGATATGGCACTGCTTATCCGCTCATTACTTCCCTGTGTATCCTCAGTGAGATATTTGCCCCGTAGGATATCTGATCACTCCCCTGTATTGTTATCTATGAGCCTTGATATACCTAAAGGAGCATCCTTTTGGATGTTTAACCCCTTTTTGGTTGACACAGATGGGTACAGCTCATGAATTAATTGTGCTCTGGGAGGAGTTTTTTACTAATAACCCTATTAGCCATAATGCCCCATTGGTATGGGATGCCTATAAGGCTTTCCTGCATGGTTCATTAATTTCCAGGGTCGCCCAGTTGAATATATTTATTAAAAAATCTGAGGGGGGAGTTGGAGAGGAGGAGTGTTGAGCTTGAACAGACTTATTTGCATAGTGGCCTCCCTGCGGATTGGGTAGAATGGCTGATTGTTCATAAGCAATGGACGGATTTACTTTTTGATAAATCAAAGAGATGTTTACTGTTTCGCGCCCATGGTTTCTATTTGCAGGAGGATCTGTCCGGAAAATTTCTGGCCTATTTGACTAGACAGGAGCGGGCCACCACCACTATGCATAGTATTAGGAACATGTCTGGCGTTGTTTGTACGGATACCCCTTCTATAGCTTCTAGTTTTTATGCACACTTTCTGGATGTTTATAGCTCTAGGGTGCAGTACACACATTCAGCATTATCTGATTTTTTTAACAGGATAGAGGTTCCCGCCCTGAGTCCCGAGTCATGGCAGCTTTTGGAAGCGCCCATCACGTTGGAGGAGGTTGAAAATGCCATTAGGTCCTTTCCCAGTAATAAGGTCCCGGGGGTAGATGGTCTCCCTATGTATAAAACTCATTTGGATTTTTTTGCCCCCAAACTTTTGTTAAGTTTTTCATCTTTGTTGCAGGGTGGTACTCTTCCCCCTTCTATGGCTGAGGTGCTGGTGATGCCAGAGGCAGAACTCTGGGAGGCAACGGAGTCATCTGCCGCCGGGCTCCTGCTCTGAAGGGGGCACCTCTCCTCCCATTCTGTGACACCATTGAATTAAGTTAATTGATAGCTGCCGCTATCTTTTCAGTGTCCGACTTCCTCAGTGGTCCCTGCACCTTACAAATCACACCCTCTTTATTATACTGAATATACACATTTTACAAGTGTCACACCCAGGATTAGAAACCACAACCTATTACACTGGAATCAGTCACTTTACTGATGAAGCTATTTGCTCCTGTATAGGAAATATGAGAATTCTAACTATATGAAGATACTTCTCTGACAATTACACGTAACTTCTACTTCATATAGTTAGAATTCTCATAACTCCATCAGTAAAGTGTCTGCTGTTAGTGTAACAGGTCATGGGTTCTAATCCTTGGTATGACTGCTAAGAAATGTGTGATTTAAAATAAAAGACAATTAAATGTATAAATACAGTATATACATTTTTTTCAGAACACACGCACACATACATACATATATTTATCTTAATATAGGAAATAGGGGGGCACCAATATTTATCTTGCCTCCGGGCAACTGGGACGAAATTACGCCACTGGGTGGTGCTGATATCGAAGCCGGGTGTTAGCGCTCCGGCTTAACACTGTGGTGCTGGAACTGGTCCATTTTGATAAAACTGGCTTTATGGTCGGCAGATCTACCACGGTTAATTTCAGACGTTTATTTGCATATATGCAGTTGGCGGGTGATGAGTTGGACGGTGCGATTGTTGTTTCTCTGGATGCTGCCCGCGCATTTGACTCTGTAGAATGGGTGTATCTCTGGGAGGTTCTTGTAAGATTTGGAATAGGCCCGAATTTCTTGTCCTGGGCTAAGCTCTTGTATTCCTGTCCGGCTGCAAGGGTTATTGTCAACAGCTTCACCACTGAGTCTTTTCTGCTGGGGAGGGGGACTCAGCAGGGGTTCACTACGGCTGGCCGGCGGTCGGGCTCCCGGCGACCAGCATCCCGGCGCCGGGAGCCCGACCGCCGGCTTACCGACAGCTTGGCGAGCGCAAATGAGCCCCTTGCGGGCTCGCTGCGCTCGCCACGCTGCGCTCGCCACGCTATGGGCACGGTGGCGCGCTACGCGCGCCACACTATTTTATTCTCCCTCTATGGGGGTCGTGGACCCCCACGAGGGAAAATAAGTGTCGGTATGCCGGCTGTCGGGCTCCCGGCGCCGGTATACTGAGCGCCGGGAGCCCGACCGCCGGCAAACAGAAGACCACCCCTCAGCAGGGGTGCCCTCTGTCCCCGCTACTTTTTGCTCTTGCCATGGAGCCCTTGGCTTGTGCTGTTAGGGCTGCCGTGAATATAACAGGAAAAAATTGGTTTATAAGCAGACGACATGATATTATTTTTGAAGGATATCTCCCTTTCATTGCCCGCCCTTCTCGAATTGGTACGAGAGTTTGGTTCTCTCTCGGGTATTTGTATTAACTGGGACAAATCAGTGGTGTTTCCGTTGAGCCCCTCTACATCACCTCCCCTCTCTTACAATTTTCCCCTTTAGTGGTGTACCCAGTTTAAATATCTTGGTATTCAAATTTCTCATTCTCCTAAAGATTTTGTAGCCTTGAATTTGACCCCACAGATTGATAATTTACGTGTAAAAACTCGAACCTGGCAGAAACTCCCTTTGACTATTACGGGTCATGTGAACATTGTTAAAATGATCATCCAACCTAAATTTCTTTATATACTGCAGAATGCTCCAGTTTATATCTCTGTCTCCCATTTTTTGTTGATTTCCTGATATGTTGCCTGTTTTATTTGGGGAGCTAAACGGGCCCGTATTGCATACAAAAAACACTTTGTAGACCCAGAGTGGAGGGTGGTCTGGCATTGCCGGATATACGCCTATATTATTTAGCTGCCCAGCTGGTACAACTAAGTGAATGGGTCACTCCGGGGGATTATGGGAATTTTCCGGTGGCTTTTTTAGATAAAGCTGGCGTTTTCTCCGTTACAGTTTTTATTAGCACGTACCTCATTTTCTTCTCTTCCTCCATTACTGCAACAGGCTCGTAGAGTCTGGCTGGCCAATGAGAAGTTGCTGGGAGACTCCACTACAGACCCCTGCTCTCCACTTTGGAACAATATGTCTTTTACTGAAACTTATGGTTTAGAGGGTGCCTCTGGCTGGGCCTCCTTCGGGATGTCTGCCATGGGACAACTTTATCAGGATGGGGTGCTCCATAGTTTTAATTATTTATCTACTACGTACGCCATCCCTAAACAGTATTTTTTTCGGTATTTGCAACTCCGACATGCACTGTCAGCGCAGTGGAGGGGCTCTTCTCCGCAACTCTCTGAATCCCCTATTCATACAATAATTCGTACGTTGCCTTCTCGTGGAAGGGTTTCTGTTCTCTACTCCTCCCTCCTCTCCTCCTCTGGGTCGGATGGGCTAAGTGCCCTCTGAGCTAAATGGGTACAAGATTTGGGAACATTAGATGATGAGGATTGGGACCGTGTCCTGGCCTCCCCACGTGGGGCCACGGCGAGTGCTAGATTCCAGCAGATACAGCTATATATCCTACATAGAGTCTACTGGGCTCCTTGTGGTTTGTTTAAGTTTGGAGGCTCGGCTTCTGATAACTGCCTGAAATGTTCTGCTCCAGCTGCTGGGTTCTGGCACCTGCCCAAGGGTGTATGGTTTCTAGAAGGATGTTGCGGCCTCTGTGTGTCACACTGGTATACAGATTCCGCTGATGAATCCACGTATCTGCATATTTGGTCTCGATTTACAGGAATCCCTCCCGTCTCACTCTCGTCTTTATGTCAATAACACTTTAACATTAGCCCAACATTAGCCCAAGTGTGTATAGCCCACAACTGGATGGCTTCTGCCCCTCCGTCATCTGCTGAGTGGGTTGCCCTAGTGAATACTACTCTCTCCCATGAGCATTTTATGTATAATAAACGCAACTGCCCAATGAAATTTGATAAGGTATGGGGCCCCTGGAAGAACTCTCGGCACTTTATTGATCCTTAGCCATAAATACTATGTGGATGTGTTATATTTAACGCTGGGTTACCCCTGGTGCGGACCGGTCTACTTCCCACGCATCTCAGCACGCACCTAAGCACATGACTTGATTTTCTTTTCTCTTTAATATTCTGGTGAACAGTACAGGAAAATCCTTTAAATTTATTGATGTTGTAATGTCTCTTTTGTATTGTCGCTGGCTAACTTAATTTAGAACCCTTAATACTGGGTGGTCTTCAGTATGCCGGCTGTCGGGATCCCGGCGCACAGTATACCGGCGCCGGGATCCCGACAGCCGGCATGCCAACACTTATTCTCCCTCGTGGGGGTCCACGACCCCCCTGGAGGGAGAATAAAATAGCGTGCCGCGCAAGGGCTCATTTGCGCTCGCCACACTGTCGGTATGCCGGCGGTCGGGCTCCCGTCGCCGGTATGCTGGTCGCCGGGAGCCCGACCGCCAGCATACCGTACTACACCCCTTAATACTCTCTGTTTACAGCCTATGGAACTGTTTGGCATTTATGCGCCTGATGTATAGATATGCCTCTCTCACTCACAGTCTTGTTAATATCTATAGGCGACACATGAAGAGCACAATCATGGTTTTACAACTGTTTATTTTTATGTTAGTTTTTGTCTTTTCTTTATTATATGTTACTATGTTACTTTATTATTTGTTATAAAAAAAAAACTTGATTAAAAAAAATTGGGTGTCTTGCTTCAAAGCAGTCAATTGCATGCTGGATCAGGCTCACTATCCAGCATGCTTATTCCACGGCAGGATTGCCGGTTCCAAAATCTGTACAGGCCCACTCGACTAGGTCAGTGTTTTTTTTTGGGCGGCTGCCCGTGGTGTCTCGGCCTTACAGCTCTGCTGAGCAGCCCCTTGGTCAAATTCAAACACGTTTGCAAAATTCTATAAGTTTGATACTGTGGCCTCTGAAGACCTTCAGTTTGGTCAATCAGTTCTGCAGGACCCTCAGCACTCTCCCACCCGGTATGGGAGTTTTGGTACTACCCCATGGTACTAAATGGATTCCCAGTATCCTCTAGGACGTAAGAGAAAATAGGACTTTAATTACCTAACAGTAAATCCTTTTCTCGTAGTCCGTAGAGTATACTGGGTGCCCGCCCGGTGCTTCGTTCATCCTGCACTGTTACTTGGTTAAGTATTGTTGTTTGGTTCAGCTGTTGCTGTTCCTGTTCCAAGTTTGGATAGCATGGCTTTCCTCTTGTTTGTGTGTGCTTGTTCGGAATCTCACCACTATCCTTTTATATACTTCTCTCAAAGTATTTCAGCCTCCTCGGGCACAGTTTCCTAGACTGAGTCTGGTAGGAGGGGCATAGAGGGAGGAGCCAGCCCACACTATCAAATTCTTAAAGTGCCCATGGCTCCTAGTGGACCTGTCTATACCCATGGTAGTAAATGGATCCCCAGTATCCTCTACGGACTACTAGAAAAAGATTTACCGGTAGGTAATTAAAACCCTATTTTTACAATGCATCATTTATTTCGGCTTCTCAATAAGGGGCATATATTCATATTTATGAAAACATATTTGCAGGATATCTCCCAAAAACACCCATTTTTGGGATGTACCTGTAAATATTAAGGATCTCCTGGAAAAGCAGCCTCTACAGTATATGTTCCTATGGGGACTGCAAAAACGCTGAATTTTTCCAAGCCCCATATTTCAAAGCATTGTGGAGTTTGGCCCCGGTAACTAACCCCATTGTAGCCTATGACTAACCGATCACAAAACATTCCAGGAGAGTGATGCGTAAGATCCCTCCCCAGCAATGGCTGCTCATACATGCGCTGTCAGCAGACCATGCATGCACAGGAGTGCGGCCAGCCTCTGAAACCGGAAGTAACCCTGTCCCACCAGCAATAGCAATCAATTTACTTTTACTGGAGCCCCTGTCCATGGATGTTTTTTTACTACATCCTGCCAAACCATGATTTCTTATTGCCACTTCAATTATCTATAAGAAATGATAATTATCAGGACTAAAATCCAATAATCAATAATATGCCCTTAAATCTCTGCACAAAAGACCTAGTGGGGTATATAAATATCATTCGATAATTTTTTTTTAACTTAATTATAACTCTATATTATGAATAACAGTTACAGTGGGTGTCTTGTTCTAATTCCCCTAGGGGCATATTCATCATGAAAAAATTGTGCAACAAGAGTTTTTTGCTTTTAGTTTTCAATTCTCATTGTATTTTCTCACAATTTTTGCAAGAGAAAATTATCACTTCGGAAAAACTGGTCTTTTTGAGAAGTCGGTTTTTCGGAAAGTGATAACTTTCCCCCTTTGAAGTTCCCCCACCGTCCGTAACATCCATCTGTGCCCTGGCCCTGGCCGCTCATCCCACCGCCGGCAACATCCATCTGCACCCCGGCAGCTCCCCCCACCACCAGCAACATCCATCTGTGCCCCGCCCGCTGCCGCTTCCCCACCGCCAGTAACTTCTATCTGTGCCCGACCGCAGCCGCTCCCCCCTCCGCCCATCAACGTTAATCTGTGCCGCGGCCACTCACCCCACCGCTGGCACCTTCCATCAGTGTCCCAGCTGCATCTTCTCCCCCTGCCCCGCCGGTAAAATCCCCCCACCACCGCAGCCGTCCATCCCCCAGCCGGAGGAGAGCAAGGGGGAGCTAAGAAAGCAGGGCTAGATAAGCCGCAGAAAACCCTACACACAGCGGTGAGGGATCTGAATAGATCCCGCCGCTACACATGCTGTTACACAAGCTGAGCACATTCGGGAAGCTGTTCGCTATCTCAGGGTGACAAACAGTTTCCCTTTCAAACGCCCCCAAAAATGCTTTTTCGGAGTTTGATGAATATTACAATTTCTACATTCCCTGGGTAATGTAGAAATTGTGACATTTAAAGGATGATATGCCTTTAGATTTTAATTTGCTGATATCCAGAGAAAGCTTTCAGTGTTAACAGCACCAAAACAGACACAAGTAGGCTAAATAAATACAAAACAAAAAACTAAACAAAAGCAGATACTGGCGACCAATCGTAAACACTACATACAGTATAGTCACTCTGTAATTATTAATTAAATACACTGTAAAAACTCATTATGGGAATTCAAAAATTATATCTTGATGATAGCTTTTAAATTCTATCCGAGAAGTGTTTTTACATGGACAAGGTTTAACTAAACTCCAGGAAATCCACAATATTATACAACTAATAAATGTGACATTATATATTCCTTACAATAGATTCTTCATATAAGTGTTTTGCCCGGGAGCACTATACATAAGTGTTTCTCTTAAAGCAGCAGCAGCAGCATTGTGCCTGGGCTGAGGGATGACTACAGTATATTTATTAAACCCTGGGGCACAGATTGGGAAATTCCATCTTGCAAGCTAAATAGAAGCCTCACAAACACAATGGCATTGCAAGGCTATTATTACATACAAATCTGGTTTGGTCAATGTCAACTAAAATGCCTTCCCTTGAACAATCAGACTTAACGGCGATTAAGTTACTGTTTGAGAAACTACATTATAGACTTTAATTTACATATTTGTGACCAAAACAATGTTTAAATCAAAATGTTCACTTGTCTACAGCAAAATGAAATAGAAAAATTAGAGATACTTGTATTTTTTTTTTAAATATGTTTATTCAGCAGAACAAATAGGTATTCAATGTTACAAGAAATAACAAAAGTATGAACATTTACATAAACACAAACATGGTCCTGTATTCTATGGCAAGAGAGATATACCAAGGCACAAAAACAAGAGGCAATATTCATTAGGCGAGGGTATATAACCTTAAACCACATGATAACATTATTAAAGTTTGCTATAATTAAAATTAAAATGTACAATTAAAAAATTTTGAAATTAAAAGGGGGGTATTCCTTTATCCGGGAGTTCCAAATTAAACCAGGTGGATAGTCTAACTGCCCTCCGCACCGACTCCTTCGTTGATTCTGGCAGAGTGCATATGTAAGGTAACCATATATTAAAACATTTGTGTGCTTTAGATTCAAAGTCCAAAAAACATTCAGACCAACCCACCTGGTACAGATAAAGAAGACGAGGAGTCACCAATGAGAAAGACACAGGTTCAGGCTTAATCCACTGGGAAAGAATAGTTTTTTGTTGCAGCAGCAATTTTTGCTAAGAGGAGGCGATTACCTTTAGAGATAGAAAGGGGGATTAAAAGGAAAATGGTTCCATAGGAACCAGGCCATGTGAGTCGTAAAGAAAATATGTAATATATTATTGATATAGGACCCCACTTCATTCCATAAGGATTGTATTAATGAGCATGACCACATACAATGTGTCAAATCTGCCTCGGGTGTAGAGCATTTGAAGCAATTGGAGGTGTCCGAAGCACCTATCAAAAAGTGTAGTCTAGGAGTGTAGTACACCCTGTGAAGTAATTTATAGTTCATCTCTGCATATGATGTTTATTCAGGCTAATGCAGGATGCTATAAGAGTTTTTAAGGGGATATCTGGAAATGTGATTGACCATTTAGCCATACCAGTAGAAAGGGTAGAGATATTTAAAGTCCTCCTAGCATCATTAAAACCATGTGGGGGAGAGTGACCAGTCAGTAAGGAGTTGAATAAGGTCAGGAGGTGGGGCAGTAAATGGGATGAGAGTAGTTGGTAATATTCAGCCCCAAAACCATCAGGGCCTGGAGATTTGCCTTTTGTGAGCGACTCAATTAAGAACTGAAGTTCAAGTTCCTTCACAGAACAATCAAAGAGTCTCTCTCAGCTTCAGTTAAAGTTGGGAGATGTGCGTCAGCAAGGAATTGCATGCCGAGGGATGGAGAATCTGGAGGAGCCATGTAAAGCTCCTGATAATAACGTAGAAAATGTTCAGAGATAAGTGAGGTGTCCGTGATGGGGGCCTGGGGATCCGCACTGAGTTGTAGAATATAGGAGGGAGAGTTATACGTATTCACCAAATTGGCCAGTAGCCTACCCGGTTTATTAAAGCCTCTGAAATATCTATTACGTTGAGCATTATGCGAGTATTGGGCACGCTCAGTGCGGAGGGCAACATACGCATGTTTTGCGGCCAGATAAGTTTGTTGATTATCTATAGCAGGGATGGGGAACCTTCGGCCCTCCAGCTGTTGTTGAACTACACATCCCAACATGCCCTGCAACAGTTTTAGCATGGCAAAAGAGCAAAACTGTAGCAAGGCATGCTGGTATGTGTAGTTCAACAACAACTGGAGGGCCGAAGGTTCCCCATCCCTGATCTATAGATTCATGGAGTAGCAATGCGTCATAAGCTTTTGCCAAAGAGTGACTCAGCTCATCTAGCTTGACAGTCAGTAATTTGCGTTTCCTGGACACATATTCCATTATCTGATCACGGATCACTGCTTTTGATGCCGCCCAAAACAAATTAATATCATCTAAATGAGTGGTATTGTCCATCATGTAATTCATAAAAGCTTGTTCAATATGGTTACGAAAATCAGTAGATTTATGTAGATAGCTAGGGAATCTCCAATTATATGATGTAAAAAGAGGTGTTTCCAATAATAAGGTGAACCAGACAGGGGCGTGGTCAGATATGTCAATAAGTGCTATACCTGAGTCCTCTACACGTTGTTAAAGGGAAAGGGCTATCAACCAAAAATCTATCCTTGAGGATGTATATTGGGGGTGGGAATAAAAGGAATATTCACGTGCTGTAGGATGTTGGCACCTCCAGGGATCACAAAGCTGTAGAGAATCAATTAACAGCTGTAGAGGGTGTGAGGATGTACGTCCATCACCACCAACAATGGAGGATCTATCTAAACCTAAAGAAATTACATTATTAAAGTCCCCACCCAGTATGAGTGGTCCTTCCGCCCAACCCTGCAATTTCACAAAGAGTTCAGTGAAAAATAGAACATTCAGGGCAGTAGGGGCATAAATAGCTGCTAACCTATATAATGAGCCACATAACAATATCTTTAAAAATAAAAAGCGGCCTTCACGGTCCGTCCAGGTATCATGAATTGTAAAGTGTAAATGTTTTCTAAACAGTATAAGGACCCCTCTACGTTTAGCCGTGAATGAGGCAGCTCTATGGGGGTCTTTTCGAGTTGATCGTAGCTGTGCTAAATTTAGCACAGCTACGATCAGGCACTCAGACATGCGGGGTGACGCCCAGCACAGGGCTAGTCCGCCCCGCATGTCAGTGCCGGCCCTCCCCTGCAGAAATGCAAAAGCATCACACAGCGGCGATGCTTTTGCATTTGAAGAGTAACTCCCGGCCAGTGCAGCTTCTGCGGCTGGCCGGGAGAACCTCCTCGCTGCCCGGGTCACAGCAGTTGCATGTGACGTCACGCAGCCACAGTGGCCTGCCCCCCCAATGGCATTGGCTGGACCAGGCCCCTTAAATGGCAGCTTAACGCCGCCGTCCAGCCCCTCCCGCCCAGTGACTGCCTCTGTCTATCAATCAGGCAGAAGCGATTGCTACAATACAACGGCCTTCGGCCGCCCAGTATGCGCTTGTCCATGTGTCTCTTAGGACATTAGGATATTTTATATCCCAGTGCGTTTCCTGAAGGATTGCTACGTCAGGTTCAAGGCGTTTGAGGTGAGTCAACACTTTACGCCTCTTGATTGGGGAGTTTAAACCCTCCTCATTCCATAATATAAATTTTAGACTTTTCTGTACCCTGGTAGAATTATCGTGAGAGGTAGTCATATAAACCTATACCCATTTTGGGCCAGGAGAAAAACGTGAGTGTGAGTTGAGATCGTCCCTTACCCGTCCCAGCGAGCAGGCGGTGGGGACACAGTGAGAGCCTAGAATACCATAACTTCACAATTAAATGAGAATAAGACATACCTATAATATACCAAATGAACATTAGAAAGTGTTTTTAACTTTTGTTGAACCGGAAAAGGCGAACCGACGGGACGCCTAAATAAAATATAAAATATCAAACAGCCAAGAAAAGGAGAAAAGAGAGAGAAAAATAGGGAAGGGAAGTAAAGAAGCGGTTGAAGCCCGAAACGGGCCTAGAAACACCCAGCAATTAAATGGCAGGGAGAAGCAACCATAGGGTGTATAGGAAGGAAAAGGACCTGTAGGCTGCATAGAAAGACATGGAAAGATTTACAATGAAAAATTGACAGTAAGAATTGAACAATATCAGCAAAAGCCATAAATAACCCGAATGTAAAGTAAGCGTAAGATAGTGACCATAGGTCACATGGCAATCATTCGCCATCGGACGTATGAGTCTGTGAAGCAGACGAGAGTGAGTCCACAAAGTTCTTTGCAGCATGTGGAGATTCAAAGAACATTTTCCCGTTGTGGGATACCCTCAATTTTGCAGGAAATAATAAAGCAAGGCGGAGATTCATAGCCAACAGTCGTTTGCAGATCGGAGCATATTCTCTTCTCTTCATGGCAACCATGTAGGAAAAGTCCTGAAACAATAATAATTTGGCTTCCTGATAGCGTAGGTCTGAGTGTTTTCTATAAGCCTCGAAGAGTTGGACCTTGTCCGCATAGTTTAGAAGTTTCATTATCACCGGGCGGGGTCTGTCACGGGAGACCTGTCTGGGCCAATTCTGTGAACACGCTCAACAATCATTGCACCCAAACTAAAGGAGGCGCCCAGTGTTTGTGGGAGCCAATCCGAGACTAGTTTCATAAGTTCAGCAGGTTTGACCGATTCAGGAATACCTATGATACGAACATTGTTCCGTGTACTGTATTTCTATTCTCCAAATCTTCCAGCTTATCCTGCATGGAAGCTACTACTTTTTCATGGTTAGATATGGTAGTGTGCGCGGTGGTCAACTCATCTTCCAAATCCGAAATCCTGTTCAGCCTCAGACAGTCGTTGCTCATGTTGTGTAAATTGAGCAAGAGCAGAGTCCAATTAATTTTGGAGAGGGGCCAGTTTTTGATCAAGCAAGGTAGCAAGAAGATGTGTAAGTTCCTGCATGGGGAATGAACCGACCGTCTCCGAGGTGGGAGCAATCACTTCTGTTCGTTTGGGACTGTTGCAGGGACCAAAGGCGGGTGATTGAGGGGAGCAAAGGGCAGAAAGTTCCTTATTACGTCCTTTCCCAGCTTGGTTACCCCGGAGTCCCCATGCCGATTTCGCCACAGACTTATCCATGAAAGTGGCAGTAGAGAGTTGAAATCAGAGGCAGGTGGTCTGAGGCGTTGAAACAGTAAGGGGTCCCAACAATGCAAACAATGCGTGTAGAAGACTGTGAGCCCAGTTTAGCAAAGCTCCATTGGGTAGCACAGTAACTGTAGTGATGGTGAGCTGTGATGTAGCGTGCCTCCAGTCAGAGCTCCAGCAGTATGCAGTAGCCTGTATCATATAAGCACGTATCCCCTGTGATATGTAAACAGCTGGGGTAATACTGGCCTGCCAGCGATATATTGGCAACAAGGGTTTTTTTTATGTGGACTCTTCCACACCCTAAGGTCACAGGCAGCCCAGGGGGAGGTAAGGGGAGAGAGAGAGCCACAGCGCGGATGAGGTTGAGAGGGGGGGAGAGAGCCGTTGCGGCAGCAGCGCCAGGCCTATCCAAAATGGCGGTCGCACCTGTAAACACAGGGCTAGAGATCCGGTGGTCTGGGAGAGCTGGGAGATGGTGAGTTACCGCAATCGATGCCAGGGCTCTTACAGGCACCGGGGGTGGTAATGACCGGAAATTACCCGCACTCCGCTGTTTGTAGATGGTAGTCGAGCCGGGAGTCAGAGGGGAGCTCTGCAAGCAGCGGCCGTTCAGCGCGGTCCGCCCACCGGAAGTCGAGATATTTGGTTTGTTTTTGTTTTTTTAACAAACACCTCCATCTTCAGAAAACATAACTATCACATTTCCAGCTTGTAGGAGTAATCACGACACAACCGCATCATGCCGCTGAACTCCTCCCAACGAGCAGAGTGCTACGGGCAGGCTGGGGGAGTAAATTGCAGACTCCTCCTGAGATCGGGCAGCAGCAGCAGCCAGCAGGCGCCCCGTGCGATTGCATGGCTCCCCCTGCTGGTAGAAATGGCCTTGCTTGTTTGAATAATGCATAGCACCAGGATCTCAGCTCCCATGGAGGCATTCATAGAGTCGATGTTCCTTGCTTCGGAGTACGGCGTTGTTGAGCATGATGTGTTGGCTTCGGTGGGCTTCTTCTCCTTTTGCTCGTGAGCGGCTGCTGACGTGCAGTTATGTCACTAAAAAAGATTGCTGCTGCGCAGACACTGGGAATCAGGCCCTGTCTGCGATATCTTCAGCTATGGAACTTAGAATCTTTTACGTATATATTTTTGCCCCTTTTTATTTTTCAAAACCGCAATAAAGTTGTCTGGGGAAGAAACCTAAAAAATAGAAAATTATATGAAACTAACATTATAGTCATGATGTTAAACATAGATCCTTCCCAGGCAATAATAAAGGAGTTCCAATTAGCAGCAGCGTGTTCCTGATAAGGATATGAGCTAATCTGGTGCTTCTGTTATATGGTTATTAAGTATCAGTGGGCACTCGGCATCTGATTCTGTTATTTCATTAGTCTTTAGTGAACCCGTAAAGAGCATGTCACTGCATAACGCCTTCTCGGAGAGTGTGGGGAAACATGAATCATATCTGCCATCATAGAGTATTAGAGGAGCCTTAGCTTCTTTTATATGCTGTTTAATCAGTTGCACATGGGCTAATGCAGTTTATTTTTATCATGTTTCAAGAAAAGAGTCACTCGGAAGGAAAGCCACAAAAAGTAATGTAAAATTAAGAACATCCAAAATGATCATATTAACTTAAGACCTAGGGCCTAATTCAGGCTGGATCGCAAATCAAGATCCAACCGTAATTTCTGCGTTTGCCCGGCGGGCGCATGTGCAATGCCCCACCTGTGCATGCGCCCGCATTTACAGCGGGTGCCCTGCAGCAAATGTAAACGCCTCTGCCTGATTGAAAGGCAGAGGCCTTTATGTGGGAGGAGGGGGGCGGCAACGCTCTGTTTCAAATGGCGGAGATGGAGCGTTGCAGGGGCAATGGGAGGAAAATGGGGGGCGTGGTGGTGTGAATGGGGGGTGTGGTGTGATCGGGGCAGCTGCGTGACTTCACATGCAGCCGCTCCGATCAAAAAGATGACGGTGGGGGGGCGTGGCCTGGACCTGGCTTTGAACAGACGTGCAGTTTCAGAGCTCCTGCTGCCTGAGGCCAGATTCCTGCTTAATAACTGTCCCCTACGGCTTTTTTCCTCCTGACCTACCCCACCTGTAGCCCTGCTTGGCGTGCGGGTCTCAGGGAAGATTTCAAAGTGGCCACCCGTGACGTTTGGTGACTGAGGCCTACCACCCTTGTTGAGACCGGGGCCTTGAGTTTGGCAACTCCCCGGCCGTGAGCTCCGGGGACGTGCTGGAGCCGGACCGGGATCGGTGGTGGCTCCCTCCCGCCCCGGACGAAGTTCCCCCGCTGCCTATCACCTGCGCTGAGGCTCCGGGACCGGAGGTGAGATCGGGGCTCCTCTAGCTGCCCTCCTGAGTCGCGGCTGCGGCGGGCCTGCGTATGCCCCTCTCCTCCCGGCGGCCATCTTCTTCTGAACGACTCCCTCTCCTGCTGCCCCGTCCCGCTCCGACGAGCGCCGGACGCGCTCCTCCGCACCCCAGATCACCTAGACGCCCTCCTAAGGTGGAGTGGAGTGGCTGGCTGCCTCATTCGGAGCTCCGGACGTTCGCAGCCTATATTAGAACCGGGAGCCGCGGCCTAGATTTGGGCCTCCCCCCACCGGAAGTGCCATATCACCGTGGAAACCTGGAGCTGCCCCCCTCCCAGCCTGCCTACACTCCTGGGTGACAATTTTCAATCAACTACTTCTCTCCTACCTGCTGATCCCTGCATTCTGCAACAGGGAAGTGCCTAGAGGGAAGTGTGCCCTATCAGTCCAGTCCTGTTTCATTTTTTTTAAGCTGCAGTGCTGCTGGATCCTGGCTGTGTGCCTGACCTCTCACACCTCTCTCCCGGCTGGGAGCTTACCATCTGGGTCCCGCGCGCTGGAGATGACCCCCCCTGCCTGGCCCTGTGTGATACCGATCTTCTGATGTAGTCCTGACCGCTTGTCCGCCACCACCCGTGTTCTTTATGCTTACCTAACTTTCCGCCTTACATTCTGCGAGATCCTGAGCTTCTTTATCACCGTCATTCTGCCTAGGGAACCGCGTCTCATTGGAATGCCTCCTAAAAAGGTCAAAGGGGGGCTGCCTCCCAGAGTATCTTTTCCGCCTCAGAAGACGACCCCTGCCGCCTCTTCTCTACGGAAGTCCTCGGTTGCTGTTTCCCCACAAGATACCCCCTGCAGCCCTGCCTCTATGCCGGGATTTGACCCGGATTCTGATGCACCTCTCACGGTCAAAACCCTGTATCAGACCCTCTCAGCGTTTAAATCTGAGTTGACTCAAGATCTCACAGCCGCTCTTCGGGAGGTTAAGACGGAGCTGCACGCTATAGGAGACCGTACGGACCATTTAGAGAGGAAAGTAGAGGAACTGGTCTCGTCTCATAATGACCTCATAACGGCCCACGACCAGCAGCAAAGTGACCTTGAGGCGTTTAAACTCAAGATTGCAGATATAGAGGACAGATCCCGGCGTAATAATATTAAGATCCGAGGCATCCCCATCTCCGTGCAGAATTCAGAGTTGGAGAATTACGCTACCGTGCTGTTCCAGAAACTTCTGCCTAGAGCCGACCGAAAAGAGCTGCTTATAGACAGGATTCATAGACTCCCTAAACCTCGCTCCCGAGAGATACGCTCTAGAGATGAGCGGGTTCGGTTCCTCGGAATCCGAACCCGCCCGAACTTCAGCTTTTTTGACACGGATCCGAGCGACTCGGATCTTCCCGCCTTGCTCGGTTAACCCGAGCGCGCCCGAACGTCATCATGACGCTGTCGGATTCTCGCGAGGCTCGGATTCTATCGCGAGACTCGGATTCTATATAAGGAGCCGCGCGTCGCCGCCATTTTACACGTGCATTGAGATTGATAGTGAGAGGACGTGGCTGGCGTCCTCTCCGTTTAGAGAAGAAATAGATAGGAGAGTGAGAGTGAGACAGTGACACTTCATTTACTGGAGCTTAGGAGGAGTACTCAGACAGAGAGTGCAGAATTTTGCTGATAGTATTAGTTAGTTATACTAGTGACTGACCAGTGACCACCAGTGCAGTTTTATATTATTTAATATAATCCGTTCTCTGCCTGAAAAAACGATACACAGTGACTCAGTCACATACCATATCTGTGCTCAGCCCAGTGTGCTGCTGCATCATCTATGTATAATATCTGACTGTGCTCACACAGCTTAATTGTGGGGGAGACTGGGGAGCAGTTAGGTTATAGCAGGAGCCAGGAGTACATATTAAAATTAAACAGTGCACACTTTTTTTCTGCAGGAGTGCCACTGCCAGTGTGACTGACCAGTGACCTGACCACCAGTATATAGTATACTATATTGTATTGTGAATGTCTGCCTGTAAAAGTTAAACACACGTCGTGTGACTTGTGTGGTGTTTTTTTATTCTATAAAATAAAAAACTCATTCTGCTGACAGACAGTGTCCAGCAGGTCCGTCATTATATAATATATACCTGTCCGGCTGCAGTAGTGATATATATATATTTTTTATATCATTATTTATCATCCAGTCGCAGCAGACACAGTACGGTAGTTCACGGCTGTAGCTACCTCTGTGTCGGTACTCGGCAGTCCATCCATAATTGTATACCACCTACCCGTGTTTTTTTTTTTCTTTCTTCTTTATACATACTACATCTCATTATCATCCAGTCTATATTAGCAGCAGACACAGTACAGTACGGTAGTCCACGGCTGTAGCTACCTCTGTGTCGGCACTCGGCAGTCCGTCCATAATTGTATACCACCTACCCGTGGTTTTTTTTTTCTTTCTTCTTTATACATACTACATCTCATTATCAACCAGTCTATATTAGCAGCAGACACAGTACGGTAGTCCACGGCTGTAGCTACCTCTGTGTCGGCACTCGGCAGTCCATCCATAATTGTATACCACCTACCCGTGGTTTTTTTTCTTTCTTCTTTATACATACTACATCTCATTATCATCCAGTCTATATTAGCAGCAGACACAGTACAGTACGGTAGTCCACGGCTGTAGCTACCTCTGTGTCGGCACTCGGCAGTCCATCCATAATTGTATACCACCTACCCGTGGTTTTTTTTTCTTTCTTCTTTATACATACATACTACATCTCTTTATCAACCAGTCTATATTAGCAGCAGACACAGTACGGTAGTCCACGGCTGTAGCTACCTCTGTGTCGGCACTCGGCAGTCCATCCATAATTGTATACCACCTACCCGTGGTTTTTTTTTCTTTCTTCTTTATACATACATACTACATCTCTTTATCAACCAGTCTATATTAGCAGCAGACACAGTACAGTACGGTAGTCCACGGCTGTAGCTACCTCTGTGTCGGCACTCGGCAGTCCGTCCATAATTGTATACCACCTAACCGTGGTTTTTTTTTCTTTCTTCTTTATACATACATACTACATCTCTTTATCAACCAGTCTATATTAGCAGCAGACACAGTACGGTAGTCCACGGCTGTAGCTACCTCTGTGTCGGCACTCGGCAGTCCATCCATAATTGTATACCACCTACCCGTGGTTTTTTTTTCTTTCTTCTTTATACATACATACTACATCTCTTTATCAACCAGTCTATATTAGCAGCAGACACAGTACGGTAGTCCACGGCTGTAGCTACCTCTGTGTCGGCACTCGGCAGTCAGTCCATAATTGTATACCACCTACCCGTGGTTTTTTTTTTCTTTCTTCTTTATACATACTACATCTCATTATCATCCAGTCTATATTAGCAGCAGACACAGTACAGTACGGTAGTCCACGGCTGTAGCTACCTCTGTGTCGGCACTCGGCAGTCCATCCATAATTTTATACTAGTATCCATCCATCTCCATTGTTTACCTGAGGTGCCTTTTAGTTGTGCCTATTAAAATATGGAGAACAAAAATGTTGAGGTTCCAAAATTAGGGAAAGATCAAGATCCACTTCCACCTCGTGCTGAAGCTGCTGCCACTAGTCATGGCCGAGACGATGAAATGCCAGCAACGTCGTCTGCCAAGGCCGATGCCCAATGGCATAGTACAGAGCATGTCAAATCCAAAACACCAAATATCAGTAAAAAAAGGACTCCAAAACCTAAAATAAAATTGTCGGAGGAGAAGCGTAAACTTGCCAATATGCCATTTACCACACGGAGTGGCAAGGAACGGCTGAGGCCCTGGCCTATGTTCATGGCTAGTGGTTCAGCTTCACATGAGGATGGAGGCACTCAGCCTCTCGCTAGAAAAATGAAAAGACTCAAGCTGGCAAAAGCAGTAGCACCGCAAAGAACTGTGCGTTCTTCGAAATCCCAAATCCACAAGGAGAGTCCAATTGTGTCGGTTGCGATGCCTGACCTTCCCAACACTGGACGTGAAGAGCATGCGCCTTCCACCATTTGCACGCCCCCTGCAAGTGCTGGAAGGAGCACCCGCAGTCCAGTTCCTGATAGTCAGATTGAAGATGTCAGTGTTGAAGTACACCAGGATGAGGAGGATATGGGTGTTGCTGGCGCTGGGGAGGAAATTGACCAGGAGGATTCTGATGGTGAGGTGGTTTGTTTAAGTCAGGCACCCGGGGAGACACCTGTTGTCCGTGGGAGGAATATGGCCGTTGACATGCCTGGTGAAAATACCAAAAAAATCAGCTCTTCGGTGTGGAAGTATTTCACCAGAAATGCGGACAACATTTGTCAAGCCGTGTGTTCCCTTTGTCAAGCTGTAATAAGTAGGGGTAAGGACGTTAACCACCTCGGAACATCCTCCCTTATACGTCACCTGCAGCGCATTCATAATAAGTCAGTGACAAGTTCAAAAACTTTGGCCGACAGCGGAAGCAGTCCACTGACCAGTAAATCCCTTCCTCTTGTAACCAAGCTCACGCAAACCACCCCACCAACTCCCTCAGTGTCAATTTCCTCCTTCCCCAGGAATGCCAATAGTCCTGCAGGCCATGTCACTGGCAATTCTGACGAGTCCTCTCCTGCCTGGGATTCCTCCGATGCATCCTTGCGTGTAACGCCTACTGCTGCTGGCGCTGCTGTTGTTGCTGCTGGGAGTCGATGGTCATCCCAGAGGGGAAGTCGTAAGCCCACTTGTACTACTTCCAGTAAGCAATTGACTGTCCAACAGTCCTTTGCGAGGAAGATGAAATATCACAGCAGTCATCCTGCTGCAAAGCGGATAACTGAGGCCTTGACAACTATGTTGGTGTTAGACGTGCGTCCGGTATCCGCCGTTAGTTCACAGGGAACTAGACAATTTATTGAGGCAGTGTGCCCCCGTTACCAAATACCATCTAGGTTCCACTTCTCTAGGCAGGCGATACCGAGAATGTACACGGACGTCAGAAAAAGACTCACCAGTGTCCTAAAAAATGCAGTTGTACCCAATGTCCACTTAACCACGGACATGTGGACAAGTGGAGCAGGGCAGGGTCAGGACTATATGACTGTGACAGCCCACTGGGTAGATGTATGGACTCCCGCCGCAAGAACAGCAGCGGCGGCACCAGTAGCAGCATCTCGCAAACGCCAACTCTTTCCTAGGCAGGCTACGCTTTGTATCACCGCTTTCCAGAATACGCACACAGCTGAAAACCTCTTACGGCAACTGAGGAAGATCATCGCGGAATGGCTTACCCCAATTGGACTCTCCTGTGGATTTGTGGCATCGGACAACGCCAGCAATATTGTGTGTGCATTAAATATGGGCAAATTCCAGCATGTCCCATGTTTTGCACATACCTTGAATTTGGTGGTGCAGAATTTTTTAAAAAACGACAGGGGCGTGCAAGAGATGCTGTCGGTGGCCAGAAGAATTGCGGGACACTTTCGGCGTACAGGCACCACGTACAGAAGACTGGAGCACCACCAAAAACTACTGAACCTGCCCTGCCATCATCTGAAGCAAGAAGTGGTAACGAGGTGGAATTCAACCCTCTATATGCTTCAGAGGTTGGAGGAGCAGCAAAAGGCCATTCAAGCCTATACAATTGAGCACGATATAGGAGGTGGAATGCACCTGTCTCAAGTGCAGTGGAGAATGATTTCAACGTTGTGCAAGGTTCTGATGCCCTTTGAACTTGCCACACGTGAAGTCAGTTCAGACACTGCCAGCCTGAGTCAGGTCATTCCCCTCATCAGGCTTTTGCAGAAGAAGCTGGAGACATTGAAGGAGGAGCTAACACGGAGCGATTCCGCTAGGCATGTGGGACTTGTGGATGGAGCCCTTAATTCGCTTAACAAGGATTCACGGGTGGTCTATCTGTTGAAATCAGAGCACTACATTTTGGCCACCGTGCTCGATCCTAGATTTAAAGCCTACCTTGGATCTCTCTTTCCGGCAGACACAAGTCTGCTGGGGTTGAAAGACCTGCTGGTGAGAAAATTGTCAAGTCAAGCGGAACGCGACCTGTCAACATCTCCTCCTTCACATTCTCCCGCAACTGGGGGTGCGAGGAAAAGGCTCAGAATTCCGAGCCCACCCGCTGGCGGTGATGCAGGGCAGTCTGGAGCGACTGCTGATGCTGACATCTGGTCCGGACTGAAGGACCTGACAACGATTACGGACATGTCGTCTACTGTCACTGCATATGATTCTCTCAACATTGAAAGAATGGTGGAGGATTATATGAGTGACCGCATCCAAGTAGGCACGTCACACAGTCCGTACTTATACTGGCAGGAAAAAGAGGCAATTTGGAGGCCCTTGCACAAACTGGCTTTATTCTACCTAAGTTGCCCTCCCACAAGTGTGTACTCCGAAAGAGTGTTTAGTGCCGCCGCTCACCTTGTCAGCAATCGGCGTACGAGGTTACATCCAGAAAATGTGGAGAAGATGATGTTCATTAAAATGAATTATAATCAATTCCTCCGCGGAGACATTGACCAGCAGCAATTGCCTCCACAAAGTACACAGGGAGCTGAGATGGTGGATTCCAGTGGGGACGAATTGATAATCTGTGAGGAGGGGGATGTACACGGTGATATATCGGAGGATGATGATGAGGTGGACATCTTGCCTCTGTAGAGCCAGTTTGTGCAAGGAGAGATTAATTGCTTCTTTTTTGGGGGGGGTCCAAACCAACCCGTCATATCAGTCACAGTCGTGTGGCAGACCCTGTCACTGAAATGATGGGTTGGTTAAAGTGTGCATGTCCTGTTTATACAACATAAGGGTGGGTGGGAGGGCCCAAGGACAATTCCATCTTGCACCTCTTTTTTCTTTTATTTTTCTTTGCGTCATGTGCTGTTTGGGGAGGGTTTTTTGGAAGGGCCATCCTGCGTGACACTGCAGTGCCACTCCTAGATGGGCCCGGTGTTTGTGTCGGCCACTAGGGTCGCTTATCTTACTCACACAGTCAGCTACCTCATTGCGCCTCTTTTTTTCTTTGCGTCATGTGCTGTTTGGGGAGGGTTTTTTGGAAGGGCCATCCTGCGTGACACTGCAGTGCCACTCCTAGATGGGCCCGGTGTTTGTGTCGGCCACTAGGGTCGCTTATCTTACTCACACAGTCAGCTACCTCATTGCGCCTCTTTTTTTCTTTGCGTCATGTGCTGTTTGGGGAGGGTTTTTTGGAAGGGACATCCTGCGTGACACTGCAGTGCCACTCCTAGATGGGCCCGGTGTTTGTGTCGGCCACTAGGGTCGCTTATCTTACTCACACAGTCAGCTACCTCATTGCGCCTCTTTTTTTCTTTGCGTCATGTGCTGTTTGGGGAGGGTTTTTTGGAAGGGCCATCCTGCGTGACACTGCAGTGCCACTCCTAGATGGGCCCGGTGTTTGTGTCGGCCACTAGGGTCGCTTATCTTACTCACACAGTCAGCTACCTCATTGCGCCTCTTTTTTTCTTTGCGTCATGTGCTGTTTGGGGAGGGTTTTTTGGAAGGGACATCCTGCGTGACACTGCAGTGCCACTCCTAGATGGGCCCGGTGTTTGTGTCGGCCACTAGGGTCGCTTATCTTACTCACACAGTCAGCTACCTCATTGCGCCTCTTTTTTTCTTTGCGTCATGTGCTGTTTGGGGAGGGTTTTTTGGAAGGGCCATCCTGCGTGACACTGCAGTGCCACTCCTAGATGGGCCCGGTGTTTGTGTCGGCCACTAGGGTCGCTTATCTTACTCACTTTGCGTCATGTGCTGTTTGGGGAGGGTTTTTTGGAAGGGCCATCCTGCGTGACACTGCAGTGCCACTCCTAGATGGGCCCGGTGTTTGTGTCGGCCACTAGGGTCGCTTATCTTACTCACACAGTCAGCTACCTCATTGCGCCTCTTTTTTTCTTTGCGTCATGTGCTGTTTGGGGAGTGTTTTTTGGAAGGGACATCCTGCGTGACACTGCAGTGCCACTCCTAGATGGGCCCGGTGTTTGTGTCGGCCACTAGGGTCGCTTATCTTACTCACACAGTCAGCTACCTCATTGCGCCTCTTTTTTTCTTTGCGTCATGTGCTGTTTGGGGAGGGTTTTTTGGAAGGGACATCCTGCGTGACACTGCAGTGCCACTCCTAGATGGGCCCGGTGTTTGTGTCGGCCACTAGGGTCGCTTATCTTACTCACACAGTCAGCTACCTCATTGCGCCTCTTTTTTTCTTTGCTTCATGTGCTGTTTGGGGAGGGTTTTTTGGAAGGGACATCCTGCGTGACACTGCAGTGCCACTCCTAGATGGGCCCGGTGTTTGTGTCGGCCACTAGGGTCGCTTATCTTACTCACACAGTCAGCTACCTCATTGCGCCTCTTTTTTTCTTTGCGTCATGTGCTGTTTGGGGAGGGTTTTTTGGAAGGGCCATCCTGCGTGACACTGCAGTGCCACTCCTAGATGGGCCCGGTGTTTGTGTCGGCCACTAGGGTCGCTTATCTTACTCACACAGTCAGCTACCTCATTGCGCCTCTTTTTTTCTTTGCGTCATGTGCTGTTTGGGGAGGGTTTTTTGGAAGGGACATCCTGCGTGACACTGCAGTGCCACTCCTAGATGGGCCCGGTGTTTGTGTCGGCCACTAGGGTCGCTTATCTTACTCACACAGCGACCTCGGTGCAAATTTTAGGACTAAAAATAATATTGTGAGGTATTCAGAATAGACTGAAAATGAGTGTAAATTATGGTTTTTGAGGTTAATAATACTTTGGGATCAAAATGACCCCCAAATTCTATGATTTAAGCTGTTTTTTAGGGTTTTTTGAAAAAAACACCCGAATCCAAAACACACCCGAATCCGACAAAAAAAATTCGGCGAGGTTTTGCCAAAACGCGGTCGAACCCAAAACACGGCCGCGGAACCGAACCCAAAACCAAAACACAAAACCCGAAAAATTTCCGGCGCTCATCTCATTCCGCTCATGAGGGTGCATTTCTTCACAACCAAAGAACGCATCCTGAAAGCGGCCAGGGAAGCGGGCGACTCCGACTCGGATGTGCTTGGCGGATTACAACTGTTTCCGGACTTCTCTGCTCTGACCTTGGCCAAACGATGAGCATTCCTCCCTATCACTTTGGCACTTCGCGACCAAGACATCACGTATAGATGGGGTTTTCCGGTGAAGCTCGTCATCTCGTATGAAAATAAGTTCTACACAGTGACTTCATTGGAGACCGGAGTCAAATTTATATTGTTGATAGGCATATTAGCTCCTGCTTACTTTTATTTTTCCCGTTCAGTTTCATGGGTGGTGGCGCTAGGCCACATGTTCCCCCCTGGTAATATACTACTGCATTTTTTTGCTTTCCTTGCAGTAGTTATGCCGACCCGATGTACTGGGTCGTTTTGGTTTGTTCCTTTCCTCTCCCCTCCCTTCACCCTTCCTTTCCCCCCCCTATTTTATGATGTAGGTATTCGTTGTTTAAGATAGTCCTACCTCTGTATGTGTCAAGGTCTTTCACCACCCACAACGTGCATTAGTTTGCTCCGATGGTTCAGGTATTATCCATGAATGTTAAGGGTTTGAACTCCTCTAATAAGCGAAGGCTGGCTTTGGGTTATTTTGCTAGGCATAAAGCAGATATCGTCACGCTGCAGGAGACACACTTTTCATCTGTAGCACCGCCTATTTTTAAAGATCGCAGATTCCCTCTAGGTTATTTTGCTAATGGCCCTTTTAAAAGGAACGGTGTGGCCATATTGTTTAGGGACTCCATCTCCTTTATTTTGCATTCTCAGATAGCTGATAAAAATGGCCGGTATCTTATATTGAGCGGCCTTTTAAACGATAAGCCGGTTACTCTGGTCTCTGCATATGCCCCGAATTCAAACCAAGTTGCTTTTATTCGTAAGTTGTGTGTAGCTATTCAGAAGATTCGTACGGGCTCCCTTCTGCTCACGGGGGATTTTAATTTAGTCCTTGACCCTAAACTGGACAGGTCTCCTAGGCCCTCTCCTTCCTCTACAACCTCCCCCAACGCCCCCTCTTTAGCCTTTCGTAACCTCTTAGCTGAATTTGACCTCTATGACATCTGGCGAGTGCAAAACCCTACTGGTCGGGAGTATACTTATTATTCCCCCGTCCACAACTCTTACTCCCGTATTGATTTTATGTTTTCAGACAAATGGACCCTCCAGTTTACCAGATCCATGGACATTCTCCCTATAACTTGGTCAGACCATGCCCCGCTGACTCTTAAATGGGATGTTGCTAGTCAACACTCTCCCCCCCGCCCTTGGAGACTCTCTCCTCACTTGCTGTCTAACCCAGTCTCAAAAAAAATCATAGTTGACAGTATCTCGTCCTATATGGAATTTAATTCCCCCTCAGACACGTCCACCCTGAACTTTTGGTGCGCACTTAAGGCCGTCACCCGGGGGGCAGCGATTCAGGAAGGAGCGCAGCTTAAGAAACTTAACCTACAACGCCAGGCCGATTTGGAGCTCAAGCTGAAGGACTTAGAGGACAAAAATCAATCTAAACCTACGAAAACCGTACAGAAGCAGTTAGCCGACATTACGTCCCAACTCCAGAAATTACTTATGGCGCGCACCCAGGCCTCACTAAATAGGATGCGTCAGAAGTTTTATATGGCAGGGAACAGGACGGGGAAAATGCTTGCCCGTAAGCTTAGGGCTCAGCAGGCTCGGAATAGAATCAAGCTCATTGTATCCCCCACAGGCACCAAAATTTCTAATCCAAGGGAGATAGCGAATCAGTTTGCCAACTTCTACTCCCAACTTTATAACCTCTCGACTGATCCTTCTATCCCCCAGCCTACCCCTCCTCTATCAACTCCTTCTTAGCTGATATAAACCTCCCAACTATTTCAGACGATGAATTAGCATTACTGAATGCCCCATGGTCCTTATTGGAAACCCTCCAAGTGATCAAGTCCCTTCCTCGAGGTAAGGCGCCGGGCCCCGATGGCTTTATTAATTACTTTTATGTTTCGCTCCAAGACCTCCTAGCTCCCTCTTTGGCGGCAGTTTACAACGACATTACCTCTCAGGGCATCCTCCCTGAGGAGATGCTTGAGGCGCGTATTGTCACGATCCCTAAACCGGGCAAAGATGTGACCTCTTGTCAAAATTAATTGCGTTACTGAATGGGGACATTAAAATATATGCTAAATGAATAGCTTCTCGATTGAACGCCCTCCTCCCCTCCCTGATACATTCGGACCAGGTTGGCTTCATCCCTGGGAAGACAAGCGTCTGATAATACACGCAGGGTTTTTAATCTTGTCGATTCCCTAGCCCCTAAGCATGGTCTCCTTCTGCTATCTTTGGACACAGAGAAGGCCTTTGATCGTTTAAACTGGTCTTATATGCGAGAAGTTCTACTAAAATTTGGCCTGCGCGATCGCATCCTCTCTTCGATATTAGCTCTGTATAGCTCCCCGTCGGCCCGGGTCTTCAGTAATGTTTTTTTATCTCGTACTTTTCCAATTTACAATGGCACCCGCCAGGGCTGCCCTCTCTCCCCTCTCATTTTTGTACTGGCCATTGAGCCACTGGCAGCTAGGCTTCGAGCGGACCCTCAGTTCCCTGGATTGCGATTAGGCGCCTCGCTACACAAACTATGTTTGTTCGCGGACGATGTTCTTTTATTTGTAACGGACCCTTGCACTACACTTCCCCATTTGCACAATATTTTAGATATGTACTCTGCAGCATCCTATTATAAATTAAATGCATCTAAGACCGATGCTTTGCCAATTAATCTCACACACTCCTTGCCCCTATTACGTGCTCAGTACCCATACAACTGGCAAACATCCTCGATACGATATCTAGGTATCTCCATACCCCCATCTACCTCTTCTGTTTTTGAGGTTAATCTTCCTTCTCTGTTGTCCTCCCTTCAGCTGTTCACCAAATTATGGCTCAATTATGAAGTTTCTTGGTTGGGGCGTCTGGCCGCTTTTAAGATGTCCTTGCTCCCTAAATTAATGTTCTTGTTCCGAACTATCCCTTTTATTTTCCCCAAGAAATATCTAGATAAGTTCACTACAATCCTCACCAATTATATATGGTCTTTGCGCCCGCCTAAACTTGCCCGCGCGAGGATGTCTCTACCGAGGAGAGCCGGTGGCCTGGATATGCCTAATTTACCATTGTTCCAGGAGGCCTGCCTCTTGGCCCAGATTAAAGAATTCTGCAGAGATAAGTGTCCGGGGTGGACGTGTCTGGAGGAGGCGACCTGCCCCCGCTTTCCCCTGAAAGATCTCTTTTGGCTGCCCAAACCCCTTCGCCCACAGAACTTAAACCTCCTTCCCTCTACCCGAGCCACGCTCCAGGTTTGGGATAAATTGACTGCGGCCATATCCCCCTCATATCATAATATGTTTTTGATATCGCTACGTACGGTGGCCGCCCTAGTCCCTAACCTTAATTTGGCGGGCTGGCGGTCCAGGGGGATGGCGGTCCTGGGAGATTTGTTTAATGGGTCTGTGCTCGCCTCCTTTTCTGATATTCAGGGACGCTTCTCTTTGCCTGACTCTGAGAGGCTTCAATATTATCAAATCCAGCACTGGTGGACTAGCCTCCACCTTACTCCCACCCCACCACCCCCTGGTATTCTGCATGCCATAGGCCGATTTTCTATTGCTACTTCAAAGGGGGAGATTTCCTTCTGGTATAGAATATTACTGTCAATGATCCCCGTTTCTAAATCTAGAGCCCAAATCAGGTGGGAGGCGGATGTTGGCTGTGTTCTTCATGATTCTCAATGGCAGCACATTTTTATGTCATCTTTTACTATGTCTAAATGCCTGAATCACTCCGAAATGCATGTCAAGCTACTTCATAGATTATACCTCACACCTGAAAGGTTGCATACGATTTGGCCTGCATGTTTGAAGTTTTGTTGGCGTCTGTGCGGAGAGATAGGCCACCTCTTCCATATTTTTTGGACATGCTCCCATATTCAATTGTACTGGGTGGAGGTATTTGGGCTCATCAACAAAGTTTTGAATCTTGATTTGTCCCCCTCCCCCCTTATAGCTTTATTAAATGTATACCCTCGATCCGTGTGTGCACATTTACACTATGTCTTAGGACATATCTGTCTCGCTTTAGCCCAAAACTGGAAACAGCCCACACCGCCTCCCCTATTGAAGGTGTTACACAAAATACAGCTGCATTTCTTGATGGAGACTGAGCACATCACATACTCCTTCACCGCTAAATCTCCCCTTGTGCGTTGGATGCCCTGGCATCTGTTTATCACGGAGGGTGAGGGTGCTACACTCATACTACGCCCCCCTCCCGTGGACATGAATCCTCCAGCCCTTTCGGCTGATGAGGCTCCCTCCCCCCCTCCTCAGCCAGGGATGAACTTCTACTCAGTGTTGTATTTATAATATGCCCATTGCCGCCTTTATTTTTGTTTTTCTTTTCCCTGTATTACTATTTCTCATTATACTAGGTTCACTGCAAATTTCTTTGATGTACCTGTTTGATTGACTTTGACCTGTCTGTACATGTTTGCCATTACGTTGTCTCATGTATTTATGTACCTACTCCCCCCCCCCCCTTTTTTCTTTCTTCTGTACCCCTGTTTTGCAACACGAAAATTCAATAAAAACTATTGATGAAAAAAAAAAAAATAGATGATGGTGGGACTCCTGCTGTCGCAGCCAAGCTGCGCTGGCAGGAGGCTTCCCTAATTTCTGCGACCCTGCACTAATTGCGGGCAATCACTATTAGTGCGGGTCACAGATGGGGGGAGTGGCGGTTAGCATGCTGGGCAAAGGATTGCAAATTCTACTAAAAAGCAGATCCATAATTCAGTCCGGATCGCAAAAAGCTAAATCTTTCTCTAATAGGCAAAACCATGTGCACTGCAGGTGGGGGCAGATATAACATGTGCAGAGAGAGTTAGGGTTTATTTTGTTTCTGTGCAGGGTAAATACTGGCTGCTTTATTTTTACACTGCAGATTAGATTTCAGTTTGAACACACCCCACCCAAATTTAACTCTCTCTGCACATGTTATATCTGCCCCACCTGCAGTGCACATGGTTTTACCCATTAGAGAAAAATGTTGCTGTTGCGATCAGGTCTGAATTAGGTCCTTAGTTAGAGCAGGGCTGTCTTGACAGCGGTGTAGGCCCTGGCCAAAGCAATGCACTGCAGCCCCTACCCATCCATTATTGGAATAAATTATATTTATATCTCATAATTTACCCCTCCAGCGGTTCCGAGCTGTCTCTCCACATGCTTCCAGCCATCCACTAATTAGCATACTGACAATCATTATCTGGCTGGCTGCAGGCTTGGAGGCACGTAGAGAATGCTGTTGTTGCCTATCCGCTCTGATTGGGGATAAGGTATCAATCTGAGAAATTAAAAAGAGTGAGCATACTACAGTATATATTTATTATACTGTATATTCAGCCAAAAAATTATTCTAAACAATGTTACACTATTTTGTGCATCTGTGTATGGGAAATCATTATGCACTATAAGACATGATTTAGTTATTGTGAAATAATTCTCACTATTAAGGTAATCACAAACACCTACTGTCACTAAAACAGGGATCATTATATTCTTTTTATTCTCCTAGGCCTCCTGTGCCTTATACATTTTAATTGATCTTTTAACATGCCAAGGTCACACGATGCCACCTGTAAGCTTGTATCACACTTATTTGTCCAAGAAATCAAGGACAAAAACACAGACTAAACATCAAGAATAAAATGGGTTAATTACTAGAGATGAGCGCCGGAAATTTTTCGGGTTTTGTGTTTTGGTTTTGGGTTCGGTTCCGCGGCCGTGTTTTGGGTTCGACCGCGTTTTGGCAAAACCTCACCAAATTTTTTTTGTCGGATTCGGGTGTGTTTTGGATTCGGGTGTTTTTTTCCAAAAAACCTAAAAAACAGCTTAAATCATAGAATTTGGCGGTCATTTTGATCCCAAAGTATTATTAACCTCAAAAACCATAATTTCCACTCATTTTCAGTCTATTCTGAATACCTCACACCTCACAATATTATTTTTAGTCCTAAAATTTGCACCGAGGTCGCTGTGTGAGTAAGATAAGCGACCCTAGTGGCCGACACAAACACCGGGCCCATCTAGGAGTGGCACTGCAGTGTCACGCAGGATGGCCCTTCCAAAAAACCCTCCCCAAACAGCACATGACGCAAAGAAAAAAAGAGGCGCAATGAGGTAGCTGTGTGAGTAAGATTAGCGACCCTAGTGGCCGACACAAACACCGGGCCCATCTAGGAGTGGCACTGCAGTGTCACGCAGGATGTCCCTTCCAAAAAACCCTCCCCAAACAGCACATGACGCAAAGAAAAAAAGAGGCGCAATGAGGTAGCTGTGTGAGTAAGATAAGCGACCCTAGTGGCCGACACAAACACCGGGCCCATCTAGGAGTGTCACTGCAGTGTCACGCAGGATGTCCCTTCCAAAAAACCCTCCCCAAACAGCACATGACGCAAAGAAAAAAAGAGGCGCAATGAGGTAGCTGTGTGAGTAAGATAAGCGACCCTAGTGGCCGACACAAACACCGGGCCCATCTAGGAGTGGCACTGCAGTGTCACGCAGGATGTCCCTTCCAAAAAACCCTCCCCAAACAGCACATGACGCAAAGAAAAAAAGAGGCGCAATGAGGTAGCTGTGTGAGTAAGATAAGCGACCCTAGTGGCCGACACAAACACCGGGCCCATCTAGGAGTGTCACTGCAGTGTCACGCAGGATGTCCCTTCCAAAAAACCCTCCCCAAACAGCACATGACGCAAAGAAAAAAAGAGGCGCAATGAGGTAGCTGTGTGAGTAAGATAAGCGACCCTAGTGGCCGACACAAACACCGGGCCCATCTAGGAGTGTCACTGCAGTGTCACGCAGGATGTCCCTTCCAAAAAACCCTCCCCAAACAGCACATGACGCAAAGAAAAAAAGAGGCGCAATGAGGTAGCTGTGTGAGTAAGATAAGCGACCCTAGTGGCCGACACAAACACCGGGCCCATCTAGGAGTGGCACTGCAGTGTCACGCAGGATGTCCCTTCCAAAAAACCCTCCCCAAACAGCACATGACGCAAAGAAAAAGAAAAGAAAAAAGAGGTGCAAGATGGAATTGTCCTTGGGCCCTCCCACCCACCCTTATGTTGTATAAACAGGACATGCACACTTTAACCAACCCATCATTTCAGTGACAGGGTCTGCCACACGACTGTGACTGATATGACGGGTTGGTTTGGACCCCCACCAAAAAAGAAGCAATTAATCTCTCCTTGCACAAACTGGCTCTACAGAGGCAAGATGTCCACCTCATCATCATCCTCCGATATATCACCGTGTACATCCCCCTCCTCACAGATTATCAATTCGTCCCCACTGGAATCCACCATCTCAGCTCCCTGTGTACTTTGTGGAGGCAATTGCTGCTGGTCAATGTCTCCACGGAGGAATTGATTATAATTCATTTTAATGAACATCATCTTCTCCACATTTTCTGGATGTAACCTCGTACGCCGATTGCTGACAAGGTGAGCGGCGGCACTAAACACTCTTTCGGAGTACACACTTGTGGGAGGGCAACTTAGGTAGAATAAAGCCAGTTTGTGCAAGGGCCTCCAAATTGCCTCTTTTTCCTGCCAGTATAAGTACGGACTGTGTGACGTGCCTACTTGGATGCGGTCACTCATATAATCCTCCACCATTCTTTCAATGGTGAGAGAATCATATGCAGTGACAGTAGACGACATGTCCGTAATCGTTGTCAGGTCCTTCAGTCCGGACCAGATGTCAGCATCAGCAGTCGCTCCAGACTGCCCTGCATCACCGCCAGCGGGTGGGCTCGGAATTCTGAGCCTTTTCCTCGCACCCCCAGTTGCGGGAGAATGTGAAGGAGGAGATGTTGTTGACAGGTCGCGTTCCGCTTGACTTGACAATTTACTCACCAGCAGGTGTTTGAACCCCAGCAGACTTGTGTCTGCCGGAAAGAGAGATCCAAGGTAGGCTTTAAATCTAGGATCGAGCACGGTGGCCAAAATGTAGTGCTCTGATTTCAACAGATTGACCACCCGTGAATCCTTGCTAAGCGAATTAAGGGCTCCATCCACAAGTCCCACATGCCTAGCGGAATCGCTCCGTGTTAGCTCCTCCTTCAATGTCTCCAGCTTCTTCTGCAAAAGCCTGATGAGGGGAATGACCTGACTCAGGCTGGCAGTGTCTGAACTGACTTCACGTGTGGCAAGTTCAAAGGGCATCAGAACCTTGCACAACGTTGAAATCATTCTCCACTGCGCTTGAGACAGGTGCATCCCACCTCCTATATCGTGCTCAATTGTATAGGCTTGAATGGCCTTTTGCTGCTCCTCCAACCTCTGAAGCATATACAGGGTTGAATTCCACCTCGTTACCACTTCTTGCTTCAGATGATGGCAGGGCAGGTTCAGTAGTTTTTGGTGGTGCTCCAGTTTTCTGTACGTGGTGCCTGTACGCCGAAAGTGTCCCGCAATTCTTCTGGCCACCGACAGCATCTCTTGCACGCCCCTGTCGTTTTTTAAAAAATTCTGCACCACCAAATTCAAGGTATGTGCAAAACATGGGACGTGCTGGAATTGGCCCAGATTTAATGCACACACAATATTGATGGCGTTGTCCGATGCCACAAATCCACAGGAGAGTCCAATTGGGGTAAGCCATTCCGCGATGATCTTCCTCAGTTGCCGTAAGAGGTTTTCAGCTGTGTGCGTATTCTGGAAACCGGTGATACAAAGCGTAGCCTGCCTAGGAAAGAGTTGGCGTTTGCGAGATGCTGCTACTGGTGCCGCCGCTGCTGTTCTTGCGGCGGGAGTCCATACATCTACCCAGTGGGCTGTCACAGTCATATAGTCCTGACCCTGCCCTGCTCCACTTGTCCACATGTCCGTGGTTAAGTGGACATTGGGTACAGCTGCATTTTTTAGGACACTGGTGACTCTTTTTCTGAGGTCTGTGTACATTTTCGGTATCGCCTGCCTAGAGAAATGGAACCTAGATGGTATTTGGTACCGGGGACACAGTACCTCCAACAAGTCTCTAGTTGGCTCTGCAGTAATGATGGATACCGGAACCACGTTTCTCACCACCCAGGATGTCAAGGCCTCAGTTATCCGCTTTGCAGTAGGATGACTGCTGTGATATTTCATCTTCCTCGCAAAGGACTGTTGGACAGTCAATTGCTTGGTGGAAGTAGTAAAAGTGGTCTTACGACTTCCCCTCTGGGATGACCATCGACTCCCAGCAGCAACAACAGCAGCGCCAGCAGCAGTAGGCGTTACACGCAAGGATGCATCGGAGGAATCCCAGGCAGGAGAGGACTCGTCAGAATTGCCAGTGACATGGCCTGCAGGACTATTGGCATTCCTGGGGAAGGAGGAAATTGACACTGAGGGAGTTGGTGGGGTGGTTTGCGTGAGCTTGGTTACAAGAGGAAGGGATTTACTGGTCAGTGGACTGCTTCCGCTGTCGGCCCAAGTTTTTGAACTTGTCACTGACTTATTATGAATGCGCTGCAGGTGACGTATAAGGGAGGATGTTCCGAGGTGGTTAACGTCCTTACCCCTACTTATTACAGCTTGACAAAGGGAACACACGGCTTGACACCTGTTGTCCGCATTTCTGGTGAAATACTTCCACACCGAAGAGCTGATTTTTTTGGTATTTTCACCAGGCATGTCAACGGCCATATTCCTACCACGGACAACAGGTGTCTCCCCGGGTGCCTGACTTAAACAAACCACCTCACCATCAGAATCCTCCTGGTCAATTTCCTCCCCAGCGCCAGCAACACCCATATCCTCCTCATCCTGGTGTACTTCAACACTGACATCTTCAATCTGACTATCAGGAACTGGACTGCGGGTGCTCCTTCCATCACTTGCAGGGGGCGTGCAAATGGTGGAAGGCGCATGCTCTTCACGTCCAGTGTTGGGAAGGTCAGGCATCGCAACCGACACAATTGGAGTCGGACTCTCCTTGTGGATTTGGGATTTCGAAGAACGCACAGTTCTTTGCGGTGCTACTGCTTTTGCCAGCTTTAGTCTTTTCATTTTTCTAGCGAGAGGCTGAGTGCTTCCATCCTCATGTGAAGCTGAACCACTAGCCATGAACATAGGCCAGGGCCTCAGCCGTTCCTTGCCACTCCGTGTGGTAAATGGCATATTGGCAAGTTTACGCTTCTCCTCCGACAATTTTATTTTAGGTTTTGGAGTCCTTTTTTTACTGATATTTGGTGTTTTGGATTTGACATGCTCTGTACTATGACATTGGGCATCGGCCTTGGCAGACGACGTTGCTGGCATTTCATCGTCTCGGCCATGACTAGTGGCAGCAGCTTCAGCACGAGGTGGAAGTGGATCTTGATCTTTCCCTAATTTTGGAACCTCAACATTTTTGTTCTCCATATTTTAATAGGCACAACTAAAAGGCACCTCAGGTAAACAATGGAGATGGATGGATTGGATACTAGTATACAATTATGGACGGGCTGCCGAGTGCCGACACAGAGGTAGCCACAGCCGTGAACTACCGCACTGTACTGTGTCTGCTGCTAATATAGACTGGTTGATAAAGAGATAGTATACTCGTAACTAGTATGACTATAAAGAAAGAAAAAAAAAACACGGTTAGGTGGTATATACAATTATGGACGGGCTGCCGAGTGCCGACACAGAGGTAGCCACAGCCGTGAACTACCGCACTGTACTGTGTCTGCTGCTAATATATAGACTGGTTGATAAAGAGATAGTATACTCGTAACTAGTATGTATGTATAAAGAAAGAAAAAAAAACCACGGTTAGGTGGTATATACAATTATGGACGGGCTGCCGAGTGCCGACACAGAGGTAGCCACAGCCGTGAACTACCGCACTGTACTGTGTCTGCTGCTAATATAGACTGGTTGATAAAGAGATAGTATACTCGTAACTAGTATGTATGTATAAAGAAAGAAAAAAAAACCACGGTTAGGTGGTATATACAATTATGGACGGGCTGCCGAGTGCCGACACAGAGGTAGCCACAGCCGTGAACTACCGCACTGTACTGTGTCTGCTGCTAATATATAGACTGGTTGATAAAGAGATAGTATACTCGTAACTAGTATGTATGTATAAAGAAAGAAAAAAAAACCACGGTTAGGTGGTATATACAATTATGGACGGGCTGCCGAGTGCCGACACAGAGGTAGCCACAGCCGTGAACTACCGCACTGTACTGTGTCTGCTGCTAATATAGACTGGTTGATAAAGAGATAGTATACTCGTAACTAGTATGTATGTATAAAGAAAGAAAAAAAAACCACGGTTAGGTGGTATATACAATTATGGACGGGCTGCCGAGTGCCGACACAGAGGTAGCCACAGCCGTGAACTACCGCACTGTACTGTGTCTGCTGCTAATATATAGACTGGTTGATAAAGAGATAGTATACTCGTAACTAGTATGTATGTATAAAGAAAGAAAAAAAAACCACGGTTAGGTGGTATATACAATTATGGACGGGCTGCCGAGTGCCGACACAGAGGTAGCCACAGCCGTGAACTACCGCACTGTACTGTGTCTGCTGCTAATATATAGACTGGTTGATAAAGAGATAGTATACTCGTAACTAGTATGTATGTATAAAGAAAGAAAAAAAAACCACGGTTAGGTGGTATATACAATTATGGACGGGCTGCCGAGTGCCGACACAGAGGTAGCCACAGCCGTGAACTACCGCACTGTACTGTGTCTGCTGCTAATATAGACTGGTTGATAAAGAGATAGTATACTCGTAACTAGTATGTATGTATAAAGAAAGAAAAAAAAACCACGGTTAGGTGGTATATACAATTATGGACGGGCTGCCGAGTGCCGACACAGAGGTAGCCACAGCCGTGAACTACCGCACTGTACTGTGTCTGCTGCTAATATAGACTGGTTGATAAAGAGATAGTATACTCGTAACTAGTATGACTATAAAGAAAGAAAAAAAAAACACGGTTAGGTGGTATATACAATTATGGACGGGCTGCCGAGTGCCGACACAGAGGTAGCCACAGCCGTGAACTACCGCACTGTACTGTGTCTGCTGCTAATATATAGACTGGTTGATAAAGAGATAGTATACTCGTAACTAGTATGTATGTATAAAGAAAGAAAAAAAAACCACGGTTAGGTGGTATATACAATTATGGACGGGCTGCCGAGTGCCGACACAGAGGTAGCCACAGCCGTGAACTACCGCACTGTACTGTGTCTGCTGCTAATATAGACTGGTTGATAAAGAGATAGTATACTCGTAACTAGTATGTATGTATAAAGAAAGAAAAAAAAACCACGGTTAGGTGGTATATACAATTATGGACGGGCTGCCGAGTGCCGACACAGAGGTAGCCACAGCCGTGAACTACCGCACTGTACTGTGTCTGCTGCTAATATATAGACTGGTTGATAAAGAGATAGTATACTCGTAACTAGTATGTATGTATAAAGAAAGAAAAAAAAACCACGGTTAGGTGGTATATACAATTATGGACGGGCTGCCGAGTGCCGACACAGAGGTAGCCACAGCCGTGAACTACCGCACTGTACTGTGTCTGCTGCTAATATATAGACTGGTTGATAAAGAGATAGTATACTCGTAACTAGTATGTATGTATAAAGAAAGAAAAAAAAACCACGGTTAGGTGGTATATACAATTATGGACGGGCTGCCGAGTGCCGACACAGAGGTAGCCACAGCCGTGAACTACCGCACTGTACTGTGTCTGCTGCTAATATAGACTGGTTGATAAAGAGATAGTATACTCGTAACTAGTATGTATGTATAAAGAAAGAAAAAAAACCCACGGTTAGGTGGTATATACAATTATGGACGGGCTGCCGAGTGCCGACACAGAGGTAGCCACAGCCGTGAACTACCGCACTGTACTGTGTCTGCTGCTAATATAGACTGGTTGATAAAGAGATAGTATACTCGTAACTAGTATGACTATAAAGAAAAAAAAAAAAACCACGGTTAGGTGGTATATACAATTATGGACGGGCTGCCGAGTGCCGACACAGAGGTAGCCACAGCCGTGAACTACCGCACTGTACTGTGTCTGCTGCTAATATAGACTGGTTGATAAAGAGATAGTATACTACTAATATTATATATACTGGTGGTCAGGTCACTGGTCACTAGTCACACTGGCAGTGGCACTCCTGCAGCAAAAGTGTGCACTGTTTAATTTTAATATAATATTATGTACTCCTGGCTCCTGCTATAACCTATAACTGGCACTGCAGTGCTCCCCAGTCTCCCCCACAATTATAAGCTGTGTGAGCTGAGCACAGTCAGATATATATATACATTGATGCAGCACACTGGGCTGAGCAGTGCACACAGATATGGTATGTGACTGAGTCACTGTGTGTATCGTTTTTTTCAGGCAGAGAACGGATATATTAAATAAAACAAACAACTGCACTGTCTGGTGGTCACTGTGGTCGTCAGTCACTAAACTCTGCACTCTCTTCTACAGTATCACAGCCTCAGGTCAATCTCTCTCTCTCTCTCTCAACCCTAATCTAAATGGAGAGGACGCCAGCCACGTCCTCTCCCTATCAATCTCAATGCACGTGTGAAAATGGCGGCGACGCGCGGCTCCTTATATAGAATCCGAGTCTCGCGAGAATCCGACAGCGTCATGATGACGTTCGGGCGCGCTCGGGTTAACCGAGCAAGGCGGGAGGATCCGAGTCTGCTCGGACCCGTGAAAAAAACATGAAGTTCGTGCGGGTTCGGATTCAGAGAAACCGAACCCGCTCATCTCTATTAATTACCCATGAAAGTAAGTAGCAGTGTACTGTAATCCCCTGTGGCATGCTAGCAGCACACACGGGTCTCTGTCTCTCTCCCGGACAAGTCCCTAAATTAAGACTCGGAGCACCATGTTCTGCTATCACAGCTAATCCAATGTAAAGTGTTTATCAGATTTCTTACATCTAGCTGCAGCTGTTTTACTACACACAATGAGATGGGATAATGCTACACCAAATGTGCAGCATGAAAGTAGTAAACACACATATTTGCTACAAGCTAGTCATATTTCCTCATCTTCACAAGATACAGCATCTGTCTGTGGCTATAACCTAAGGATTTTTCTATTTTGTTTTTTTATTGATACCACAATTATTGCCATATAATGCAGAAAACATCACAGTGACCGCCATATAATGCTGAGAACATCACAGTGACCGCCACATAATATTGGATGATTGTTTATCACTAGTTACCAGCCTGTGAAAATGACTGAACAACATAACAGTAATGTCAGCATCGGTGGCTGTGCGTGGCCGATCGAAGCAACTCTTGAATTGCTCCGTCAGGCGCCATCTAGTGGCCACCGGTGCATAAAACACTTGAATTCTCCCCATAGAGGTGGGGAGCAGCGTTAGCCTTTTATTATATAAGATGTACCCAAATACAATAGTGGGTAAAAATATATATTTTTAACTGTAGAAATGTATATATTGTATATGATGTTTTCACAAAAAGGCATTTGCACAGCGATATGTTTATGTTGTTATTCACATCTAGGTAATCATAACAGTTGCAGATTCAACTGGCAGATTCCTTTTTATAGCCAGAGGGCCACTCAATTCCGCACAGACCTGTACAGCTGACTGTCATATTTAGGCTGCTCACTGCCGTCAAGATGGGGGGCAGGTACTAATTACCTGAGCTCGGGCCATCCTCCTTTCCTGTCAGCAGCAGTTTTGTTCTCCAGCCAGCACACGCTGCTATGTTCTGGCTGAGTTGTGGTGGTGCAGAGAGGCTGCTGCCACTTGGGAGATGGGGGATCAGTCGCCCCTCTCTGGATTTGTCCCTGGCTGTGGGGCACATTAGCACCATGGGTTATCTAGTTGAGGATATACTCATCATTATCTTTTGCTATATCTCTACTGGCAGGTTGGCACCCGGCTTATTCACTGCGCATGATTGGCCATTGCACAGTTTAAGCTGCTGAAGATGGATATGAATATTCTCCAGTGAACACATAGCCTACAGTAGCTAAAGACATAATCCTGAGGAAGGCTGAGGCCTATACGCGTTGGATGCACAGAGCACCAGTAACTTCATCAGACCACAGTGCACTTGAATGTAGAGACAGCTGTCTGCTGGGTACTGCACTGAACACAGGTATCTCACAAAAACTTTGAACCTGGCGTGTGTAGGATCACATACACAGGAATCAATAACACGGAGGGGCCAGTCCAAACACTTCAATTTTCAAGTGGATAACCACAATACCCACCAGCACTCCCGATTACCGGTTGAAAGCGGGAGGACGGAGGGGGTGGACGACACCTCCCTTGCCTGGTAAACACTTCTATAGGACTTCATCTACCAACTCTATTCACTTACACTGCTATGTAGAGTACTTATGCTCTGCATACAGAATTTCATCATATTTACCCTATCCATTTACGCAGTATTGCATTCAGTTTGATAATAACTATGGTATGGAACATTTACCTAGACAGAGACTGAGAGGACATAAGACATTTATGTTCTGTGACACTGCAGACTTACCATTCATTTCCTTGCATGGGCATGTGTCTTTATATGCTTATGTACTAATTTGTGATACTTGTTGTCCACCACTTGATTTGAAGACTTATACTAGTAAATAGATATTGCATAGCTATTGTCTATATCATTTCATCTTTTTTACAATTGTATTATATTTGAGCTTAGAGCAGTAATTTTTGTGTGCATATACAAAGCCTTTTGTATATGGCATTAGCTGTCGTTGCCCGGATGTAGTAAGGACCCCGACGGTCACCATCATGATGGTCACAATACCTGCTAAGAATCCCAACTTCCAAAATACTGATGAATCCTGGCAGTGAGTATTTGGGTTTGGCACTAGAGGGAGGGTTATGGTCAGGCACTAGAGGGAGGGTTATGGTCAGGCACTATGGGGAGGGTTATGGTCAGGCACTGGGGGAGGATTAGGGTTTGGCACTAGAGGGAGGGTTAGGGTCAGGCACTAGAGGGAGGGTTAGGCACTAGGGGGAGGGTTATGGTTAGGCACTAGGGGGAGGGTTAGGGTCAGGTACTGGGGGAGGGTTAAGGTCAGGCACTAGGGGGAGGGTTAAGGTCAGGCACCAGGGGGAGGGATAGGGTTAGGCACTAGGGGGAGGGTTAGGGTTAGGCACTAGGGTGAGTGTTAGACTCAGGCACTAGGGGGAGGGTTGGGGTTAGGCACTAGGGGGATGGTTACGCCCTGGGGGGGTTAGGCACTAGGGGGATGGTACGGGGTTAGGCTGCAAAAAGGGATGGCTAGGGTTTGGCTATCAAAGTGGACAAGTAGGGTTAGGCTATATTATACCCAACCTGCCTAAACCAAGCAGGGCTGCCATCAGAAATTGAGGGGCCGAGGAAAAACCAAATACGCAGAGCCCCCTTTTCTCCCGCCGTAAGAAAAAACATCTCTACATTTAGGGGAGAGTATGGCAGGGAGAGTAAGAGGCCGTAGCTGATGGGTAGAGGGTGACGGGGAGAGGCAGAGGTTGATGGGTAGAGGGTGACGGGGAGAGGCAGAGGTTGATGGGCAGAGGGTGACAGGGTGAGGCAGAGGCAGTGGGTGATGGGCAGAGGGTGACAGGGAAAGGCAGTGGGTGCTGGGCAACAGGAGCTGACGGGAGAGGCAGTGGCGACAGGGAGAGGCGGAGGGTGACAGGGAGAGGAAATGGGTGTCACAAACCAAATACGCAGAGCCCCCTTTTCTCCTGCCATAAGAAAAAAAATCTCTACATTTAGGGGAGAGTATGGCAGGGAGGGTAAGAGGCAGTATACCTGATGGGTAGAGGGAGAGGCAGTGGTTGATTGGCAGAGGGTGACAGGGTGAGGCAGTGGGTGCTGGGCAACAGGAGCTGACGGGAGAGGCAGTGGCGACAGGGAGAAGCAGAGGATGACAGGGAGAAGAAATGGGTGTCACAATATACATACTTCTAGGCAGGGTCATTTTAACAGAGGACGAGGTCCGTGTGCAACCTCCTCCCACCAGGTGTCTGGTAATCGCAAAAGAGTCTGAGCACTAGAGGGGCACAGACTCTATTGCGTATGCGGAAGTCTCCAGGTAAATGCACCTCTAGGACTACAACATCAAGCATACCTGTATATAATACTGCACCTCTACAACATATACACCTAATAACACTGCATCTCTAGGACTACAACACATATATCTAATAACACTGAAGCTCTAGAACTACAACGCATATACCTAATAACACTGCTCCTCTAGGACCATCACAGCAAGCATACCTGTATAATAACACTGCACCTCTAGGACTACAACACATATACCTAATAACACTGCTCTTCTAGGACTATACCACACTATGCATACTGTGCCCCCATGACCATGGCTAACTATTAGGGATGTGCACTTGAAATTTTTCGGGTTTTGTGTTTTGGTTTTGGGTTCGGTTCCGCGGCCGTGTTTTGGGTTCGACCGCGTTTTGGCAAAACCTCACCGAATTTTTTTTGTCGGATTCGGGTGTGTTTTGGATTCGGGTGTTTTTTCAAAAAACCCTAAAAAACAGCTTAAATCATAGAATGTGGGGGTCATTTTGATCCCAAAGTATTATTAACCTCAAAAACCATAATTTCCACTCATTTTCAGTCTATTCTGAATACCTCACACCTCACAATATTATTTTTAGTCCTAAAATTTGCACCGAGGTCGCTGAATGACTAAGCTAAGCGACCCTAGTGGCCGACACAAACACCTGGCCCATCTAGGAGTGGCACTGCAGTGTCACGCAGGATGGCCCTTCCAAAAAACACTCCCCAAACAGCACATGACGCAAAGAAAAAAAGAGGCGCAATGAGGTAGCTGTGTGAGTAAGCTAAGCGACCCTAGTGGCCGACACAAACACCTGGCCCATCTAGGAGTGGCACTGCAGTGTCACGCAGGATGGCCCTTCCAAAAAACACTCCCCAAACAGCACATGACGCAAAGAAGAAAAAAAGAGGCGCAATGAGGTAGCTGTGTGAGTAAGATAAGCGACCCTAGTGGCCGACACAAACACCTGGCCCATCTAGGAGTGGCACTGCAGTGTCACGCAGGATGGCCCTTCCAAAAAACACTCCCCAAACAGCACATGACGCAAAGAAAAAAAGAGGCGCAATGAGGTAGCTGTGTGAGTAAGCTAAGCGACCCTAGTGGCCGACACAAACACCTGGCCCATCTAGGAGTGGCACTGCAGTGTCACGCAGGATGGCCCTTCCAAAAAACACTCCCCAAACAGCACATGACGCAAAGAAGAAAAAAAGAGGCGCAATGAGGTAGCTGTGTGAGTAAGATAAGCGACCCTAGTGGCCGACACAAACACCTGGCCCATCTAGGAGTGGCACTGCAGTGTCACGCAGGATGGCCCTTCCAAAAAACACTCCCCAAACAGCACATGACGCAAAGAAAAAAAGAGGCGCAATGAGGTAGCTGTGTGAGTAAGCTAAGCGACCCTAGTGGCCGACACAAACACCTGGCCCATCTAGGAGTGGCACTGCAGTGTCACGCAGGATGGCCCTTCCAAAAAACACTCCCCAAACAGCACATGACGCAAAGAAGAAAAAAAGAGGCGCAATGAGGTAGCTGTGTGAGTAAGCTAAGCGACCCTAGTGGCCGACACAAACACCTGGCCCATCTAGGAGTGGCACTGCAGTGTCACGAAGGATGGCCCTTCCAAAAAACACTCCCCAAACAGCACATGACGCAAAGAAGAAAAAAAGAGGCGCAATGAGGTAGCTGTGTGAGTAAGATAAGCGACCCTAGTGGCCGACACAAACACCTGGCCCATCTAGGAGTGGCACTGCAGTGTCACGCAGGATGGCCCTTCCAAAAAACACTCCCCAAACAGCACATGACGCAAAGAAGAAAAAAAGATGCGCAATGAGGTAGCTGTGTGAGTAAGCTAAGCGACCCTAGTGGCCGACACAAACACCTGGCCCATCTAGGAGTGGCACTGCAGTGTCACGCAGGATGGCCCTTCCAAAAAACACTCCCCAAACAGCACATGACGCAAATAAAAATGAAAGAAAAAAGAGGTGCAAGATGGAATTGTCCTTGGGCCCTCCCACCCACCCTTATGTTGTATAAACAGGACATGCACACTTTAACCAACCCATCATTTCAGTGACAGGGTCTGCCACACGACTGTGACTGAAATGACGGGTTGGTTTGGACCCCCACCGAAAAAGAAGCAATTAATCTCTCCTTGCACAAACTGGCTCTACAGAGGCAAGATGTCCACCTCATCATCATCCTCCGATATATCACCGTGTACATCCCGCTCCTCACAGATTATCAATTCGTCCCCACTGGAATCCACCATCTCAGCTCCCTGTGTACTTTGTGGAGGCAATTACTGCTGGTCAATGTCTCCACGGAGGAATTGATTATAATTCATTTTAATGAACATCATCTTCTCCACATTTTCTGGAAGTAACCTCATACGCAGATTGCTGACAAGGTGAGCGGCGGCACTAAACACTCTTTCGGAGTACACACTTGTGGGAGGGCAACTTAGGTAGAATAAAGCCAGTTTGTGCAAGGGCCTCCAAATTGCCTCTTTTTCCTGCCAGTATAAGTACGGACTGTCTGACGTGCCTACTTGGATGCGGTCACTCATATAATCCTCCACCATTCTTTCAATGGTGAGAGAATCATATGCAGTGACAGTAGACGACATGTCCGTAATCGTTGTCAGGTCCTTCAGTCCGGACCAGATGTCAGCATCAGCAGTCGCTCCAGACTGCCCTGCATCACCGCCAGCGGGTGGGCTCGGAATTCTGAGCCTTTTCCTCGCACCCCCAGTTGCGGGAGAATGTGAAGGAGGAGATGTTGACAGGTCGCGTTCCGCTTGACTTGACAATTTTGTCACCAGCAGGTCTTTGAACCCCAGCAGACTTGTGTCTGCCGGAAAGAGAGATCCAAGGTAGGTTTTAAATCTAGGATCGAGCACGGTGGCCAAAATGTAGTGCTCTGATTTCAACAGATTGACCACCCGTGAATCCTTGTTAAGCGAATTAAGGGCTCCATCCACAAGTCCCACATGCCTAGCGGAATCGCTCCCTTTTAGCTCCTCCTTCAATGCCTCCAGCTTCTTCTGCAAAAGCCTAATGAGGGGAATGACCTGACTCAGGCTGGCAGTGTCTGAACTGACTTCACGTGTGGCAAGTTCAAAAGGTTGCAGAACCTTGCACAACGTTGAAATCATTCTCCACTGCGCTTGAGACAGGTACATTCCACCTCCTATATCGTGCTCAATTGTATAGGCTTGAATGGCCTTTTGCTGCTCCTCCAACCTCTGAAGCATATAGAGGGTTGAATTCCACCTCGTTACCACTTCTTGCTTCAGATGATGGCAGGGCAGGTTCAGGCGTTTTTGGTGGTGCTCCAGTCTTCTGTACGTGGTGCCTGTACGCCGAAAGTGTCCCGCAATTCTTCTGGCCACCGACAGCATCTCTTGCACGCCCCTGTCGTTTTTTAAAAAATTCTGCACCACCAAATTCAAGGTATGTGCAAAACATGGGACGTGCTGGAATTTGCCCATATTTAATGCACACACAATATTGCTGGCGTTGTCCGATGCCACAAATCCACAGGAGAGTCCAATTGGGGTAAGCCATTCCGCGATGATCTTCCTCAGTTGCCGTAAGAGGTTTTCAGCTGTGTGCGTATTCTGGAAACCGGTGATACAAAGCGTAGCCTGCCTAGGAAAGAGTTGGCATTTGCGAGATGCTGCTACTGGTGCCGCCGCTGCTGTTCTTGCGGCGGGAGTCCATACATCTACCCAGTGGGCTGTCACAGTCATATAGTCCTGACCCTGCCCTGCTCCACTTGTCCACATGTCCGTGGTTAAGTGGACATTGGGTACAACTGCATTTTTTAGGACACTGGTGAGTCTTTTTCTGACGTCCGTGTACATTCTCGGTATCGCCTGCCTAGAGAAGTGGAACCTAGATGGTATTTGGTAACGGGGGCACACTACCTCAAGAAATTGTCTAGTTCCCTGTGAACTAACGGCGGATACCGGACGCACGTCTAACACCAACATAGTTGTCAAGGCCTCAGTTATCCGCTTTGCAACAGGATGACTGCTGTGATATTTCATCTTCCTCGCAAAGGACTGTTGGACAGTCAATTGCTTGGTGGAAGTAGTAAAAGTGGGCTTACGAATTCCCCTCTGGGATGACCATCGACTCCCAGCAGCAACAACAGCAGCGCCAGCAGCAGTAGGCGTTACACGCAAGGATGCATCGGAGGAATCCCAGGCAGGAGAGGACTCGTCAGCCTTGCCAGTGACATGGCCTGCAGGACTATTGGCATTCCTGGGGAAGGAGGAAATTGACACTGAGGGAGTTGGTGGGGTGGTTTGCGTGAGCTTGGTTACAAGAGGAAGGGATTTACTGGTCAGTGGACTGCTTCCGCTGTCGCCCAAAGTTTTTGAACTTGTCACTGACTTATTATGAATGCGCTGCAGGTGACGTATAAGGGAGGATGTTCCGAGGTGGTTAACGTCCTTACCCCTACTTATTACAGCTTGACAAAGGCAACACACGGCTTGACAAATGTTGTCCGCATTTCTGGTGAAATACTTCCACACCGAAGAGCTGATTTTTTTGGTATTTTCACCAGGCATGTCAACGGCCCTATTCCTCCCACGGACAACAGGTGTCTCCCCGGGTGCCTGACTTAAACAAACCACCTCACCATCAGAATCCTCCTTGTCAATTTCCTCCCCAGCGCCAGCAACACCCATATCCTCCTCATCCTGGTGTACTTCAACACTGACATCTTCAATCTGACTATCAGGAACTGGACTGCGGGTGCTCCTTCCAGCACTTGCAGGGGGCGTGCAAATGGTGGAAGGCGCATGCTCTTCACGTCCAGTGTTGGGAAGGTCAGGCATCGCAACCGACACAATTGGACTCTCCTTGTGGATTTGGGATTTCGAAGAACGCACAGTTCTTTGCGGTGCTTTTGCCAGCTTGAGTTCTTTTCAGTTTTCTAGCGAGAGGCTGAGTGCTTCCATCCTCATGTGAAGCTGAACCACTAGCCATGAACATAGGCCAGGGCCTCAGCCGTTCCTTGCCACTCCGTGTGGTAAATGGCATATTGGCAAGTTTACGCTTCTCCTCCGACAATTTTATTTTAGATTTTGGAGTCCTTTTTTTACTGATATTTTGTGTTTTGGATTTTACATGCTCTGTACTATGACATTGGGCATCGGCCTTGGCAGACGACGTTGCTGGCATTTCATCATCTCGGCCATGACTAGTGGCAGCAGCTTCAGCACGAGGTGGAAGTGGATCTTGATCTTTCCCTAATTTTGGAACCTCAACATTTTTGTTCTCCATATTTTAATAGGCACAACTAAAAGACACAGAGGTAGCTACAGCCGTGGACTACCGTACTGTGTCTGCTGCTAATATAGACTGGATGATAATGAGATGAAATCAATATATATATATATAATATCACTAGTACTGCAGCCGGACAGGTATATATATTTATTATGTAATGACTGATGACGGACATGCTGGACACTGTCAGCTCAGCAGCACCGCAGACTGCTACAGTAAGCTACTATAGTAGTATGTATAAAGAAGAAAGAAAAAGAAAAACCACGGGTAGGTGGTATACAATTATGAATGGACGAGCGACTGCCGACACAGAGGTAGCTACAGCCGTGGACTACCGTACTGTGTCTGCTGCTAATATAGACTGGATGATAATGAGATGAAATCAATATATATATATATAATATCACACTAGTACTGCAGCCGGACAGGTAGATATATTTATTATGTAATGACTGATGACGGACCTGCTGGACACTGTCAGCTCAGCAGCACCGCAGACTGCTACAGTAAGCTACTATAGTAGTATGTATAAAGAAGAAAGAAAAAAAAAAAAAACACGGTTAGGTGGTATACAATTATGGATGGACGAGCGACTGCCGACACAGAGGTAGCTACAGCCGTGGACTACCGTACTGTGTCTGCTGCTAATATAGACTGGATGATAATGAGATGAAATCAATATATATATATATATATATAATATCACTAGTACTGCAGCCGGACAGGTATATATATTTATTATGTAATGACTGATGACGGACCTGCTGGACACTGTCAGCTCAGCAGCACCGCAGACTGCTACAGTAAGCTACTATAGTAGTATTTATAAAGAAGAAAGAAAAAAAAAACCACGGGTAGGTGGTATACAATTATGGATGGACGAGCGACTGCCGACACAGAGGTAGCTACAGCCGTGGACTACCGTACTGTGTCTGCTGCTAATATAGACTGGATGATAATGAGATGAAATCAATATATATATATATAATATCACTAGTACTGCAGCCGGACAGGTATATATATTTATTATGTAATGACTGATGACGGACCTGCTGGACACTGTCAGCTCAGCAGCACCGCAGACTGCTACAGTAAGCTACTATAGTAGTATGTATAAAGAAGAAAGAAAAAAAAAAAACCACGGTTAGGTGGTATACAATTATGGATGGACGAGCGACTGCCGACACAGAGGTAGCTACAGCCGTGGACTACCGTACTGTGTCTGCTGCTAATATAGACTGGATGATAATGAGATGAAATCAATATATATATATATATAATATCACTAGTACTGCAGCCGGACAGGTATATATATTTATTATGTAATGACTGATGACGGACCTGCTGGACACTGTCAGCTCAGCAGCACCGCAGACTGCTACAGTAAGCTACTATAGTAGTATGTATAAAGAAGAAAGAAAAAGAAAAAACCACGGGTAGGTGGTATACAATATTATATATATATTATATACAATTATATATATATATATATATATATATATTAAACTCACTGGTGGTGATTATTAAACTGGTGGTCAGGTCACTGGTCAGTGGTCACACTATCAGCAACTTGCAAGTAGTACTCCTAAGCAGACAATCACAATATATATTATACTGGTGGTCAGTGTGGTCACAATGGCAGTGTGGCACTCTGGCAGCAAAAGTGTGCACTGTACGTTATATGTACTCCTGAGTCCTGCTCTCAGACTCTAACTGCTCCCCACTGTCAGTGTCTCCCCCACAAGTCAGATAATACAGTCACACTATCTATCACTTCAGCAAGTAACTACTAGTACTCCTCCTAATGCTCCCCAAAATTACTACTGTGTCTCTCTCTACTGTCTCACTCTCTTCTCTATAAACGGAGAGGACGCCAGCCACGTCCTCTCCCTATGAATCTCAATGCACGTGTGAAAATGGCGGCGACGCGCGGCTCCTTATATAGAATCCGAGTCTCGCGATAGAATCCGAGCCTCGCGAGAATCCGACAGCGGGATGATGACGTTCGGGCGCGCTCGGGTTAACCGAGCAAGGCGGGAAGATCCGAGTCGCTCTGCCCCGTGTGAAAAAAACTGAAGTTCGGGCGGGTTCGGATTCCGAGGAACCGAACCCGCTCATCCCTACTAACTATGTCACTCTATTGTGCATTACCCACTCCTGGAGACTCCTCTGAGCATCAGGACCCCACTACAGTATGTCCCCGACTCACCTGTGCTGACCGGCAGCTGCAGACAGTATTGGTGTCAAAACTACTCACCTGTGTCGCACTAAGTACCTAATACAGACTGATCGCAGCAGCAACATCTTTCTCTAATTGGCAAAACCATGTGCACTGTACTGATTTGGGTGGGGCATTTTCAAACTGAAATTTAAAATTGCAGTGTAAAAATAAAGCAGCCAGTATTAACTCTGCATAGACACAAAATAACCCACCCAAATCTAACTCTCTCTGCACATGTTACATCTGCCCCCCTCCCTGCAATGCACATGGGGGGGTCATTCTGACCCGTTCGCTCGCTGTGTTTTAACGCAGCAGTGCGAATGGGTCCCTACTGCGCATGCGCCGGCGCTGTAGTGCGCCGGCACTGTAGTGCGCCGGCACATGCCAGATGGCCGAAGGCCATAGACGGAAGCGATCGCCTCTGCCTGATTGACAGGCAGAGGCGATTGCTGGGCGGGAGGGGGCGGAACGGCGGCCGTTTCATGGGTTTGGTCTGCCAACGCAGGCGTGGCCGGAACGAACGAGGGGCGGGCCGCAGCGGCTGCGTGACGTCACACGCAGCCACTGTGGGCCGGGGAGCGATGAGAAGCTCCCGGCCAGCACGCAAAAGCTGCGCTGGCCGGGAGCTACTCTTGAAGTGCAAAGGCATCGCCGCTGTGCGATGCCTTTGCATTTCTGCGAGGGGGGGGGGCGGCACTGACATGCGGGGCGGGCTAGCCCTGTGCTGGGCGTCCCCCAGCATGTCAGTGTGAATGATCGTAGCTGTGCTAAATTTAGCACAGCTACGATCAACTCGGAATGACCCCCATGAGGGTAATTCAGAGTTGACTGCAGCAACAAATTTGTTAGCAGTTGGGCAAAACCATGGTGGTTATTCCGAGTTGTTCGCTCGCTAGCTACTTTTAGCAGAAATGCAAACACAAAGCCGCCGCCTTCTGGGAGTGTATTTTAGCATAGCAGAATTGCTAACGAAAGATTAGCAATTCTGCTATTAAGTATTTCCTTGCAGTTTCTGAGTAGCTCCAGACCTACTCCTAGATTGCGATCACCTCAGTCCGTTTAGTTCCTCGTTTGACATCACAAACACGCCCAGCGTCCGGCCAGCCACTCCCCCGTTTTTCCAGCCACTCCTGCATTTTCTGCTGGCACGCCTGCGTTTTTTAGCACACTCCCGGAAAACGCTCAGTTACCACCCAGAAACACCCACTTCCTGTCAATCATTCTCCGATCAACAGAGCGACTGAAAAAAAGCTTAGTTCGCCCGTGAGTAAAATAGCATAGTATTGTGTAAAATTGCTTAGCGCGTGCGCCCTGCTGTGCATACGCATGCGCAGAACTGCCGGATTTTAGCCTATTAGCAATTCTGCTAAAAATAGCAGCGAGCGAACAACTCGGAATGACCACCCATGTGCACTGCAGGAGGGGCAGATATAACATGTGCAGAGAGAGTTAGATTTGGGTGGGTTATTTTGTTTCTGTGCAGGGTAAATACTGGCTGCTTTATTTTTACACTGCAATTTACATTTCAGTTTGAACACACCACATCCAAATCTAACTCTCTCTGCACATGTTATACCTGCCCCGCCTGCAGCGCACATGGTTTTGCCCAACTGTTTACAAATTTACAGCTGCGATCAACTCTGAATTACATTAGAGAAAGATTTTGCTGCTGCGATCAGGTCTGAATTAGGCCCTAAGTCCCTGTCTCACCTGTTTCACACTACATCCCCGTCTCACCTGTTTCACACTATGTCCCAGCCTCACCTGTGTCCCACTACTGTATGTCCCCATCTCACCTGTATCACACTATGTCCCAGCCTCACCTGTGTCACACTACTGTATGTCCCCATCTCACCTGTTTCACACTATGTCCCAGCCTCACCTGTGTCACACTACTGTATGTCCCCATCTCACCTGTATCACACTATGTCCCCATCTCACCTGTGTCATACTACGTCCCCAACTTACCTAAATCACACTGTGTCTCTGTCTCACCTGCGTCATACTACATCCCCAACTCACCTACTGTATGTCACACTACAACTGACTCATTATAGTGCAGGGGGCTGCATGTCTCTTTGTTGCGGTGGGCCCCCTATCAGGCCAGGTCGGGACCTCAATGTCTTCTTTAAAGTACCAATGATGTTGAAAATGTACTAGGTATATAGCATTCATTAATGTTCTTTGAATATTTCTCCAAAGTCACCTACTGTAGATCAGAAAAAAATAAAATAAAAATGACTGTCCTTATAGTAGTATTGTTGTCAGCACACAAGTTATATTTGGTTTATGAATGTTTTATCCAAAATCAAAAGTTTGGATTAGAAGGTAATTTTCAAGAAAAATGGGTTGTACATAAGGTTAGGCACTCATTCTGCCCAAATATGCCACAAACTTTTATTGTAATCCAACAACCATGCAGATTTAAGATGGTACTGTGGTAAAAAGGAGACGAAAAAAAAGACAACAAAGAAAAGAAAATACAGTATAAAAAGAACAAAATACATACATAAGACAAACACTAATAAGGATGGACAAATGGGGGACAACCAACATGGGACAAACTCACATCTGGGTATCTTCGTTGATGTCTCCAGAAGCACCCTTCTCAGGCAGAATTCTCCTCCTGGTACCTTAAACATCGGTGTGAGCTTGTTCCACTTGTGTCCGAACTGAAGATTTCTGCATTAACAGTATTGACTTAAAGCCAGTGGCTAAATTGCTGATAACTTGTTGGTGCTTGCAGCTTGCAGGCTATTACATGTACCCCTACGTCTAATAATGTTATGTGTGATGCAAGTCGTTTTCAATCTGCTTTATACAAATCTGATGGTTATTCAAAAAAATTCTATGGTGGTGTGTATATGTATGGTGATGTGTATATGTATGGTGGTGTGTATATGTATGATGGTGTGTATATGTATGGTGATGTGTATTTGTATGGTGGTGTGTATATGTATGGTGATGTGTATTTGTATGGTGGTGTGTATATGTATAGTGGTGTGTATATGTTCGGTGGTGTGTGTATGTGTATGGTGGTGTGTATATGTATGGTGGTGTGTATATGTATGGTGATGTGTATTTGTATGGTGGTGTGTATATGTTTGGTGGTGTGTAATGTATGGTGGTGTGTATATGTTCGGTGGTATGTGTATGGTGGTGTGTATATGTATGGTGATGTGTATATGTATGGTGATGTGTATTTGTATGGTGGTGTGTATATGTTTGGTGGTGTGTATATGTATGGTGGTGTGTATAGAATTTGAAAATGTGTCTAATATATATATGCAGCCAGTTGCTCGGTTCAAAAAGGTGATTATTTGCTATGTAAAAGGCAAACGTGAGCCCAGATTGTCATCAACATATGAATATACTACAAAAATAGGAAGGGGATAAAAAGAGAATCATTTGCAATACACTGTAAACCGAAGAAATCCAGAAAATGTGCCATGGATATATAAGCTGTACGTAAGTATGAGGTGTGATCATTAGAAAACGTTGCATGTGTATTTAGCAGTTAGACAAAAAGTAGTCAAATACTTTTCAGTTATTTCTACAGAACACTGTAGATTACACGCAGCAGTAAGGGTCTTTCTTTATGTAACGCTGTTTATCTATTACCTGACCAGTTTGTTAAGAATGACAGCGCCACCTAGCGGCCATGTGTGGTTTTGCATTGTACAGCAACACTGAATGACTGTGATTGTGTCCTGTTACCTGTGAGATAATGGGGGTCATTCCGAGTTGATCGCTCGCTAGCAATTTTTAGCAGCTGTGCAAACGCATAGTTGCCACCCACCGGGAAGTGTATTTTCGCTTTGCAGAAGTGCGAACGCTTGTGCAGCAGAGCGCCTGCAAAATCTTTTTGTGCAAAACAAGACCAGCCCTGTACTTACTCATTGTGTGCATTGATTCTAACGACGGAGGGACGGCTTTTGACATCACACACCCGCCCAGCGAACGCCCAGCCACGCCTGCGTTTTTTCTGCCACGCCTGCGTTTTACCAAACACTCCCTGAAAACCGTCAGTTGCCACCCAGAAACGCCCTCTTCATGTCAATCTCCTTGCAACTGGCTGTGCGTTTGGAATCGTCGCTAGAACCAGTGCAAAACCACAAAGGACTTTACACCCATACGACGCGCATTGCAGTGCATACACATGCGCAGATTAGCTGTTTTTTTCACTGATCGCTACGCAGCGAACAACGGCAGCTAGCGATCAACTCGGAATGACCCCCTATATTCACAAGATTATAGTTCCTACCAGTGATGTGAGGCAGTTGAGGCAGAGCCTTTCCTGTCATACTAATGTATAAGCTAGAGTTTTGACTATACAAAGTATTTGAAAAATACAAAGAATATATTATAAATATCTACTTTGTATTATTCTAATCATTTTTATAGACAAAACTCTGGAGTAAAAAGTCTATTACAGGTGAGGCAGTGCCTCCCCGCCTATCTTTTCCACAAATCTCTGATCAAAATTCACCAAATTTCCAGCAGTATACACTGCTGCACCTGTGTATAATGCCCACATGTATATACTGCTGCACCTGTGTATAATGCCCACATGTATATACTGCTGCATCTGTGTATAATGCCAACATAAACCCTAGGGCTCATACATGGGCCGAAGGTGGACTTTTTTTTAAAGGGGCAATCATGTACAAGGCTAAACAATGCCTTGTGCTTGACTGCCCCTTTAAAAAAAACTTTAGAGTTCGTCCGGCATCCCACACGGCCGCCGAACTCGAACTTCATTACATCCCGTCCATTATATGTAAATTTGGCTCTATTAATAGCCAGTGCCTCCCTAGCCATTTACCTCACCGCATGTCACTGGTTCCTACTGTACATCATCAATTGCCATGGCTGCTTTATTCCTTATTCCATAGCACGGACGTCACTGGTATCACTAATGGCACCTATACAGATTCACCCACAATGCGACGCCCCCTAACAACAAGAATGTGGCCTTTGGAATTGTTGCTGCTGTATAGAGGCATAACTAGGGGGTGTCGAGCAGGGCACGTGCCCTGAGCGCTGTGGCAAGCCCAGCATAGGGGGCGCCACCGGCCAGAGCTTTGTACCTGCCCGCCTCTGCCATTGCGTTGCTGCCTGCCTTCCTGTCCGTTACCATTGTGCCACCGAGCTAGGCTCTTGCTGCTCGGCGGCGTTCCTGCAGCACGCAGCTCCTTCCTTCCTACCACTTTATTTGCTGCTGCTGGGAGGAAGCGTGACCGCAATGACAGCATCACACTCTCTGAGCTACCCGCAGAGGAGCCAGGAATTGGAAGGCCCTTGCTTGCTGGAGGGGTCCGGCAGAAGCCAGCACACGCTGCTGACCATGACGTGACACTGGACTGGAGACTGGAAGACTGCAGTGGTATTTCTCTGCCTGCACAGTAAGGGGGGGGGGGGGGGGGGCGGGATGCGATCCCAGTGAACCTAGTGATCCCAGTGATCCCCGTGATCCCCCTCCCCATACTTCTGCTAGTAGTAGGGGCATAATTTTTCAGTATGTTTTTTTGGGGTGCGTGGCCAAGCCAACGTGATTAGGCCATGCCCCCTGAATTATCCGACCCAGCTACCCTCCCTGTGAAGTGACTCCTCCTGACCTGCCTGCCACTGGAGGAGCCATGTTGCTGACCATGAGGAGGAGATCTGTGTTGTGAGGTGAGAGGGGTGCTGTGATGAGAGGGGTGCTGTATTGTGAAGGGACTGGGTTGCTGCATTGTGCTATGAGGGGATGGGGCACTGCATTGTGCTGTGCTGAGAGGGGAGAGGTGCTGTGATGGGAGAGGGGTGCTGTCAGGGCCAGCCTGACGCATACTGTATGTGAGGTACGCGGACGCGTAGAGCACCAGACAGTAGAGGGCGCTGCTGCAGACAGTAAATCACTGTCACTCTCTATAGCGCCGCCGACACCCACCCTGGAACAGAGTCCTCGCTCATAAATGAACAGCTGTGCGACCGCCCGCATCCTAGTAGGAGCTGATAGAGGTGGGAGGTATGTGCCTCTGCATGGCTGCCAGCTCTCCCTGTACAAAGTGTTTGTGTATGTCAGTGCAGTGGCGTGCGGTGAGGTCAGTGGCTGGTGAGGCACTGCAGCCATAATGTCTGCCGAGTCCCACCAATGACCCCTACCGCCGCCGAGCCAATGTCCGCTACCACCCACGAGCCGATACCTGCTAGGTTATGGCTAAAACCCAGTTGGAGAAAGAACCTCTGACATCACTAGGGCCGAACAGGGTACCCGAAATGTACCCTTGTGGGCTTGCTTCATTCGCCACGCTTTGGGCACGGTGGCTTGCTCCGCTCGCCACCAGGTTACTAAAGGTAGTAGTGGGTGGCGTGCATAGTGAAAGAACTGTCCCGCCAGCCTAGCTCCTCCTCCTGACATCAGAGGTTCTTTAGCCCACTTGATTCTAGCATCTACCATGCCCGCTACCGCCACTGTCCCTGCGTGTGCGACCCATCTCAGGCGGTCTGAAAAGGGGTATTACTTGTACAGCCGGCTAAAAAGAAGGGGCCCCGGATGAAGAAGGCACACTGACCCCTCCTTGCTGAATACACCTCTGTGCGTGCAGGGTCGGTGCAAGGTTTTTCAGCACCCTAGGCAAATAAACAGCAAACACCCCCACCCCCACTCAGCAAAATACCGAGCCCCTGAGGTGAAAATGTGCAGACACAGCATATATATATATATATATATATATATATATACAGAAGCTCGGCTCCGGCACTCCAGAATATAACAACCTGCTAAGGTGCCTTCCCTGTGGGACCAGCCCACTGAACATACAGACCGAATTGAGGCGGCACTCAAAGACTTAATGAATTGGTGAAGCAGGCATCCGAGCAGGGATGCTGTTTTTATTAGTGTTACGTTTCGGGGACGTATCCCCTTCCTCAGACAACAGTACAGTGCAACAAACAGATATATATACACAATGTGTAATTAGTGCAACTTACCCCCCTTCCCCCGCTCACAGCAGCATGCATCGCGGTCCACCGGACTTCCCCGCTCGGCACATCCGGATTCTGCGTCACCACAGTGCAGGAAGTGACGTACGTGGGCCGGCCGGTTGCCACGACGACGCGCTGCAAGCTGTGATACAAAAATGTAAACAGATGTATAACATCTACAAGTTAAATACGTACAATGCATTTTTTGGACAAAACATTGTGATAACAATTAAAATCTGACATACATGTAAAGCGCTAATACAAGCTCGAGTATGCCTCTCACGTAAATCATGTAACAAAGTGATAAAAAACAAAGTGATAAAAAACGTACATTGTACTCCTATAGTGCCTGCACTATATAATAGGAGCCTATGACCTGTACTGTGAGTTGTATTTAAGAGTTATTTTTGCTTAACAATTTAAATGTTGAATATTAGAGATTAAATGTTACAAGGACTTACACACTTTATTGGAGGATCATGAGTCACCAGACCTGGATAATTCTCCTGTACATATCATGTTGTTAACCATTATCATTTTTTTCATTTTTTCAACACAGTATATATTAGCTGGCGCCCCTCAGAAAACCCTTATAAAAAGTTGATGAGTCCTAAGGATTCATTAAGGCCCCTTGGTGACATACAATCTAATTTAAAAATCCATTTGGATTCCAATTGGAGCAATTTTTTGCCCCTATCACCTCCTCTTAAAGAGGCTGGAACATGGTCTATTGCCTTATATCTGAGGCTGGCTAGATTATGTCGCTGAAGAACGAAGTGGCGGGCAACGGGCTGGTCACTCATGCCAGCTATTAATGCCGCCCGTATAGTGGACCTGTGTTGTGTCAGTCTCACTTTGAGCTGGCATTCTGTTTTGCCGGCATAATACAGCCCACAAGGGCATACTATGACGTAAATGACGAACCTGGTGGTGCATGTAAGTGGCCACCTAATTTTAAACCGCTTGCCAGTTTGTGGATGCGGGATGGTATCGCCAATGAGCATGTAAGAGCAAGTTGTACACCCTAGGCATTTGAAACACCCATTTTTTCTACTTAGGAAATTACTCTGTGCCCTGGGTTGACAAAAGCCAGTTACGTCGGTCTTTACCACCATATCTTTGATGTTTCTACTACGAGAGTAGCAAGGCATTAGCCTGTGATTTTGAAAGCATTTCAAGTCCGGATCTGAAGTGACCATTTGCCATAGGTCTTTTGCGCGTCTTGCGGTCACAGGACTGCTGGTATTGTATTCATTAACCCAGGGTGTCACAGCTCTGTTTGTGTCTATGTGTTTCTTCTTTAATTTCTGGGCTACATTATCTTTAGCTTTCTCACATGCCTTGTATAATTCAGCTTTAGCATAACCTCTGTCGCAAAAGTTGTTAATCATTTCACCTAGTTGTAAATCTCTCATGACCACGTCAGAATTATTTCTACAGACCCTAATGAATTGTGAATATGGCAGACTACGTATAATGGACTTGGGGTGGAAACTGTCAGCATGAAGGATTGTATTCCTGTCAGTGGGTTTTTTGTATAATGAGGTGGTTATCTTGCCATCCTTTAATTGGATAAGCACATCAAGGTAACAAACCTCACTTTTGCTAGCCGTGAGGGTAAGTTTAATGGGGCTACTGGACTGGTTTTGTTTATCAATGATCTCTATCAACAACGCTAGGTCCTTATTCCAAATAATTAGGAGATCATCTATGTATCTGTAATATAAGGACATGGCCCCTGACGTTTCAATCTTTTCAAAGAACAAACACCTCTCCACCTCCCACATGTAACAATTGGCGAAGGATGGGGCTACCGGTGAGCCCATCGAGCAGCCAGTCAATTGTATAAAGAAACCCCCATTGAACAAAAAGAAATTATGCTCCAAAGTAAATGCCAATAATTCCATAAAAAAACCAATGTCAGGACCTTCATATAGCTTGTTGCCAGTGATCAGACGTGCCACTGCCGCCAGTCCCGCTTGATGCGGAATGCAAGTGTACAAGCTGGCGACATCCAAGGTGACCAACGTCGCATCACTGGGAACCTGTTCTAACACAGCCAATTTATCAAGCAACATCCCAGAGTCCTTAAGATATGTGAAGATATCCTGTACACACGGTTGCAGATAATAATCTAGATATATAGCAACAGGTTCACACAGAGACCCTCGGGCAGAGATAATTGGTCTCCCCGGGGGCCTCTGTGCGTCCTTATGTATCTTCGGTAAGGTGTACAGCAACGGCACCACTGGCCATTTGGTAGTTAATTTGTCACATACTGTTTGCGGGATAAATCCTTCACTCACAGCATGCTTCAGTATGGCGTCCAATTTCTGTTTAAATATTGTGGTGGGATCGTGGTCCAAGGCTCTAATATATACTGTGTTGAAAAAATGAAAAAAATGATAATGGTTAACAACATGATATGTACAGGAGAATTATCCAGGTCTGGTGACTCATGATCCTCCAATAAAGTGTGTAAGTCCTTGTAACATTTAATCTCTAATATTCAACATTTAAATTGTTAAGCAAAAATAACTCTTAAATACAACTCACAGTACAGGTCATAGGCTCCTATTATATAGTGCAGGCACTATAGGAGTACAATGTACGTTTTTTATCACTTTGTTACATGATTTACGTGAGAGGCATACTCGAGCTTGTATTAGCGCTTTACATGTATGTCAGATTTTAATTGTTATCACAATGTTTTGTCCAAAAAATGCATTGTACGTATTTAACTTGTAGATGTTATACATCTGTTTACATTTTTGTATCACAGCTTGCAGCGCGTCGTCGTGGCAACCGGCCGGCCCACGTACGTCACTTCCTGCACTGTGGTGACGCAGAATCCGGATGTGCCGAGCGGGGAAGTCCGGTGGACCGCGATGCATGCTGCTGTGAGCGGGGGAAGGGGGGTAAGTTGCACTAATTACACATTGTGTATATATATCTGTTTGTTGCACTGTACTGTTGTCTGAGGAAGGGGATACGTCCCCGAAACGTAACACTAATAAAAACAGCATCCCTGCTCGGATGCCTGCTTCACCAATTCATTAAGTCTTTGAGTGCCGCCTCAATTCGGTCTGTATATATATATATATATATATATATATATATATATATATATATATATATTGTTTGTCATTTGGACCCATCCTACACCGCTACATTCATTGGTTCCCACTGTGCATATGGAGATTATATATATAGAGAGAGAGAGACACCCACACATTAATGTTTTGGCATGTTATTATGGTCATCTGCAGGCAGCTGACACCTCTCAGGCACTAGAGAGTTGCAGCTGCTGCAGAACCTCCTGCCGGTCACATGACTGACGGCTGCCTGAGGTACTGACCATGGTTGCCTTTCTGTTCTGGCTGATGCTGTGGCTACGGATGAGGGAAGTCGCCCTTGAAGACCCACTCGTAGTTTTTCCGGGTTTTGACTCCCTGTCGCCGCCGCTGGTCAAGGCTGGCTGTGAGGGGGTACAGATCAGTCGGTAGTTGGGGAAGCCCTTCCCTGCCTGGGAGAAGGTGCCACCCCCGCCCTCCTCCTCGAGCTCCATCAGCTCCTGACAGCGGTAGAGGGTAAGATGACTGATGCCAGCATAGAGAGATCGCTGCCTCACTAGATCGCTATCTCACTGTGCCAGAATCATGTACCTCAGACTCAGGTTGCATTGCAAATACGATCATGGATAAATGGGTCCTTAAGGGAGCAGTGAGGAGTGTATCAGGGACATAGGGAGCAATCAGGGGAATAGGGAGCAATCAGGGGTGTATCAGGGACACATACGGAGCAATCAGGGGTGTATCAGGGACACATACGGAGCAATCAGGGGTGTATCAGGGACACATACGGAGCAATCAGGGGTGTATCAGGGACACATACGGAGCAATCAGGGGTGTATCAGGGACACATACGGAGCAATCAGGGGTGTATCAAGGACACATACGGAGCAATCAGGGACACATACGGAGCAATCAGGGGTGTATCAGGGACACATAGGTGGCAGTCGGGGTGTATCAGGGACACATAGGGAGCAGTCGGGGCGTATCAGGGACACATAGGGAGCAGTCGGGGCGTATCAGGGACACATAGGGAGCAGTCGGGGCGTATCAGGGACACATAGGGAGCAGTCGGGGTGTATCAGGGCAATAGAGAGTTGTCAGATGTGCAGCATAATGTAGGGCATGGGGCTGTACTAGAGAAGCTGCTCTGGGTGTACTGTACATCAGGCAAGTAGAGACAGTGACAATGACTTACCTGAAGTAGTAGCAGCGGCAGTAGGGCAATCTCGGTGCCCCTGGCCTCCTGTGTCCATTGATGGGGCTCCTGGAATGTTCACTCCCCGTGGCTGATCCTGTGAAGGGCGGAATCACTCCGGAGGAGCTTTTGTAGAGAGGTGGCCACTTGTCCCTGGGAAGGGGTCAGCAAGCCTCCTGCAAGTACATGGTAAGCTTAGCTGGCCCCAGCGATGTGCTCTGGCGCCGGCTTATAGGAAGTCAATGGCACCCTGAGCCGTCATCCTCATAGTAAAGTTCTTCCTTTGGCTCCTGCTGGCGGGTCCCAGGCTGCATGATAAGTGATATATACTAAACGCCACCGGCACCCGGGGTCCTCCTCGGGCTCCAGCAGCTCCGTCACCGTGTCCTGCTTACACGGTTTGTGGTCCCAGACGGGGGCGGGGGAGTGAGCGAGCGACGCTGGAGGTGCTGGTGGGAACAACCCCGGACATGTGGCTCTAACGGCAGATCTGACACCGAGTGAGCAGGGAATGGGTACCCCTTACGGCGAGCGCACTGCACAGTCAACAGTCACTTCCTTCATTTTTTTGTTCCATTCAGCGCCACCCTTCAAGTGCTGGGGCCCATAGGCAGCTGCCTAAAGCTGGCTAATGGTAGCACCGGCCCTGTGTGCGTGGATGAAAATAAAAATAAAATCCCACAGAACATCACTACCCTCCCCCCCCCACATTATTATATTTTAAATATATATATATATATATATATATATATATATATATAACACCCATCCCCCCACAGATCCTTACCTTTGATTGTGGTAGCAGGTTGCAGTCTCTGTATATTCCCTCCCTGGTTCATCCCACGGAGCTGGCTGGGAAGTAAACATATCTTCCCAAATAGATCGGGAAAGGGGCGTGGCCTCTGGCGTGAGGGGGCGGAGCCTCAGGAGAAAAGGAAGACTGTATGTATGCTGCAGTACAGATTGGTTGCTGGTGCAGGGGGAGGGAGTGGCAATGCAGAGAGGGTAGGGGGGAGGAAGTCATCGGGTACTGCTGCTGCTGGCTCTGCCCCTGCTGCTGCTGTAGACATGTCAGACTGTGACATGTCTGCATTCTTGGCCAGACAGCAGCTGAAAGGGGTGGGGGCGTGCTTTCATATGAGCTGAAAGCACGCCCCATTCTAAAGCGGCACTTCTGTAAGGTGCCGCTTCTGCTGTTATTTTTAACGGGCTTTCACTGCCCAGCGCATGGCCCCGCCCCCCTCTTCCTGCTCTCACAGTGACAGCCGGAGGCACCGATAATGGTGCCTCCAAAACACATTTAACACAGGATTTTTTCAAGGAAAAAATTCTTAAAATAATATCAGCGTTAAAGCAGATACTTATGACACAGAATATGTGTCATAAATATCTCTTTGTATTATTGTATTCATTCATGACAGGGGAGGCACTGCCTCCCCTGCCTCCCCTGACTGCACGTCCCTGTGTCAGTGTGCCCCTGGTCCCTGTATAATGTCCCTTGTCACTATCTCCCTGTCACCCCTTCCTCCCAGTCAGTCCCTATCTCCCTGTCACCTCTGCCTCCCCAGTCACTCACTATCTCCCTGTCACCTCTGCCTCCCCAGTCACTCACTATCTCCCTGTCACCTCTGCCTCCCCAGTCACTATCGCCCTGTCACCCCTGCCTCAATCACCTGCTATCTCCCTGTTACCCCTGCCTCAGTCACCCGCTATCTCCCTGTCACCCCTGCTTCAGTCACCCACTATCTCCCTGTCACCCCTGCCTCAGTCACCCACTATCTCCCTGTCATCCCTTCCTCAGTCACCCACTATCTCCCTGTCACCCCTGCCTCAGCACCCACTATCTCCCTGTCACCCCTTCCTCTGTCACCCGCTATCTTCCTGTCACCTCTGCCTCATCACCCGCTATCTCCCTGTCACCCCTGACTCAGTCACCCACTATCTCCGTCACCCCTGCCTCAGTCACCCACTATCTCCCTGTCACCCCTGCCTCACTCACCCGCTGTCACCCTGACCCAGTCGTCCTGCCTCAGTCACCCGCTATCACCCTGCCTCAGCCACTCGCTATGTCCCTGTCCCACTTGTTGCAGTCATCCACTATCTCTCTGTCACCCCTGCCTCAATCACCCTCCCTCTCTCTGTCACCTCTGCCTCAGTCACCCCTTCTATCCCTTATACCCCTGCCTCAGTCATCCACTATCTCCCTGTCACCCCTGCCTCAGTCACGTCACCTACTATCTCCCTGTCACCCCAGCCTCAGTCACCCAGGCCCCTTCTCATATGTCACCACACCCATTTTTTCGGTGCGCCTCTGGCACACGTGTGAGAGGACAGCGGGTTGGGGGGACGGGGGAGGTCACTCGCCTCCGTTCCCCCCGGACAGCGGCGGCGTTGCGGCGGGTCTCCAGCGTGGAGGGGCTTGCATCCGGTGGGATTCAAGCCCCTCCAATCACGGCGCGGCGAGGCGGGGATGGCGCCGGGCGGGAGCCAATCAGGGCTCGCGCCCGGTCAGCCAATAGGAGCATGCCGCGACGAGCCAATCAGGGCTCGTCGCGTCATAGCGCCGCCCCCTCCCAGCGTCTTATAACAGACGCGGCGGAGCGGGAGCAGGCAGTCGGCGCCGGGGACGGAGCGGTGAAGAGCTCCAGAAGAAGAAGAAGAAGAGAAGACGCGTCGGTCGAGCGGAGGAAGCGGCGGCGGCGGCGGCAGCGGCCGGGAAGAGGAAGAAGTGGCGCCAGAAGAAGACGGAAGAGGCCCCCGCGGAGAGTGTCAGGCGACGCCCGAGAAGAGGACATCGGGACGGCAGCAGAAGAGGAGCCCACCAGGAGTCCCGGAGGAGAGTGCCGCGGTGTGTGGGAGGCAAAAGAGCTAACGAAGCTCCCCACCGCGGCCTCTCCCTACGGCCTGGTAAGCGGCCTCGAGCCGAGTCTCCAACCCTCCCTGGACCACCGGGTGTTCGGGCACTAGGCCCGTGGGCATAGTCAGGCCCTCCCGGCCTGTGGGCAGGTAGTCGGGCCCTTCCGGCCCGTGGGCACCAGTGGTCGACGCGTCTGGGCCCGGGGGCCACGCGCAGTCGGGGCTCCACCCGGCCCGTGGCCTGTAGGCCCAGACCCGACCACTCCTTCACTTGGGGAGTTTGGGCGTTTAGCCCGAGCACCCCCGGCCACACAATCAGGCGGGCACTAGGCCCGGGGGCATAACAGGCAATAGGCCTGCGGGACAGTAGGGGGGCATTAGGCCCTAGGGTATCCGGCCATTGGGGTAGGTATCTATAAGGTGACCCTGGGCACCAGGCCCAGGTCATCCGGGGGCACCGGCTAGGCGGGCACTAGGCCTGAGGCTGCTGTCAGGCATTAGGCCTGTGTCACGGCCAGGAAAAAGGGGGGGAAGGAATTGAGGCCCTTAGACAGGGAGGCGTTCCTAATTCAGGTGGAGCCCCGTCCTTTGGATACTCTGGTGAGTGAGCTGTGCGGCCGCTCGTGCGGGGTCCATTGCAGGCTGGGCACGGAGGGTCGGCTGACCCTCGCGTCTCGTATACGCCTTCGAGGTGGGGAGGGGCCGTGGAGAGTTTGCCCCCACTGGGGCGAGGTAGCAGATCCTGCGTCGGACCGGATGGTAAAGGTACTCCTCATTTATATTGTACTCACACTGAACCTGTATTTGCTTGACCTGTTGACGGAGATTAGGTGAAGTAGCCGACCAAGTAAACCGTTGTAGTTCATAGTAGTTTGGCTCAGTTTTGTTGTTAGCCGTTGTTTAGTTGTAGGGAGGCTGCTCTCATTCTTTCCCCAGGAGCGAAAGTTCGCGTCAAGCAAGCTGACAAGAGTACCAGTGTGAGTATTCTCTGTGAGTGTGTGTCCTTGTCTGTGTTGAGCGCCGGTCGCGAGACCCCGCTAGGCCTAGCGGGCTCGCTCCCACCTCGGTGCGCAAGTGCCAATAGGTGACGATTTGGGTGGCTGAGGCCCACGGGCCGATGATGACATTCGCCTAACCGGTGAACGTCGCGGCCACCCCGGTGTGCCACTTATTCCCTTCGGAAGAAGGAGTGGGCACGCAGTGAGAATATTTCTTGTCCCCTCTAGCCGCCGATTTCCAGACTGAATCCCGGGCGGAGGTTCCGAAGAGGAGTCCTTCCTTGCCGAGGCTGAGTGGGACGGAGTGTGCGGCGCAGACGGAGGTAAGCAGTGGTCCACTTGCACGGCCGCAGGTTTTACACCACCTCGGCACCCTTACATTTGGCGTAGTCGGCAGGATCCCTGGGGAAGATGGATCGGGAAGCAGACAAGCCGGAGAGCGACAGTAGCGAGTCTCCCGATGAGACGAATGCCGCGCCCAGTGATCAGCCTCGGGCCAGGTTACCCATCGGAGCAGCCCTCAACCACCTTGACAAGTTCGACGGGCAGAATATGCCCTTGACCACTATCGACCTCTACCAGATTCCGAAACGGGTACAGGTGAATTTGGCATTGAAGGTCCTGACTGGCGATGCCCGGAAGACAGTGAGAGTACGCCCTGAGCGGCTTCGTAGAAGCCTGGCCGACGTCTTCACCATCCTGAAGGGCGTGTATGGGGAAAAGGCCACCACCACCACGCTGAAGAAGCGTGTGTTCGCACGGATTCAAAGGGAAGACGAGACGATTTCTCAGTTCGCTAACGCGATCCAGGAATACATGAGTGAGATCCAGACGAGGGAGGATGAGGAGTTGATGACGGGGGATCCGGATTCCACCTTGAGAGGTATTCTAATAGGTGGGCTGAGGAGCAGGTCCCTGCGGAACTACCTCCAGTATAAGGTCGATGGGGATGGCAAGCTCACCTTCTTCGAGGTGTTGGGGATGGCACTGAAGAAAGAAGAAAATGCGGAGCTTAGTTCCAGCGCCGTGTCCACACCACCCACCCAACCGATAGATAGGGTCCGGACGCCGGAGATTAGTCCCTTGGAGGGCTGCATCAAGGAGTTAACCACCACGCTCCTTCTCGTCCAGGACGAAGTGTCCCAGTTAAGACAGAGGGTGGAACGGGCAGAAAGCCGGGACGCCGACCCTGAAAAGAGGGGTTGGGACGACGAGGATCGTGCCAAGGAAAAAAACCCTCGGAGGAGAAGGGAGACGGAGACTGCTGGACGTCGGGGAGGGGAGGTGCGCCCGAGGGGACCCCGCGAGTTGGTGTGTTGGGAATGTGAGGAGCGTGGACATTTCGCTCGGGATTGCCCGGGCCGCCGCTCCGGACGGGAGGGGCGTAGGAGACCTTTAAACTAAGGTCCCTCGCGGTAACGGGACAATCCGCGGGGGAAGACGGCGCGCAAGTAGACGTCGTCAACTCATCTGACTTGTTCGGTGAGTGTCCCACGGTAGTGGCAAAGTTAGGAGGGAGGGATCAACGTTGCCTTTTAGATACCGGATCGCAAGTGTCCACCATGTCCGATAAACGGTTTAGGGAAACTATGCCCATCTCACGACCATCAGTGTCGGGAATTGGGTGACCCTAGTGGCCGCGAACAACCTTCCCATTCCCGTAAAAGGGGTCGTGTGGATTGAAGTGGAGGTGTATGGGCAATCCCTTGGAAAAAAAGGGTTTGTAGTGGTGAGTGGCGAGGAATTTCACCATGGGCCGGTGATTCTGGGGATGAACATCCTACGGAGTCTGGATCAAGTACTCGTACACGATAAGGGCCCCCAGTACTGGAAGTATCTGGGTGTGCAGAAGCCGGTGCAACAAGCTTTCCAGAGGGTCGTCCAGCGGAACGAGGAGACCGCCTCCGTGGAAGCCTTGCGTCCCCTAGGCCTGATCAAGACGCGGCATAATCAAAAGGTGAGGATCCCAGCAAGACAGGAGGTGGTCCTAGAAGTACCCGTCCGTGCGCAGCAGCGGCTAGAAGGAAGGGAGGTTGTGATAGAACCTTGTTGGTTCAGGCAAGTGGAGGCCGGTTTGCTGCTGGCCAGAACCGTAGCGGTCGTACGGAATGGTACCGTACCCCTACGGGTGTGCAACCTGGGGAACTCACCAATTAAGATCCCGGCCAGGTCGGTGCTGGCCCATCTAGAGGCTATCCCCGAGGGTGGTATCGAGCCAGGCCCTAGGGTTACCTTAAAGCCGGACGCATGCGAGCCTTGGACGTTGGCCGTCGCCCTCGAGGAGAAACAAGAACCCACCGCGGAGTGGAACGGGGACGTGATTCTAAACCAGATGGATGTATCACTGGAGGGCCTTAGTACAGCAGAGGTAGAACGGGTAAAACAAATGCTGTGGGCACGACAGAAGTCGTTCTCCCGCAGCGAGGAAGATTTTGGCCACACGACCGAGATAGAACATGAGATCAACACCGGTGACAGTCTGCCTGCTCGGGAGCGCTATCGGCAGATTCCCCCGAAGCTGTACCAGGAGGTCAAGACCATGATCCAACAAATGCTGGCCAACGGCGTCATCAAGGAAAGTAAGAGCCCATGGGCTGCCCCCATTGTGCTGGTAAAGAAGAAAGACGGGACAATCCGATTCTGCGTGGACTACCGGAGATTGAACAGCTGTACCGTCCGGGACGCTTATCCATTGCCCCGCATTGAAGAGTCACTGGCGGCTCTGGGAAAATTGCGCTTCTTTTCCACGCTGGATCTGGCCAGTGGGTACTGGCAGGTGCCCGTGGCGGAGAGGGACCAGGCGAAGACGGCATTCATTACGCCCATGGGGCTTTTTGATTTCTGTCGAATGCCCTTCGGGCTCTCCAATGCACCGGCCACGTTCCAGCGCCTTATGGAGCGCTGTCTCGGGGACTTGAACTTCGAAGCAATCCTCATCTATTTGGACGACATTATAGTGTTTGCCCCCACCCTGGAGGAACACTTGCATAGGTTGGAACAAGTGCTTCAACGATTGGAACAATACGGCCTCAAATTAAAACCCCGGAAGTGCCACCTCTTGAAGTCCAGCTTGGAATACCTGGGCCATGTGGTCTCAGAGGAAGGGGTGCAGCCCACCCCCAACAAAATTGCCGCAGTCCAAGAATGGAGGACCCCGGGCAACGTGACGGAGTTGAGGGCATTTCTTGGATTGGTGGGCTACTATCGGCGGTTTATTCGAGACTTTGCCAAGATCGCAGGCCCCCTACATGGACTGTTGCGAGGTGTTGCCACGGATGAGCGGAATCGGGCAGTGGCGTGTGACCAAGCGCAGGAGGTTGCCTTCACGGGTCTGAAACGAGCCCTCACCCAGGCCCCCGTACTGGCTTATGCTGACTTTGACAAGCCATTCGTATTGTACACCGACGGGAGCCACCAAGGCCTGGGGGCTGTACTCTCCCAGCTGCAAGAGGGCCAGGAACGAGTTATTGCGTATGGGAGTCGGAGTCTCCGGGAGTCGGAGCGGAATCCTGACAACTACAGCTCGTTCAAGCTAGAATTGCTTGCAGTCGTCTGGGCGGTCACCGAGAAGTTTGCGGAGTACCTGACCGCCGCCGACTTCGAAGTGGTCACGGATAACAACCCCCTTTCGCACCTGCATACAGCTAAGTTGGGCACCCTGGAGCAGCGTTGGGTGGCACGCTTGGCCAAGTTCTCCTTTAAAATCGGATATCGCCCGGGTAGGGCGAATACAAATGCAGACGCCTTGTCCCGCTATCCGGTAGGGCTACCTACGGGGCCCACGGATGAAGAGAGAGAGGGTCAGGAGATCCCTGACCTTACCAGGATGACCCTCAGCCCAACCGGGCCTAAGGCGACGTGCGGGATTCTACTACAGAAGGCCTTGCCGGACTGGGCCATAGCACAAGGGCAAGACCAGGAGGTGCAGTGTGTGCGTGGGTGGAAGGAGCGGGACCACTGGCCGTCCTCGGCGGAGAGGCTGCAGCTTAGCCCGTGGGGCAAGAGGCTGGTACGTCAGTGGGAACGATTGGCCGTACGAGGAGGGGTATTGTGCCGCCAGGCTTATCTCGAGCACGAGCTCCGGAAGGTGTGGCAGGTTGTTCTCCCCAGAGATTTGGCCCGTGGTCTGGTGACTGAAGCCCACGAAGAAGGCGCCCATTTTGGTACAGAGAAGACCCTGCAATGGGTCCGCCGACAGTATTTCTTCCCGGGTTTGCAGGCCCTGGTGGAAGGCGTGTGTCAGACCTGTAGGAGGTGTGCTGTTACCAAAAGTGGAACAACGGGCACCGGTGCAGACCATCAGGACCACCAGACCCCTTGAGCTCCTCATGGTGGACTATGTCTTGATAGGAGAGTCGGTGCGTGGGTACCAGTACGCTATCGTGATGACCGACCACTTTACCAAATTTACAGTGGTTGTCCCTACCATGGATCAGACTGCCGACACGGCGGCTAAGGCCATTGTTGAGCATTTTATCCGAAGGTACGGCTGCCCGGAGCGCGTCCATTCCGATCAAGGTGCGTGTTTCCAAGGTCGGGTGATGGAGCGGCTGTGTCGCACCTATGGCATGAACAAATCAAGGACCACCCCGTACCATCCACAGGGGAATGGAGCCTGCGAGCGATTCAACCGGACGTTGCTACAAATGCTGAGGGTCCTGGAGGCTGACAAGAAGCGGCGCTGGCCCGACTTTGTTCCGGAGTTGGTGTGGGTATATAACAACAGAGTGCACCGGACCACGGGGTTCTGGCCGTATTTTCTGTTGTTTGGCCGACCGGAGAAGGACCTGCAGGACCTCGATCCTACCGGTGGAAGAGGATCAGTGGACGCACAGTGGGTGGATTGAGGAACAGAAACGCCGCCTGACGTTCGCCCGGGAAGTGGCAGCGGGGAACATCGGGTCCAACCTACACCCTAGTCCCGGGAGGTCGTTAGGAGGACCATTCGCTGAGGGGCAAAGAGTGTTAGTCCGAGAGAAACGTCCTGGGAACAAATTGAGCGAACGACGGGAGGTGATGCCATACATCGTGCAGCGGCGAGTATCTCCTGACAACCCCGTTTATGAAGTGAAGGCGGAAGACGGGAGTGCACGTGCCCGCACTTTGCATAGGAACATGCTGCGTCCTTGTCTATTTGAGGATCTGCTCCCCCCTTGAGACAGTCTCAAGGGCTACCCCTGGATCGGAGGAGGATGATTGGTGGATTCCGCCGCCTGAAGAGGCACTGGACCCCCCGCCATCGGGAGGGTCAGCCGAGGGTGGTGACCCGGTGGCTTCTGTGCCGGAGGCTTCCGTTCCCACCTCAGCAACCCTGCCCAGGCGTTCAACTCGAACGACATTGGGAGTGCCGTCCCCCCGTTTCGCGGACCCAAACTTCGAGTGGGCCGCAGCTCACATCTTTGTAGGGACTACAAAGGAAACAGGGGGGGAAAATGTGAGAGGACAGCGGGTTGGGGGGACGGGGGAGGTCACTCGCCTCCGTTCCCCCCGGACAGCGGCGGCGTTGCGGCGGGTCTCCAGCGTGGAGGGGCTTGCATCCGGTGGGATTCAAGCCCCTCCAATCACGGCGCGGCGAGGCGGGGATGGTGCCGGGCGGGACAGTAGGGGGGCATTAGGCCTGCGGGACAGTAGGGGGGCATTAGGCCCTAGGGTATCCGGCCAGTGGGGTAGGTACCTATAAGGTGACCCTGGGCACCAGGCCCAGGTCATCCGGGGGCTCCGGTGAGTGAGCTGTGCGGCCGCTCGTGCGGGGTCCATTGCAGGCTGGGCACGGAGGGTCGGCTGACCCTCGCGTCTCGTATACGCCTTCGAGGTGGGGAGGGGCCGTGGAGAGTTTGCCCCCACTGGGGCGAGGTAGCAGATCCTGCGTCGGACCGGATGGTAAAGGTACTCCTCATTTATATTGTACTCACACTGAACCTGTATTTGCTTGACCTGTTGACGGAGATTAGGTGAAGTAGCCGACCAAGTAAACCGTTGTAGTTCATAGTAGTTTGGCTCAGTTTTGTTGTTAGCCGTTGTTTAGTTGTAGGGAGGCTGCTCTCATTCTTTCCCAAGGAGCGGAAGTTCGCGTCAAGCAAGCTGACAAGAGTACCAGTGTGAGTATTCTCTGTGAGTGTGTGTCCTTGTCTGTGTTGAGCGCCGGTCGCGAGACCCCGCTAGGCCTAGCGGGCTCGCTCCCACCTCGGTGCGCAAGTGCCAATAGGTGACGATTTGGGTGGCTGAGGCCCACGGGCCGATGATGACATTCGCCTAACCGGTGAACGTCGCGGCCACCCCGGTGTGCCACTTATTCCCTTCGGAAGAAGGAGTGGGCACGCAGTGAGAATATTTCTTGTCCCCTCTAGCCGCCGATTTCCAGACTGAATCCCGGGCGGAGGTTCCGAAGAGGAGTCCTTCCTTGCCGAGGCTGAGTGGGACGGAGTGTGCGGCGCAGACGGAGGTAAGCAGTGGTCCACTTGCACGGTCGCAGGTTTTACACCACCTCGGCACCCTTACACACGCACATGCTTTACTTTGTTGGTCTTTTTTATGGTGGTGGGGGGGGACTCCATTCTTAATTTTGTCCTGGCTCCGAGAACCCTAGATACGCTTCTGCTGCTGTAGTGGATTCCTAGCATTGCTAAAGTGTTAGGTTATAGCTGGGCACACATGGAAGTAGCATGCTGCATAGCAATTCACCTAAATGTTCTCCATCATGAATAATGTTAGCCCCCCAAAAAAGAGAAGAAAAAAAATAAAAAACTGTGCGCACTAAAGAGTTAAGTAAAGATTACAAAACTGGGTGATTCACACCGTCGTAAGGGGCTACACCCCATTAACACTTGCACGCCCTTGTGGCGTGCAATATTTTTATAATATGGAGTATTACCTCCAATCATAATTGTGTGAGCGGTTAAATATTTCACAGACAAAGGGCGTGCAATGTTTAAGGGGTCGAAGCCCCTTGCAACGTGAACAGCGCACGCAGGGCCTGATGAATCACCTAGTAGGTGCTGTGGTTGGGTGAGTGGCGGGTGCGAGGGAGACGCAGATGGGGTTCAGGGGTGCCGTGGGTAGGGGAGGGGTGGTTGCAGGGGTGCCGCGGGTTGGAGAGGGGCTGGTGCGGCGGGTGGGGGAGAGGCGGGTGCGTGGGTGCTGCGGGTGAGGGTCCGGAGACACTGCGGGTGGTGAAGGAGCAGTTGCGGGGGTACCGCACGTGGGGGAGGGGCAGGTGCGGTGGTGCCGCAGGTGGGGGTGGGTGGGGTGGGGGTCCGGAGCCACTGCTGGTGGTGGAGGGGGTGTGTGCATAGGCACATGCAGGGGGGGGGGTTCTGGTTGCCCAGAAACCCACCCTCCCCTTGGCAAGTGGCAAACTATGACAACAATAGCAATGCTATAGAATACAATTACTAGAGCTGCCGCCGCATCATGCAGAGCTACTGCACATATCCAGTAGCAGCTTTTTCTACAAAGTTTGCTGTGTGTGTGGTTCTGAGCCCTCATTCAGTGCCCTGGACCAAAGAGTAGCTACCAGAAAGATGAGACAGGAGCCTTACCATGAGGTGGGAGAATGTGTGCTTAGAAAGTGAGGTACTAGTTCCATAATGTTTGTGCCTTTATTATAGTATATTTAACCTTTTCTAGACCACTTATATTATTTATATAATTTAAAAATGTTTCTTACAGCTTATACTATAGATCAGTGGTTCTCAACCTCGGTCTTCAAGTACCCCCAACAGTTCATGTTTTCCAGGTCACCTAGCAGTTGAACAGGTGTATTTGTTACTCACTGACACATTTTAATTATTTCACTTGCAGTCCTGTGAGGAGACCTGGAAAACATGAACTGTAGGGGGTACTTGATTACCGAGGTTGAGAACCACTGCTATAGATCATCTATAATGTTCCGCAGAGTGGAATATATGGAGATTGCATTTGGAAACCCCCCTCTAGAAATCCTGCGTTTGCCACTGGTGTGGGGGTGCTGTTGATGGGGCCCGGAGGTACTCCTCCTGCTGTCCTCCCTTTGGCAGAGGCTCTCCCAGAGACTCGCACAGCAGCCAAGCAGCCAGTCACTATTGTTAGCGCTGGTGTCCCAACGCTCCGCATTACAGGGAAGAAGATGCACTCAATAAACTACAGCTCCCAGCAGCCCTTAGCGCTGGAATGCTTCAGCGCTAAGAGCTGCTGGGAGCTGTAGTTTATTTAGTGGGTCTGCTTCCCTGAAATGCGGCGCGTTGGGACACCGGCGCTAACAATAGGGACTGGCTGGCAGAACTGACTGACTGTCTGAATCAATGTAAAAGGTCAGTGCTGTGCAGGGTCAGTGACACTGCACACCCACTGCACTGCACTGCACAGCACTGTCACCTTTTACATTGATTCAGCGTCCAGACATTACCCTCCACAATATCACCCACTCTATCCGTAACATTAGCCATCTCTGGGCTTTCAGGCCGGCAGCCCAGGTGCTGTGTTGCAGAGTCAGTGCCTCTGGGGATCTGGGCACGGCTGTGGCGGGGAGGCACTTCTGTGACATCAAGCGCAGAGGAGGCTCCGGGGCTCAGAGAGTATGCGGCGCAGGCAGTGCCAGATTAAGGTCCACATGGGCCTGGATCTGAGATTTATGAAGGACCTATTGTTTGTGCCGCAGGAGGTGTGATCAGCATGGTGGGGGTATGAGTACTGATGGGGGGGCGGGGGTATGACCAGTGTTGTGGGTGTGTGGTCTTAACAGGGAGTGTGGTCTACCGTCTGTCTTCAACCATTTCAAACTCTCTCCCCTCTGGTTTATATGAAGCATATATCCTCCTGTTATATTACTGATCATTGCATACCCCCCCACCACACACTCACAAATAATGGTTTATTAATAATATTTTTATCTAGAGTGCATTGACAGAGACATATACCTCAAAATTGATAATTTTCCAATATCTATTTGTAAACATAGTGCAGAACATGAAAACATAAGAAATACAAAATAAATATTAAATAAAACTAATATGTGACCTGCATTTTATGCAAATGCTACTGCAAAGCCCTTCCTTTGTGTACAAGTATGCATCTGAATGTACAAGGACTAAGACACCCACTGTCAGTGTCTGTAGATGCTGTAACACCGTCTGGTGCTTCTTTAGACACTATTGTTGGTCGCATCGTCGAAACTTGCACCAGCCCTTGGGTAAGAGCACATTTTCCAATTTGAGTGTGGTTTCCAATGTTAACGATGAATCAACCACTTTAGCATCATGTACGCAACACGCCCATGAGACGGACCATTTTTGTGCCCATTAATTACCTCCCAGTCACTGCCCAGGAATTAATTAATTACCTCCCAGTCACTGCCCAGGAATTGGATACACATTGGAGGGAATTCAATTATCATTGCATGCACGTAGCTCCCACTTTAAGTGCCTGGAGCTATAATATCTAGTACTGGTCCTCCTTACACATTATACCACACAGAATGAGCCAAAATTCACATTATGCCACACAGTGTGAGCCAAAATTCCCACAGAATGAGTCAAGATTGATATTATGCCACACGGAATGAGCCAAAATTCACATTATGCCACACGGAATGAGCCAAGATTCACATTATACCACACAGTGGGGTATATTTACTAACATTCGTAATTTTCGGAAAAAGGTCAAAGTTCAATCACGAATGACATCAAAAGTGTAAAACTGCAACTTTTTGAATTTATTATGACTAATTTACTAAGCTGTCGTATTCGGATTTTTCATTTGTTCCGATGTCGATGTCATTCGTGTTTTTTTTACCTTTTTTACGGCAGTGATTAGCAAAACACTGCCGACTTTTTCAAAATGAATCTCGGCCGGATCTGTGTGATCCGTGCTGGGTTTCATTTTTATTTTTATTTTTAAATAAACACTGTAAAACGGAGAAAAAAAATGCGTGGGGTCCCCCCTCCTAAGCATAACCAGCCTCGGGCTCTTTGAGCCGACCCTGGTTGCAGAAATATGGGGGGAAAAATGACAGGGGTTCCCCCATATTTAAGCAACCAGCATCGGGCTCTGCGCCTGGTCCTGGTTCCAAAAATACGGGGGACAAAAAGAGTAGGGGTCCCCCGTATTTTTAAAACCAGCACCGGGCTCCACTAGCTGGACAGATAATGCCACAGCCGGGAGTCACTTTTATATAGTGCCCTGCGGCCGTGGCATCAAATATCCAACTAGTCACCCCTGGCCGGGGTACCCTGGGGGAGTGGGGACCCCTTCAATCAAGGGGTCCCCCCCCAGCCACCCAAGGGCCAGGGGTGAAGCCCGAAGCTGTCCCCCCCATCCAATTGGCTGCGGATGGGGGGCTGATAGCCTTTTGTGAAAATGAAAAGATATTGTTTTTAGTAGCAGTACTACAAGGCCCAGCAAGCCTCCCCCGCATGCTGGTACTTGGAGAACCACAAGTACCAGCATGCGGCGGAAAAACGGGCCCCCTGGTACCTGTAGTACTACTACTAAAAAAATACCCAAAAAAAGACAAGACACACACACCTTGAAAGTAAAGATTTATTACATACATCCACACAAACATACAAACATACTTACCTATGGCCCCACGCAGGTCGGTCCTCTTCTCCAGTAGAATCCAAGGGGTACCTGTTGAATAAATTATACTCACCAGCTCCAGGGTCCCAGGCTCCTCGTAGCATCCATTTGTAATCCACGTACTTGATTAAAATAAAAAAAACGGAGAGCCGAGCCACGCACTGAAAGGGGACCCATGTTTGCACATGGGTCCCCTTTCCCCGAATGCCAGAAACCCACTCTGACTTCTGTCTAAGTGGGTTTCTTCAGCCAATCAGGGAGCGCCACGTTGTGGCACCCTCCTGATCGGCTGTGTGTTCCTGTACTGACTGACAGGCAGCACGCGGCAGTGTTACAATGTAGCGCCTATGCGCTCCATTGTAACCAATGGTGGGAACTTTCTGCCCTGCGGTTGACCGAAAGTGACCTCACCGCTGACCTGAAAGTTCCCACCATTGGTTACAATGGAGCGCATAGGCGCTACATTGTAACACTGCCGTGTGCCGCCTGTCAGTCAGTACAGGAGCACACAGCCGATCAGGAGAGTGCCACAACGTGGCGCTCCCTGATTGGCTGAAGAAACCCACTTAGACAGAAGTCAGAGTGGGTTTCTGGCATTCGGGGAAAGGGGACCCATGTGCAAACATGGGTCCCCTTTCAGTGCGTGGCTCGGCTCTCCGTTTTTTTATTTTAATCAAGTACGTGGATTACAAATGGATGCTACGAGGAGCCTGGGACCCTGGAGCTGGTGAGTATAATTTATTCAACAGGTACCCCTTGGATTCTACTGGAGAAGAGGACCGACCTGCGTGGGGCCATAGGTAAGTATGTTTGTATGTTTGTGTGGATGTATGTAATAAATCTTTACTTTCAAGGTGTGTGTGTCTTGTCTTTTTTTGGGTATTTTTTTAGTAGTAGTACTACAGGTACCAGCGGGCCCGTTTTTCCGCCGCATGCTGGTACTTGTGGTTCTCCAAGTACCAGCATGCGGGGGAGGCTTGCTGGGCCTTGTAGTACTGCTACTAAAAACAATATCTTTTCATTTTCACAAAAGGCTATCAGCCCCCCATCCGCAGCCAATTGGATGGGGGGGACAGCCTCGGGCTTCACCCCTGGCCCTTGGGTGGCTGGGGGGGGACCCCTTGATTGAAGGGGTCCCCACTCCCCCAGGGTACCCCGGCCAGGGGTGACTAGTTGGATATTTGATGCCACGGCCGCAGGGCACTATATAAAAGTGACCCCCGGCTGTGGCATTATCTGTCCAGCTAGTGGAGCCTGGTGCTGGTTTTAAAAATACGGGGGACCCCTACTCTTTTTGTCCCCCGTATTTTTGGAACCAGGACCAGGCGCAGAGCCCGATGCTGGTTGCTTAAATATGGGGGAACCCCTGTCAATTTTTTTCCCATATTTCTGCAACCAGGATCGGCTCAAAGAGCCCGAGGCTGGTTATGCTTAGGAGGGGGGACCCCACGCAATTTTTTTTAAGAAAATAACCACTTTCCCACCCCTTCCCACTGATATACATGCACGGATCTCATGGATCCCTGCATGCCTATACAATCACGGATTAAAAAAGCAGGTCTGTTTTTTTTAGCACTTTTTTACGAGTTGTAATTTTTCACGGCAGTGTTTTATTTTTTTTTGCTTTGCACTTCTTAGTAAATGACCGAGATTCATACTTAAACAGACGCGTTTTGACCGATGGTGTATTCATTCGTAATTATTTTCATGGACTACCCAAAAATTACGAATGCCCTCATCACTGCCGTGATTTGAGTTTAGTAAATTACCGAGATGACACTTTGATGAAAAAACGGCATCTCGGTCAAAATCGGGACCTTAGTAAATATACCCCAGTATGAGATAAAATTCACATTATGCCACACGGAATGAGCCAAAATTCACATTATGCCACGCGGAATGAGCCAAGATTCACATTATGCCACACAGGATGAGCCAAAATTCGCATTATGCCACACGGAATGAGCCAAAATTCTCCCTGGGAGAGTGACAGCAGGGACATAGAGAGGGACACGGAGAGTGACAGAGGGACAGGGAGAGTGACAGAAGGACATACGGACAGGGAGAGTGACAGGGAAAGTGACATAGGGACAGGGAGAGTGACAGGGGGAGTGGCAGAGGGACATAGGGACAGGTAGAGTGACATGGAGAGTGAAAGAGGTACATAGGGACAGGGAGAGTGACAGCAGGGACATAGAGAGTTACAGAGGGACAGGGAGAGAGACAGAGGGACATAGGGATAGGGAGAGTGACAGCAGGGACAGAGAGAGGTACAGCAAGGAGATACAGTAGGGAGAAAGAAAAGCAGCAAGGTTAGATTACCTAATGGGCAGCGGTGAGGAGAAGGAGGCTGTGGTCAGTTGTAGTGCGGAGGAGACTATGGTCGGCAGCAGTGCAGAGGAGGAGGAGGCTGTGGTCGGCGGCAGTGCAGAGGAGGAGGAGGCTGTGGTCGGGGGCAGCGGTGTGAAGAAGGAGGCTGCGGTTGGCGGTGCGGAGGATGCAGCGGCTGCTGTGGCCTTCAGTGTGGCTCTGGCTGTGAAGCCTCCCTGTGTCCAGTCCGCCTATCATTTCAAATCTGTCGCGGACCAGCAGCCAATCAGGAGCGGCTGCGCGGCTGCTCCTCATTAGCTGCCGGCTTGAGAGCTCCAATTGGCGCTTGAATAGCGCCAAATTTGAAATGATGGCGGCGGGGGCCTTCAGCAGTCAGTGCGCGAAGTGTTGGTATGCCATAGCGGTGTATACCGGCCCACATTGAGCACTGTATATATACCCTCTTGTGTATACACATAAATACAATATACTGTGACCACTGCACCAGCACACACAAGGCTGCACCAGCACACACAAGGATATACTGCACTGCAACAGCACATATAGGGTTACACCGCACTGCTCCAGCACACACCGTTTTACACCGCACTGCACCAGCACACAGGGTTACACCATATGGGCAGCACACACAGAGTTACACTGCACTGCACACACCATACAGTGGCAGGGTTTCACCACACTGCTCCAGCACACAAAGGGTTACAACATACAGTGACAGCACACACTGGCCCTCATTCCGAGTTGTTCGCTCGCTAGCAGATTTTAGCAGCATTGCACACGCTAAGCCGCCGCCCTCTGGGAGTGTATCTTAGCTTAGCAGAATAGCGAACGAAAGATTTTCTAAATTGCGAATAGAAATTTCTTAGCAGTTTCTGAGTAGCTCGACACTTACTCCTACACTGTGATCACCTCAGTCCGTTTCATTCCTGGTTTGACGTCACAAACACGCCCTGCGTTCGGCCAGCCACTCCCGTTTCTCCAGACACTCCCGCGTTATATCCTAGCACGCCTCCGTTTTTCCACACACTCCCAGAAAACGGTCAGTTTCCACCCAGAAACACCCACTTCCTGTCAATCACACTCCGATCACTTCAACGATGAAAATTCTTTGTTCGGACGTGATTTGCGCATTTTTGCCTTAATCGCCACATTGCGAAAAACGGCAACGAGCGTACAACTCGGAATGACCCCCACAGGGCAAATCCATCGAGTGGAAGCACACACTGGGTTACACCGCACTGCACCAGCACACACAGGGTCAATCTGTACAGTGGCAACACACACAGCATTTGCGCAGACCCACAAACGCAAATAATCAGGTATTACGTACATCTCTGAATCAGGCCCTGATGTTCTTAAATCACCATACAGATGTGTCTTGCTGCAGCCTTGCTGCTTTTAGAAGTGTGCTGTAACGGGACCACAATGCGAACGCAGTGCATCATGCCACGTTTGTTTGCATTGCTGCCGGCTTCCATTGAAGTGAAAGGGGGCAAGTGCACCAGGTTCCAATCATATCTATGGCATAGCGGGAATGTGCGATTGTACGCGCCCAGCTAAGTCACGGTGTGCTTGCTGCGATGCGTACACATTACAGCAAGGACAAAAAGGGACACATCTCTATGCTGCTTTACAGACAACTTCAGTGAATACAACCAACTAGGGCAGTGGTTTCCAAACTTTTTTGAATCACGGCGCCCTAAAATATCAGAATTGTTTTCACGGCACCCCTAGGCCAAAAATATCTTATTGAGAAATTTAGAAAGAAATATTACATTACGTAGATCGCGTTTATAATATATGTCATCCTTAGGGTCAGTTGTGTGGTGAGGGACAAGATTTGCTTCTGTTTGGCCACATATTTTATGACTGGCTGGCAGCCACCAGCACTGGTTTTGCCTATTATATTGACCATGAATAATTTGAATTGGTCCTGGACCACCAACCCAGGGCACCCCTGCAAGTGTCCCGAGGCACCCCAGGGAGCCACGTCACACTGTTTGGGAACCTCTGAACTAGGGAAAAAATCAGCTGTCCCACTCACCAATCCTGGGTTGCAGAGATCCAGTGCTGTAGTTGGTCCATTAGACTGCACACCAAACCATAGGTTCTTCGGATGGCTGGGGGGGCAGAGCTTAGAGCAATCAGGGGACACCCACACTGGTGACACAATTTCAGTTGACCAGGAGTGGGGTTTATCATGACTGGGGGCGGAGCTAAGTGAGACCAGGGTGGTCCACTCTGGTGACACAGCTGTTCAAATGACCAGGAGCAGAGCCAAGTATGGCCAGGAGGCTCCAAGCCTCCCGCACTGTTGGCAAAGAATCGCATGGCTGGGGCGGGGCTTATCGCACACCGTGGGCGGAGCCTAGCGCGGCCAGGAGGCTCTATCACACTATTAGTACAGCATCGCATACCAGGGCGGGGCTTATCGTGCACAGGGGGCGGGGCCTAGCGTGGCCAGGAGGGTCACTAGTGGCAAAGCATTGGATGGCCGGGGGGGTGGGGTGGAGGTCAGCGCTGCTAGGGGCAGAGCTTATTGCGGACAGAGGGCGGGCCCTATCGCAGCCAGGAGGGTCACACACTGGTGGTAAATCCTCGGTTTGCGGGGGCGGAACTTAGCACGGCCAGGGGCGGAGCATAGGTCTGCAACGCTTCGGCCTCCGGTGATCGGCGGCCAGGAACTGGGGTATGTGTGTACAATGTTTTAGGCAGCCAGGGTGATAATGTGCTTGGCTGGTGGTCACAGTAGTGACAGGAAAAACATTTTTTCCTGTCAACCCTGCACTGCAGGGAATCCTCTGGGCCTATTTTCATGGGAGGCCTGGAGCTGCAGCTCCAGCCGCCCCATTGTTAATCCGGCCCTGCAGAGCCGGCCCTAGCCAATTTGATGCCCTAGGCAAAATTTTGTCTGGTGCCCCCTAGCTCCACCACTAGTTCTGCATCTGTACCTGCAACGCTCAGGTAGTGGGGCCCACCGGGGGGTTACCCTGTGGGCCAGTTCAACTCTGCACAATGCCACACAGTAATGACCATAATACATATAATTCCACACAGTAAAGGAACCTTACACATATGCCCCACATTAGTAATGCCCATAATACACATAATGCCACACAGTAATGCACTTTACACATATGCACCACATTAGTAATGCCCATAATACACATATACTGCCACAGATACTGCCACACTTGCTGGTTATACAAAATAACATGTTATCAAACATGTAGAAACTGTCCATTCTCTTCACTATTCAGTGTGTTTGCTGGTGTCTGTTACTGCATGCCCTTTACGTTATACTGTGGGAGTGATATGCTCTGCCCTCCAGTCTGATGTGTCCGAAAGTCACGCTGCACTGATGTTTCATATAGAAATAGCACAACGCAACTTACTGACCACGTTACAGTGCTAGATGGCAGGGGAATTTTACGGTATGGACTGACTAGGAAATAAAGTGTGGGGAGAACACTGCCCATGTTATGTCCCCGCAGACACCTGGGAATTGCACAGGGATAAGGGACACACACAGGATGGCAGGGTCCCCCTCCCCCATGTGCACAAGCAGTATAGGTGATGTCAGGTTTCTGTGAAGCAGTCTTCTAAATACACATGTGGTATCATAAGGAGCAATCCAGTAATAACCTTATATAGTCAGTAAAAATGTCACAGGTCCAGGAATTGCATTTACTGGGCTTCTGCTGTCTGTCTGAGGTCTCACAAGTCAGGGGCATTCAAGCATGTCGGAGGAAGTTTAAGGCACAGTGTGCATTTTTTTTGACAAATGTAAACAGCAGTGTATACAAGAACTGATTGAATACATTTGGAAAGTAACAGTTAGTTTGCGGACTGTCCCTCTCAGCATGAGATACTGCAGGGACATGCTTGGATGCCCCTAGACATGCTTGAATGCCCTAGGCAAATGCCTAGCCTGCCTATAGCTAAGGCCGGCTCTGCGGCCCTGGGCGCAGGGAGGGCTATGAAAGCCTTCCGCTGCGCCGCTTTCATACACATCTATGCCGGTGGCCGCAGCAGCTTTTGTTCCACCAGCGCCGCTGCTAGGGAGTGGAGATTGTTGATGCCAGAGGGGCCAAACGGACTGGCAGCAGGACATAGGATGCTGCAGTAAAAGGATGTTTTGTTTTCCCTATCTACAGCGCAGAGACTTGCTGCAGACAGGGCCGTCTTAACAGCAGTGTAGGCCCCTGGGCACAGCAATGCACTGGGGCCCCTACCTTCCTCCAGTGGTAGGGGTGGGGGGTGCTAACAAGTGGCAGCTTTGGTGTCCCGTGGGCGTTAGGGGGTGTTCTGTCTTCCATTCAGCGTGTAGGACCTGGAGCCATAATTTCTGCTAATTACTCCTTTACTGCACAGATGGGGCGGGAGGGAGAACACTAAACTGTAGAAGGGGGCATTGGGCTGAATGAAGAAGCCCTGGTGCATGACTTCCAGGGTCGTAGGGGGTGTTTAATACGTAGGTGAGGGGTGGATAGTGGAGTGGTCTTAATACTCATCATTTTCTGTTGGGAGGGCAGGTTGCTTGACCACATATATCTTCAGTTCCTGGATATAGATTTCTTAGCTTTGAATTGGATAAAAAAAAACTATAGAGTTCAGGAGCCAGAGCAATCCACCATATAAAACTGCATATTAGGCGTGTGTAGCTGGAGCAGGGACCAGCTGCTTGAATGCTGATATCTCTGGTTCTGGCAATAGTAGAGACAAGCTGCCGGTGTCCAATAAAAGGAGAAAGTCCCAGCTTTTGGAGTATACTCTCAGAAAAACTCTAAGTCAGACAGAACCCGAGATATCTGGCTGGGAAGAGCAATTTACAGGCTTGGATGGGGACCACTGCTTTGAAGTCCGATATCTCTGGTTCCTTATGGCCGATTTTCAAAAATCTGGTACCCCTGGAAAGAGGGGACCCTCAGCTATCAGCCTAGCGCCCTTATACTCCTGGGGCCCTTGGGCAAGTGCCCATTGAGCCCATACGAAAAGACGTCCCTGGCTGCAGATGCAGTGGCATACCCTCCAACTGTACCTTTTTGGCAGGTACAGTACCTTTTTTTATGGACTGTACAGATATTTGGATCTCCAAACTTCCATTGAAAGTATATGAAAAAGGGGCGTGACCATGCCCCTTTTCAAATTTGTAGCGATTTTTATGTGTACATTGTTGGAGGGTATGTTGCTGCAGATGCAGTGGGCCTATTTTGGGGTGTGGACCTGGAGCTGCAGCTCCATCAGCCGCATTGTTAATCCTGCTCTGGCAACACACAGCAGCCAAAGAGCAGAGCCTCTCATTGGATGTAACCTGTGTGGGAGGGCGTTTCTCGCCCAATCAGCTGTGGACTGGGTGTGATAGAACTGCTGCTAACCCAATGAGAAATCCAAGCCACGCCCAGCGTTATACACACAGGCACAGAGTCACAGATCTGGGCTATTATATAGGAGATGAGCAGATAATTCAGTTGCTCCAAAATGTAGAACTGGAGACCACCAATATTCAGCAATCCATAGTAATACAATGGGAGCACTTAAAAAATGGCTGCTGGCTTGAAAATTTCAGAGTACATTTATTAAAACACAATCATATAAAATAAGGTTACCCATAAATATAAAATATTTGTATAAAAGTGTAAATGCACTCCTGTGGTGACTATGGCTTAGGGCAGGGGTGGGGAACATCGTATAGAAGCCGTTTGGTCCGGCCCACCAGCTTGTGTCAGTGAGACACGCTGCCGCTCAGTCCGGCGGCAGCGTGTCTCAGCTGTCAAAACAGGGAGACAGGGAGGAGAGCGCGGCTGTCGAGTGGGAGCGGAGGCGTGTAGTACTGCAAACCAGCCGCCGGTCCGCGAGCCAATCAGAGCTCGCGGACCGGCAGCCAATCAGGAGCCGCGGCTGCCGGTCCGCGAGCTCTGATTGGCTCTAGAACCGGCGGCTGGTTTGAAGTACTACACGCCGCCGCTCCCACCCGACAGCCGCGCTCTCCTCCGTGTCCCACGGTAAGCAGCACGGAGGGGAGGGAGGAGGGGGGAGGGCATCTGTATACCTAGCACTGTGGGGGCATCTGTATACCTGGCACTGTGGGGGCATCTGTATACCTGGCACTGTGGGGGCATCTGTATACCTGGCACTGTGGGGGGCATTTGTATACCTGGCACTGTGGGGGCATCTGTATACCTGGCACTGTGGGGGCATCTGTATACCTGGCACTGTGGGGGGCATCTGTATACCTGGCACTGTGGGGGCATCTGTATACCTGGCACTGTGGGGGGCATTTGTGTACCTGGCACTGTGGGGGCATCTGTATACTTGGCACTGTGGGGGCATCTGTATACCTGGCACTGTGGGGGGCATTTGTATACCTGGCACTGTGGGGGCATCTGTATACCTGGCACTGTGGGGGGCATTTGTATACCTGGCACTGTGGGGGCATCTGTATACCTGGCACTGTGGGGACATCTGTATACCTGGCACTGTGAGGGGCATTTGTATACCTGGCACTGTGGGGGCATCTGTATACCTGGCACTGTGGGGACATCTGTATACCTGGCACTGTGGGGGCATCTGTATACCTGGCACTGTGGGGGCATCTGTATACCTGGCACTGTGGGGACATCTGTATACCTGGCACTGTGGGGGCATCTGTATACCTGGCACTGTGGGGACATCTGTATACCTGGCACTGTGAGGGGCATTTGTATACCTGGCACTGTGAGGGGCATTTGTATACCTGGCACTGTGGGGGCATTTGTATACCTGGCACTGTGGGGGCAATTGTGGATCTGGCACCGCACTATTGGGGGCATATGTGTATCACGTCCCATTTTAACTGGCCACACCCATTTTTTTGGCACGCGCGCGCCTCCGGCGCGCACACAAAGTACCTCTAAGGGGCAGACCTACTGGGGGCAGGGTAATTTTTTAAGTTGAGAATTTCTGTACGGCCCCCGAAGGATTTTATAAATATCCAAATGAGGCTTGCAACGCAGTTTGATGATTTTGGCAAACAGCGCATGCGCAGTGGCCGCATTGTGTCTGCGCGGACTTACACATTGCGGCCGCATCCACGGTGATGGGAAAACGGGGGGCGGGCGGCAACGTTTTCGGGGTGGATGCATAACATCACATGCAGCCGTTCTGATAAAATAAAATGTCCACTGACCGCCTAACGGCGCAGCCAGCGCCTGACAGCCAGCGTACAACACGTGACGTACTTCATGGGCTATACGCTGCTGACGTCAAATGTAGGGGTAGTCCTCTTCCCTCCCAGCCCCGGGGACATATTCTGCCTGCTCTTTCCTCCGGCCTACCCTATTCCCCCTAGGCCAAGCACATACACTACCCCCACTACCAGCATTAGTGACATAAATTCTCCACTCTACATCCCAAGACATACAGTGCACCCCCGGCCCATGTATATACAGTAACTACACTGGCCCCCTCCCTCTGGAACATACACTACCTACCCTACCCCCTACTCATTGGACATACACTACCTGCATCCTCCAGCACAAGGGACATAAATCTCCTGCATAGCACCCTGGATGAGGTGGCAGGAGGGTTTGACCCAATTCATCCTGCAGCACCTGTGTTGGTATAGTTTCTAGCCTTGACACCCCTGTAATCACAGTAAACTACAGTTCCTGACGGCTCTAGTGCCAGGAGCTAAACAGCGGAATACACATCGCTCTTGGGCCAAGCATGTCAGCCAATACTGCAGACAGGTCCGTCTTCATTGGGGGACTGAGGCAATTATGTATGTTTTATTTTTTTTTCCCTGTCGGGTAATGCATTTTGTTTATTTCCTGTGAGGTTCAATGTGTTTAATAATTTCCTGTGGGGGCCAATGTCTTATATTTTTGCCTGTGAGAGCCTATGGGGGTCATTCCGAGTTGATCGCTCGCTAGCTGTTTTTAGCAGCCGTGCAAACGCTAAGCCACCGCCCTCTGGGAGTGTATCTTTGCTTAGCAGAAGTGCGAACGAAAGGATCGCAGAGTGGCTACGAAAAAAAATTGTGCAGTTTTAGAGTGGCTCCAGACCTACTCAGCGCTTGCGATCACTTCAGACCATTCAGTTCCGGATTTGACGTCACAAACACTCCCTGCGTTCGGCCAGCCACGCCTGCGTTTTTCCTGGCACGCCTGCGTTTTTTGGAACACTCCCTGAAAACGGTCAGTTGACACCCAGAAACGCCCCGTTCCTGTCAATCACTCTGTGGCTGCCATTGCGACTGTAAAAATACATCGCCCGTTGTGAAAGTACGTCGTGCGTGCGCACTGCGCCGCATACGCATGCGCAGAAATGCCACTTTTTCACTTAATTGCTGCGCTGCGAACATTTTTCACTAGCGATCAACTCGGAATGACCCCCAATGTGTTTTATTTTAGTTATGCATCTGAGTTGCACCACACGTGTTCCTGATGGGGTTTGCAGTACAGATTCAGACGCATGCACCAAGAAGTGTATTAGAAATGTGTGTGTTCCTTCCCAATCCACCCCTGGTTGGAACATACAGTACGACTACGCAGCACAATTTGTCATAACAGTAACAAAATACTAATTAAAATACTGTAATCACACTGCATGGAAAATAAACTGTGACAATAATTAGGACACCCTGGTCACAATGCACATTTTCCTATGATATAACAGATTAACTGATAAACACCATTTGAAGATACTGGAAGCAAAACATAAAATCTTGGAGGAAAAACTCAACGTGGAATCTCTTAAAACTCCAGTTGTAATTTGTAAATTACCCTTAGTTCCCCGCTTTAATTACTCATTTGTATCCTGTGTTCTCTGTTTTTCTTTTTTTTAAATCTATATTTAAAAATGTCTTCTGCAAGGAAGAGAATAATACTAAGAGTCATTTGGAAAAACAAACATTGCTGTGCCCTGTTCCCTAAGTTCCAGAAGCCGATATATGGTACCGTTTCTTTATATGCTAATTGTTTTGTATGGCTGTTACACTGGAGTATGCAGAATGCTGATGATACAATTATGTATGTGACCAAAAGAGGGCGCTCAAACATAATCATGCAAAAATGACCATTTTCCTCTTGATAAAAAATGAGACTATTCTTTTGTCACAAAATAACTACACCACAGATATACACAAAAATATAGTGTTTACAAAAACAAATACTAAAATAAATAATAAAATAGATTACTCCGCTTTATTACCATGCAGCTCTTTATGCTCTCTAATACATTAAAGAGGGTTATATATAACAGAACATTTTTAAGAAACCTATTACTATAATGTACCCTCACAATTTCCACCAACAGCATGGTTAGAACAAATGCAAAATGTACTACAGAATAAATAGTAAGTGGGTGATGAGATTAATAGCATAGAAATATTTAGCTGCATGATGTCATTAAGGTTTTTATGCTGTCATTCTAAAATAATATCAGAGAATAATGTTGTGATTTTCTTGTATTTGTATCTTTCAGTTCACATAGTTTGTACTCAATGTGAGACAATTTCTTTAAAATAATTAGAGGTAGGGATGGCCATCGACCATTGATGATTCAAAATCATTGATGGTTTATGGCCGATGTAGAATAGTTTTCCCATCGATGGGGGAGTACCAGATGGTTCCCCGCCATCGATGATACACAGCCACGAATATGTTTTTTGGTTTTTTTTCAAGGTGTCAGGACAAGGAGCTTAGCTCTGCCCCCTGAAACTCCCATGAGGCGCCACACCCCAGCTCTCATTGGCCCACAGCACATTGCATAGCAAAGCAGGGGTGAGCCTCGGTGGGTGATTCCATTGATGGTTCCCTTGCAGATGGTTTCACAACATTGATGCTACCCATCAATGGTGATCATTAATGGGTAGCCCACTGATGGCCATCCAAAGGGGTGCCCACATTACATTCACCGTATAACTCAGAAATGCTATGCATAGACAAGACTGTGGTCTGTACAAATATCGGGGGGTGCTCAAGTACTCCTTGTAACCACAGAGCTGGCTCCTATGTTTGGCATAATAAGTAGCTGAATGAAAGCTGACATATTTTTAGCAGGCTGGAAGTGTGAGGTCTTCCTTATGTTCACACCGTAATGCATCATTAAAGGGAATCTTTAGGTCACGTCACGACCCACTGGTGATAACACGTATGCTTTTACCTGTGTTTTGTCATGTCGGTAGAAGAGTGGAAACATATTATTTATTAGTTCCATTCAACCCATAACCACCTCCGTTGTGCCTTCGGTCTGACAGTGCTATATATACTGTAGATGTGTCCTCTTACATCCTTGCTGCAGTCACGCTAAACAGCCTTTGAAGTCACGCCATGCCGTAGCGGGACTTGGTAGCTCTGTGCGTCGTTTTTGCATTTTTGGAGAGATCCCAGGACCCCACAGTATATAACATCATCCCTCACATAGCCGTAACAGCCAGGGGTAGGAAAGGGGCTGGCCAACTGGCGTAGGCAGAGACGTAAAGAGACAGGATGTTGCTTAATCTTGTACTGGTGCACTTTTCCATGCAGGGCAAAGTTCATTAATATGTGTGTGCATAGATCTGGTGCCGCACCACATACACAAGAGTTAGTTTGAGGGCTCTGTTAATGAAGCTAATGTACTGGTCATACACTAGGTTAGGTTTAGGCCAGCACAGTTGCTGTGGTATTTTTTGTCTCCTTACAGGGACTTAAGAAGTAGTCGGGGTACAAGATTGACAATGGTGAGAACCATCCCTGTTTGTTGGTCTCTGTCTATGTACGTTCGTCCCTATCTGTCTACCTTTCTTCTGGGCGGAAAGTGGACCTTGCACTCTGGTGCAAAGTCGAATTGTCACTTGTTGCGCAAGTACCAGTAGGTGATAATTTGGGATCTGAGGCCTAGAGTCATGGTGATGCCTTTCACTTAAACCCGAAATCCCTTTTGCGGGAAAACATCCTGGTCCAGTGGGCGTTTCAGTCTGCATTCAGTAGGAATGGCACTCACACCATCTCCTTCCTCCTAGAATGTACGGGTCCATTCGGAGTTCCAGGACCGTCTGTTTCTCATACGGCCTGAAAGTGAGAGGGTGCATCACCAGGTAAGCAGCACATTAACACCTGCACGGCAGCAGGCACCACACCGGACATCCCTCTCATATAAGTATGCATACTCCAAGGATAAATTATAGAGATATTATACCATTAAGTGTTGGTGAGAGATAAAGTGGGGAGACATAAAGTACCAACCAATCAGCTCCTTACTATCATTTTTCAATAGACCCTGTGTAAAATTACAGTAGCTGATTGGCTGGTACTTTATCTCATTCCAAGGTTTAAAACATGTCCCCCAGTGAGATTGGAGTGAGGAAGTGATCGGAAAGTGCTCATTAACAAAAACATTTTGCAGATTTTTAATGAAATTACCTGATCTGCACCTAAGAGACCAAAACCATGTAACTTGGGGAATTAACAGCCTAAACAGGCATTGTGGAGTATTGTTGATGAAAATCCATGACAAAGAAAGGTAGGCCTGTATTGAATGATAATATCTGATTTCCTTTCATGGCTATTCAAATAAATATGCAAGGGCATGAGAATTTAAAACCCATTGGGTCCTTCATTTTATATCAAGAAGCCAAATATATTAAAGTTTTGAATGGAACTGTTGACCTGTTATCATTAACGTGGAAAGGATACAGGTTTTCTCTGTAGTACCGAAAGAAATGATTTGACAGCTTCCTGCATACAGGAACATGCTACAGGAAAAGACTGAATATCTTTCACGCTCTGAGTAAGCATTATCCTGGAATGCTTGCATATGGAAGATCTAAGTCTTCTATGCATTGTTTTAAAGGGCATCTGTCAGCCAAACTTTGCAGAATCAGTTATGAGTTGTTTATTTTAATTGAACCCCTCCCTTTTCCCCAATTAGCTACAAGAGGATCCAATCAGCTTCAATCAACAACTTTGCTTTAGTCTTATATGCATACACAATTCTGCTATTTTTACTCTATGCTATTTTTATTAAACTGTAACATAAACAATGTGCAGGTGAAAACCGTATTATGCCGCTTTCTCTTCGCAATGCCAGGTCGCAGCGGGAATTGGAAACGGGCCCTTCATGGGTGCTACCCAGCATTGGACCTTTTTTTAGACTGGCTTCCCGTTCTGGCAATATGTGGCATCAGGGGAGGGTGTGGAGGCGGCACTGAGGGGATGAGATCATCTTCACGCCGCCTCTGCCTATACTGTGAACTGCTCCCGGGTCGCATCGACCCAGCAACCCGTTCACATTGCACCTGACCGATACTACCCCCGGAATATCCCTTTTTTATTCCTGGGTTGAAATACCGGGTCAGGCGACCAGGGAATTCGGGATAGACCCCTTTCACACCGCACAGCGACCTGCGTCGACCACCGGGTTATTTGTGCGGTGTGAAAGGGGTATTAGTGTCTTGGTATCACATCTCGAATAAACTGTTGCAGAAAAACAAAGTCTGAATGACCAAAGACATTTTGTTTTATCACCTAGTCCTTTGAAGCTGACCGGGGTTCTTCTGATGCAGGTTGCCTTCAGTGTCTCACGTGCCTAGTGGGGAATCCACCACTGGTTGAGGATTTTCTACATATAGACACTAGCCAGTCTACTATTTAGGTCTTGGCCCCAAAAATTCTCAGTTTTACATAATCCATTGGAAATATTGTCCCTCATTCCGAGTTGTTCGCTCGTTATTTTTCATCGCATCGCAGCGATTTTCCGCAAACTGCGCATGTGCAATGTTCGCACTGCGGCTGCGCCAAGTAAATTTGCTAAGAAGTTTGGTATTTTACTCACGGCATTACGAGGATTTTTCTTTGTTCTGGTGATCGGAGTGTGATTGACAGGAAGTGGGTGTTTCTGGGCGGAAACTGACCGTTTTATGGGTGTGTGTGAAAAAACGCTGCCGTTTCTGGGGGAAAAACGCGGGAGTGGCTGGAGAAACGGGGGAGTGTCTGGGCGAACGCTGGGTGTTTTTGTGACGTCAAACCAGGAACGAAACTGACTGAACTGATCGCAGTGGCAGAGTAAGTCTCGAGCTACTCAGAAACTGCAAAGAAATTTCTATTCGCAATTTTGCGAATCTTTCGTTCGCAATTCTGCTAAGCTAAGATTCTCTCCCAGTAGGCGGCGGCTTAGCGTGTGCAATGCTGCTATAAGCAGCTTGCGAGCGAACAACTCGGAATGAGGGCCATTATGTATAATATTTCTCTTAAACCCATGCATTCATTAAATACTTGCAGCTATTTTACTCAGTAGATAGAGCTTGCCCTGGTTCATCACCGACTTCTCCTATGACCATCTATATTGTTGCCTGGCGCAGGCTACCTTCTACATGGGAACATATCTCATCCAGGCAAATATTTAAATGGGGTTAATTGGAACTTTGCGGACATATGTTAGCATATACATGGCAAGCAAGGGGGAATAAGGCATGATCTTATAGGCCTGTGGTTAGCCAATCCTAGAATGTCAGTTCCAGACTTCTCTCCTGATCGCTGAGGTTTCACTGTAACTTTTCTTTTGAAGGACACATAGAACCATAGGAGTTGCAGACAAGCGCTGTTAGTCAGACTGGGTAAAAAAGCTGTAGGCAGCTCCAGTATCCTGATATAGAGTTTTCAAGTTTAGGTCTTTTTTAAAAGTTATGTGTGTGGATACCTACTGTATAACTAACTGTTAGACAAGGATTAAGCAAGGTTAAATTGAGAAATATGGAGTGGAATAGGGTGACATCCCCGCCTACAGCGGAGATTCAAATTTTGTGCATCAATAGTGCCTTCGCATCAACTAGATGTGATTTAAGGTAATATTTGTACAGTATTAATTAGATAATAAGTGTATACAGTAGGTGAGAATTGTGGAGGCATCAATGGTAAGAAAGCTGCATCTAGGACAGTATGGGGTGATTTTTGGGCCCTTCCACAAAATAAGAATGGGGTAACCAAGGACTGAACTACACCTCCAATTGATTCCCAAAGCGCCCAAGAATTCTTGCATTGCTGACATAGATATCTATTCCATGAAGATAGAACTCTGACTTGAGTCTCTATATCATTCTCTTCCACGCCCTTATGAACCAAAGGACCACAGTAAGGATTTTCAGTTATGTGCCTGTATATATAGAAACAGATCCTCAAATAGAGTTGGTTCCCTCAGCTGACATAGAGCTCTGCTTCAAAAAACATTGTTAATGTCTACTATGTACAGTACGTTCAATATTTGTAAGCAGGAAAGGCAAACTTTCCAGAAATTCCAGAATACCTGTTCTAGGTAAAAGGAAAAAGTAATCACAAGGAAAGAGCACTGGTGAGAAGATCACTGTGTTGAGGTGAGATTTGTTTTAAGCCTCTGATTTTTCCAATAGCATAGAGTTGGGGTAGGACGAGTAAAGAAGATCTTGTTTGAATCTTGTTCTTTTTACTCTTCCGCATATTTGTACTGTGCATGCCATCAAAGACAAGCCATGTGCATAAGCCCAATTGATCACATCTGACACTTGCGCCTGTTTGCAGCTTCAGAAGCCAGATAGGGAAGATGAGGCCTAAGAAAGACAGAGTATAGTAAGTGCAAGTAATTGCAGACAGATGCAGACCCACACAAAGATGTCACTATCTGCACCACTTGTGGGTATCTGATGGACGTTAGACACTGATGATGATGATAATGGTCGACATCACTAGTCAGTCATTTCTGATTGTCTGGCTGTGAACTCACCACTGAAGCTAATAGACATCTTTAGCTATAGCCCTCCTCCACACTCGTTCCAACTTTATTATAAACCCCAAAGTTTAAGTATCAGGATCTCTCGAATCTCTTCCTTGGAAGACTGCCTTTTTATATTGGGTATTATTTCAATGACAATTGATTTAGGTTTGATTGGTAAATTGATCTGCCAAAAAGCATACAGAACCTCTGACATTCGGGCGAATTTTAGAATCCGATGATTCGATTTGCCCATCTTAATTTGTTGAGCACTCTTACAATCTTTTAAATATGTTACTATATACTTTCTCCTGCTCCTAGTCCAGGGCCAGATTTAGGGGGGCGATTGGGGCAAACCCCCCCCCTAACTTACAGATGCAGCCACGCCCACTTAGGAACTCTCTGTTGCTGCAGCTCTGGGCACGGGGGTGAGCTGCAATGTCAGCGCGTCTGCTGTTGAGGGACCCGCGGCCAGCCGGCGGCTTTGTAATGAGTCATTCTGACTCTTTAGTGTGCTGCTGCTCAATAGGCTGTGATTAAGAGGATGCCGTCCGGCCGGAGGAGGACAAGGAGGAGGGACAACAGGAGGCTGCTTCTGGGACTAGTCAGATGACATGTACGTATTACTGTATGTACTGTCAGTCAGCTCTATTCTGATTAACAGTACAGTTTTGTGGCAGTGTCCTGTCAATATTACTGCACTTTGTGTTGGTAGGCAGCGTGACAGGGCAGGGGTGCAGATAGTGAACTGCATTAGGAGAAGCTGCAGGTGAGCCGGCCCTGCTCTTGCCTCCGGGGGATGACATCACAGTCTAAAAAATGGGAGGGGCAGGACTGGAAGTGAGAGGAGTAATGTGGTTGCAGAGCATAGGAGGGTCTCTCGCAAAAGAGAATAAGGAAAACTAAGGACAAAAAGACCAACAATTGAGTGTTTCTCAATTCTTTAGTGGAATAGGACATATGCTGAGCTCCATATCATGAAAGCTCTCTGTCTATGTACAACTGGGGTGACTTTGGAAAATTACTGGAGCCAAGGAAGACTCACATAGCTGTGTTGAGAAGCAAGAGGACACTACAATTAACATTAGGTAATAATATCACTTGAATAGTACATGCTGCCTAGTCTTGCATTGTGCACTTGATGCTGTAAGATTTGCTACAGTATATGACAGAGCTAAAAATCCAGCATTTTAAAAAATTCCTGTTCCAGTACAACCTGCGTGATCTTACCCCACCTAGATTAGAGAAGGGGGTCAATAGAGACAGACACTCCTATTCAGGTGTGTGTCAGGGGGGGGGGGTGTCAGGAGGGGGGGTGTCAATTATTTTTAAATACACTTGTAAAATTGTGCAGTTAGTTTTTAAATGTATGGTCCACCAAGTATAAAGCTTTGTCTATGAGATAATCATTACAGAATTGTCTTAATCTATGTATGAGGAAAATTGGTAAATGCCTACATTACACTGAACAGTGATCATGTCGTCAGTTCATGGGCCAGGGACGCGGGGGCCGGGAGCTCAGGAACCTACCTGTCTGGACGCTGTGGTGGGGGCCTCCTGGGGGAGGTGCGGGCTGCAGGCGATGTGTGCGGCCGGGTTAGTGGGGTCTGCTGGAAGCAGGTCCAGGTCATTCTGGCAGTATGAGTTTGGCGCCGCCAGGCTCTGGGTGCTTCCATCTTGGAAATGACATTGTGACTTATGGCAGAGGGAGGCAAAGGTGCCAATCAGCTGTCACCTACAGGTATTTAGTTGGTGTACTTTTAGGATTAGATTGCTAGTGCAACGGCTACACACAGTCACTGTGTGAGTAAGTTCTCTGTGCTCTTCAGCAGTGTTGATCCAGCATCCAGCTCCTTGCTTACTGCCATTCCAAAGCACGTTCCGATCCTCAGACTCCTGATCCAGATTCACAATCTGCACCAAGCTGACAATCAGCTTGGCTTTCTGTACCATAGTGAGGACATTAGAAGGTAGATATTCAGTTGTGTAAGTTGATAAGATAATTCCTCACATTGCTCATACTGTCTGCACAGGGCCGGTTCTTGCCCTTTTGGCGACCCGGGCGGGAAATGGGGGGGTGGCTTCATACAGGGGGCGTGGTCAGTTACGCCCCCTGTACAGTAGAGTAGCGCCGCTGAAATTTTTTTTTCTTTAAATGAATACTTACTATCCCCGCTCCCGACCGCTGCAGACCTCCGCCGGCGCTGCTCCTCTCCTCGGATCTGGCATAGACAGACACTAGAGGTCAATTATGACCCCTAGCGTCTATGTCCGTCCCACAATGCTGTGCGGTGCGCGATGACATCATTGCACACCACACAGCAAAGTTCTTCTCCACGAAGGGAAACTAGACGCGTAGCGTCTAGTTCCCTTCACAGCGGGGAACCAGGGGGACACAGCGGGCAGCGGGGGCCACAGCAGTAGCGGGTCTTGACATGGTGCGGCGCCCTCCAGATGGCGCCGGCGCCCTCCGGAAGGCGGCGCCCCGGGCAAAAGTCCTGCTGGCAAGATCCGCTACTGTGTCTGCATATTGCAGCCACCTGGCCAGAGTCAGTCATCATGTCTTCCTCTTATTGGATCTACAGTATTCTCCGTGTCTCACACTGCAGGGTCAGACATCTTGTGACCTGTGAACAATACCTAACAACAGCTAGATCCCATGGGTGCCCTCCAGTACACTGCATAGTATTAAATCCCTTCTAGGTATAGTAAGCTTTTCCAAGCATCTAAAGACACTAAAGAAAATGCAGTTTAGATTAATTTGGTGTACACAGTGGCAGAACTATAGTAGGTGCCTCACTACCCATCCAAAGCCCCCCGTTCCCACCCTACCCCCCAAAAATGTCCTGTTATGTTGTTAATCTAGATTTTTTTCATTTTGATGAATCTGCCATAAGTATAAACATCTTCAATGAGAAATATCTCTGGTTGTGTCTCAAAACCCCATTTGCACATTTCTGAAAGGAGCTTTGAACTTGTTAGGTTGGACCCAAAAGGTATAAAAATATAAGAGAAAAAGTGGTTTGTAAGGATCGCAGGGTAAACTATTGGTGTTAGGGATAATAGTAAAGAAAGTGTGTGTGTGTGTGTGTGTGTGTGTGTGGGGGGGGGGTACATATGGGTAGTAAGGGGAGAAAGACAGACACACAAAGGTAAGAAAGAAATTAGGTTACAAAGAGGTGCACATATAAAATTAGAGACAGACACAAAGATGTGGAAAAAATAGGCAGGCACAGACAGAGCCTGCCACTGACAGGTGCTCACCCATAGATGGGATAGCGGCATACATGAAGGTGGGGGTGGGGGGGGTGTTACACATGTAAAACTGTAGATACAGTAGTACGACAAACAAAGAGCAAGGCAGAGCGTTGATTTATAACGACATACAGACTAGGGCCTATATTTACTAATATTCGTGTTTGAGTCGGTTTGTGTAGTGTTTTAACTCGTTTTGTATCGGGTTCATTTTCATGCAACTTTTTGAAACTATATACGCAAAGTTACGAAGCAGTCGACTTTATGGTTTTCGTGTTTTCAGATGTCGATGACAGTCGTTTTTTTTGGGCACATTTACGACCGTCATTGTCGTTTGCGTACGTGTTTTTGTTGTTTTTGCTGGTTTATTTTCTGAGTTAAACGCGGCAGGTTTTTTTTTAAATCCCGGCCGCTTTTTCACTTTTAGTTTCGTTTTTCATCCCCGTTCGTGATTGGTTGTGTTTCAGATGTAGGAGTGTCTGTGCGCAACCATATAAATACGCCCCAAACCGTCCGCACCTCGTGGGTTTAGTTAGTGGTGAGGAGGGAGGTTGTGCTGTGGAGGTAGGTGAGTTTTTGGTTTGGTGAGGAGTGTTGTTTGCGATTTCTGAGTGTAGTATTGTGTTTGAAAGTAGTCTTGTAATTCTTGTAGTCTTGTTTTTTGTGGTTCTGTCTAATTTTTTGTCCAAGTATTTTTCATTTATAGTCCCTTGTCAGTGTGTGTGTGTGTGTGTGTGTGTGTGTGTGTGTGTGTGTGTGTGTGTGTGTGTGTGTGTGTGTGTGTGTGTGTGATTTGTGTAGTGGTAGTGGAGTGTGTTGTTTGTATTTTTTTTTCTGTGTTAAGTGTTTAGACACACAATTATGTGTGAGTCAGAGGTGGGTGAGGTGGAGGGTGTGAGTGAGGGGGAGGAGGTTGGTCAGGTGGAGGAGGTGAGTGAGAGTGAGGTTAGTGAGGTGGAAGAGGTTGGTGAGGTTGCTGCAGCAGCCTCAAGTGACAGTGATAGTGACAGTCAGAGAGCTCTGCAGCCACGCACCACTACTAAGACTGGGCGGAATGTCAAGTTTAGTTATGCAGAAAATGTGGCATTGGTGCGGGAGCTGATGAAGTTTCAGCGGCAGCTATTTGGGCCTGAGTCCGCCAAGGTACCAACACGGAAGAAGACGGTGTTGTGGGCAAAAGTTGTTGCAGCTGTCAATAATGAGGGGGTGGTCAAGCGGACGGAGGACACGTGCCGCAAATGGTACTATGACATAAAGCGACGTGTCAAGTCCAAAATGGCCAAGGAGGCGAAGTCGGCTCGAAAAACCGGTGGTGGGCAGCCCTATATTGCAAGATATCTGGAGTATGAGGAGCCCATGCGGAGTGTAATACCTCCTGAAGTAGTCTCTGCAACCCATGTCCGGGATTCAGATAGGCCCAGGAAGAATGGTGAGCATGTGTATTTGCATTAACATTCTATGAGCTTACTTCTTTTTTTTTTGTTTTTTTTCAAATGTGTGTCATGTGACGTTGCATATTACTCCCATCTTCAAGTGTGTGTCAGCAAATACATTGTTTTTGGTAATGTTTTCTACAAAAGCCAATGTAACATCTTACTTTATTGTATGTCATGTGATTTTTTTCTGTATATTTTCCATGTGTAGTTTGGACTTGGTGTGTCATTGAATTGTCCAGCAATAATGTTTTCCTTTTGCACATTTTTAAGTTTTTAATTTGGACTATGTTTTATATTTAGGTTATCCATGTGCAATGTTGCAAAAACAGTGGTTGTCATGTTAGAGGCTGGAGTAGTGGAAAGTGGTTTGGAAACCACTTACATGTGTAATGTCATTAGTACTGAATGTAATATTTATTTATTTTTAAACCCACTATTTGTTTGTTCAGTTTGAGTCTGTATTTGTACCCTGACACAACACTGCAGTCTAATATATATATATATATATATATATATATATTTTTTTTTTTTTTTTTTGGGGGGGGGGGGGTTTGTTTTTGTTTGGCTCATATAGTGGTAATGTGTGTTTGGAGTGCCACATGACAGAGCAATTTCTATATTGCATCTGTAAATTTTTTCCTTTCATTACAAAATGAAGATGTGTGTGTTTTTGGTTGTTAGTGTATGTATTTTTAATTGTGTCCTATGTCTGTGTCCTGTACATGTTTTCATGTGTTGCACTTTCCATAGTGCATATGGCTATTGGACAATGTTTATTGTTTTATGTAGTGGTTTTTTGGTTTACGGTCCTTATGTTTTTTTTTTTTAAACAAGTATTTTTTATAGAATTAATGTTTATAAGCATAATGGGTGGATGTATCAACAATAGCATGAATACATGATTTTTTATTTTGGTTTTACAGTGTTGGAAAAAAGCAGTACTGGTCGTCCTACAGTAACTCCCATGACATCTGATGATGATGACGCTGCGGAAGCAGGTAAAGTGTCCATTGTAGTATAGGGTATGTTTGTAAAGGAATGGCCATAACAAAATTTAACTTTCAATACTAGGTCCATCAAAAGAAGTCTGGAGCAGCAGAAGTCGGACTTCTGTAACACACCACCGAAAAAAAACATGTGGCAGCAAAGAAAGCAAGGTCTGATGTCCAGGGCCAACCACAGCAGGATACCCCAGCACGAAGATTATCGACAGTATGTTCGGTCCCCCCACTCCAAATTTTGGACACACCTCCAAGACGTGAACCACACTCCCCTCATCTTGATTGTGAGTATCAAACTGAAATAAATTTAATAAATTTAAGATCGTAATAAAACTTTTACTTAAACGCATTAAGTCAAAACACATCAAATTCTGATATACTTACTGAAGTCAGTAAAACATGAAATGGAATCCTAGGAAAATGGCCTTGTCCACATCCTGTAAAGATATGTATGTCCACTTCAGCCATACAGTAGCACATTGTGTGTAAGATGCTGCAACAGAAACTCATGTGTAATTTAGGAAAATAGTAAGGTCGTTTAACAAATTTTCACATGTGTGTTTGCCCTAACATTGCCAAATACATATAAAAACATTACTATGTTTGTTTTTGAAAAGCTATAAGGTAACACATTATGGATTACAATGTGTTTTTATGGTGGAGTATGTCTGATCTACAATAAAACTAATGTGTTTGCTTTCACAATGAAGTAACCAGACACATTTGCCACAAACAGGCATATGTATGTATTTAAGTTATGAGTGATGATGTTGCTAGGCAGGATATCTGAAAGCAACAGTCAATGACATGTGTTCCATGTTTAGTAATTTGTTATAATTTCTCAAACATATGGATAGCTAACGTATATTTTTTCAAAATTACAGCTTCTAGTCCTGGTAACAGCATCCCTCCGCAACAACAGCAACACAGTGACATGGATGAGACAATAATGTTAGAAATGTAGCCATTAAGCCAAGGAATCAGCCCCCCAGCACCTGAGAGTACACCACCACAGCAAAGCACACCACCACCACAACACAGCCCAACAACACCAGTAACACAAGACCCTGATCACGTATTTTGGAACATTTGGGCTAGACAGCAGGCCACTAATGAAGATTGCCTGCGTAGGCAGACACAAATGTTTGCAAGCCTACCATGTCACCTCAGAAGAATAACCAGAAATATTAGTAGACAAAATGAACAAACCACGAGAATTGGCAATACCATGGAACTCATGCGTGCAGACATTACACAGGTCATGGGCAAGTTACAGCGCATAATGGAAGAACAGCACAGACTAATGGAAGAACAGCACAGACAACAGCAAAGCTATATGAACATTTTTCAAAACAATCAAAAGATAAATGAAACTTTATTCCGAATTGTAGACAATCAAAATGCTGCTACACGTGAACTCAATGCCACCCTCACTAACCTCAATGAAACACTCAGATCCATGCACCAACAGCAAACAAGCAGCAGTTCTGGTACGACTACTCCAAATATCACGCCAGTGTCATCACCACCAAGACGCTCCACCAGAGCACGCCAACATGACAGTGGTAAAGGCAAAGGGCAGGACAAGCAGCCACCCAAAAAAAATTAACAAATAAACCGCACATTTTTCATTTCAGAGAAGTAAATCAAAATACTTAGTAAGTGTATGTTAGTCAAAATAGATATAACACTTAGCTCCTTGACAATTTGTACAACATAATTAATTATAAGTGGTACAAACAACAACAGGAAATCTGTACGCACATTTATTCTTTACCATCTTTTAATTTTTTTGGAGGAGGGAAATGTTGTTTGAGCTGCACATAGATGTTAGCAGGAAGTAACCAGACCACTTGATTTTTTTCTAATCATTACTCTTTCTAGATTCCAATCATTCTCATATCCTGCAGACACAATAATTGGCAGCCAGGCAGAATATGTTTAGCAGGAAGAAAACAGACCACGTGATTTTTTTTCTAATCATTACTCTTTCTAGATTCCAATCATTCTCATATCCTGCAGACACAATAATTGGCAGCCAGGCAGAATATGTTTAGCAGGAAGTAACCAGACCACTTGATTTTTTTCTAATCATTACTCTTTCTAGATTCCAATCATTCTCATATCCAGCAGACACAATAATTGGCAGCCAGGCAGAATATGTTCAGCAGGAAGTAAACAGACCACTTGATTTTTTTCTAATCATTACTCTTTCTAGATTCCAATCATTCTCATATCCTGCAGACACAATAATTGGCAGCCAGGCAGAATCATCCATGACTAATGCAACTTACAATGTGAATTAAAACTGGTTTACATTTCTTCTGTAGACGACTTTACAAGAAAAACACAATAGAGTTGTGTAAAAGTGTCCTAATATATTTGTGTACATTTTTTAAATGTAATACCCAAAATGAATGACATTATTGTTTTGGCATGTTTGTGTGTGTTAAAAATGAGTAATCATATTTAAAAACCTGAGGCAGAACCCACAAAATGAAAGATATTTTAACTTTTAACAGTAATGTGTGTAATAATGGATATATGTTGAAAAATGTGTATTGACTTTAAAAACTCCAAATTTACTCCAGCAAACATAAGGCAATAAATTATTTTGGATGAGACAAGTTTGTGTCCCTTTTATAGGCATGATAAGTCAGGTGTGAATGATTTGTAAGTGTCAACACATGTAAACACGGCTGAAAAAAGCAGGTCTATTTTGTTGCTGATTTTTTTTTTACGATTCGCAAAATAATACGACCGCAATTGAGCACTCACAGACTAACACCCAAATACGAATGAATAGTGAATACCCGTGTTGTATGAAATAACAGCCGTGTTTGAACGATGGTCTATTCATTCGTATTTCTGAACTTTGTCATTCAAACCATTACGAATAGTCCAAACACTGCCGAGATTTGTGCTTAGTGAATTCCCGTGTTGGGACTTAGAAAAAAAAACACAAATCGGACAAACTCGATTTTTTAGTAAATATTGGCCTAGGGCTGGCCATCGGAGGGCTGCACATTGATGGTTGCCATCAATGGCACCATTGATGATTGTCATTGATGGCACTGAAACCATCTACGGTGAACCATCAATGGTTTGCACCACTCGATGGCCACCACTGGGAGGTGCTGGCCGGGCCGTGGGCCAATAAAATGCTAAATATTGTGGCCAGGGCTTAATAGGAACTGGAGGCAGGGCTAAGCTCTGTGCCAGTAAAAAAATTTTTTTAGTTATACTCACCCATCGATGGCAAGGAACCATTGGCTCTCTGTCATCGATGGCAAACCCATCGACCATCAGTAGAAGTCCATTGATGTTTGGGAGCTAATGATGGTCGATGGCTATCCCTAATACACACACTGAGCATTGAGGAGGGCATGTGCGGAATGTAGACAACAGAACAATGAAGACAGCAAAGGGAACAGAATAGTTGCTCAGAAACTGCTCACCTAGAGGACGGGGAGCAGATGTTGGCTCAGGGGGTCGTGTATGTGCTCTTTCCGTGCACGGGCGGCGCCCCCTATTTTAGAGTGGACGAATGTTGCCTTTTTATGACAATTAACAACATGCTAAGAAATGGGAGTGGTCCCACATGCTGGTATCCCTGGGGAACAGTGGCCCAGGGTCCAGAGTGGCACGTGTTGAGCTCCTTAAGGTGCATACACACTGAGCGCTTTTCCCCCCTGCCCAGCGATGTCAGCGGGCGTGAGCGGCTTTCCATAGCAGGACGCTGTGGAAAGCCGCTCACCCCGCCGTTCATCTACTGGTAATACCAGTAGATGAACGGCGGCCGCCAGTGATGAAGCGGGAGCACACATCAGCACTCACCGCTTGTGCATACACACTGGGCAGCTTTGAGCTGAAAGCAGCTCAACACACCAAAAGTGACCTGCTCTCAGCTCCAAATCACCCAGTGTGTATGAGCCTTTACATCATGGCTCAGCACATTCTCCATTGACCCCTTGTGCAGCCACTAGATGTGCCCAAACTGAGCTATTCAACTGTAACACCGTTTGGGCATGATGGCTGCCGGCGTCTGCCTTTCAGCTTGCACCCCCCCAAGGGAGGTGAGCTGAAATGCGTAAAAAGTGACCCATTTAGGCACGGTCGGTGTGAAAACCAGAAACAATTCTATAACGCTCCCGCAAATCACTTTAAATGGGAGATTGGGGCGCGATAATCAATTGAATATCGCCCTTTGTGCTTAGCCACACATGAATGAGTCACTAAGTGCAGCAGAATGGATCACCCCCTGCTGCACTGCCACTACAGCCAACTGCAATGCTTCCTTATGCTGTCACTAAATGAAATACATATGAAATCCGGGCAGACGGGATGCCGGCTGTCACTATACCCACCGGAATCTATTAGCAAGTGTGCTGTGAAGTGGCCGGTGGCTTATCAGTTATGTATCACTAACATAATCAAGGGGCCAATGACATTCAAATCCTTACAATACCTGTACTACCTTTTGTAGCGCTGCTCCTCACAGTGGCATTATAAGAGCAGCTGTGCTGTTGTGTCCGGTACGCGGCATTATCTCTAGCAGCAGCAGCAGCAGCAGCAATTATTTCATCTTTTTTTTTTTTCTTCTGACTTTTGACTTTCTAAATGTCTATTTCTGGATCAAAAAATGATTATATGGAGCAATTTCCCAGACTAGGCGACTCCAAGACAGGTTTACATAAAAGAAGAAAGCAGCAGTGTGTAAGGCTACTCTTATTTATATCTTTTCTATGCCCCTCTATGACGAGAGAGCCGGGTGATCACGTCATGCTTACAGATCATTATGGAAGGATGCAGTGCATACAGCTATTTTATCAATGAGGGCTGACGGAATCGAGGCAGGAGAATATACAGAGGGGTCTGCTATCCTCCGTCCCTGCTTTGCAGTCTATGTTGAGCAGTTGGCCATGTGCACTGTGTCAGCATCACCCCACAGAGATCAGCTATCTTTGTGCAAGTATCCGCTGCTCCTGTTTAATAATGTAAAAAATGGAGACGAGACAGAGCTAAATAAATCATATGTGCAGACTCCCCAAAACCTCCCATATAGCAACAGGTCCAGTACATTCATCTGTGTCCAATCTGCCCACCTATAGATCACATGGGGGCCAGGTAGTGGTCCTGACTATGAGTCACATGCAGATCCGTGTGCAGCCGCATTGAGCAAATTGTAGCAAGCTGTGCATATGCCTTACTGAACCCGAGCGAGTCAGACGGATCTGTGATGCTTCTGTCTGTCATTGAAAAGGCCAGTTCTGTGTGTCATCTGGGCAAATGCAGGGAAGAGACATCATGGGAACGTCCTGGCCGCATAACCAGAGCTGCGCTCTTCCCTGCCTCTAGCACATAGGTCTGCAAACTCGGTCCTCATTACCCCACACGGTGCATGTTTTGCAGGTCTCCTCACAGAATCACAAGTGACATAATTAACTCCACCTGCGGACCTTTTAAAATGTGTCAGTGAGTAATTAATACACCTGTGCACCTGCTGGGTTACCTGCAAAACATGCACTGTGTGGGGTCCTGAGGACCGAGTTTGAGAACCACTGCTCTAGCATATGCCGAGGGGACACCTATTATTTCACCCAGTAGGAGGTACAGTAGGGGTAAGTGGCGATGCTAGTAACTTCTGACGGCTGTACTAGCATTTGGAAATAGTGGGACAGTGCAGTCACAAAATCATGTATAATGTAGTATGCATTAGCATACCAAACGCAATCCATTTGCATTCTGAATGTGGCCGTAAACTGACCTGTGTGTGACTCGGAAACAGGCCCAGTGATTCTGACCAATGAGCGCACTCACTGGTCACTGGCACTTTCATTCTGACGTAAAGTGGCATTGGTTGCCGGTATCCGGTCTCTAGGTCGACCACTATTGGTTGACATGCATTAGGTCGACATGGTCACTAGGTCGACATGACAAAAGGTCAACATGAGTTTTTCACAATTTATTTTCATTTTTTTAACTTTTTCATACTTTACGATACACGTGGACTACAATTGGGAACGGTAACCTGTGCCGCACGCAGCGGTAGTGAAGCGAGGAACCTTGCCTCGCTCACCATGCGAGGGGACACGGTGCACTAATTGGGGTTCCTGGTCGCTCTACAAAGAAAACAACACTATTTTTTTTTTAAACTTATGTCGATGTTTTGTCATGTCGACCTTGCTCAGTTCAACATAATGCTTGTGTACCGATGTTTTGTGTGTCGACTTAGTTACTGTTGACCAATAGTGGTTGACTTAGAGGGAAGGATGTATGCGGAAAGAGGAAATGGACAATGTTAAAAGTCATTGTGCACCTAACTGTGGTCGACCCTATGAACCACACCCTTGCCTGCCATGTTGGGCACCCACATGCAGTGACTTGGGGTCTGATTCAGACATGTGTGCGGCTTCTCTGATCCGATGATGAGTCCTAGGATGTAGCATCGGAACATCTGCATGAACATCGCACAAATCACGCTGCTGAAGCCAGTGAAGCTATTGTATGTCCAAGGACGCAGACGCTGGCTTCAGCACACTCAGAAAACGGGGCCAACACACAAAGTCACTCATGCTGCTGCATTTAAGACCCTGCGGGCGACATTGTAGCTCTGGATCTGCATATGCTTACTGAGGCTTCTGTACATGTGCAGATACACTGCAAAAACATTGGAGATGCATGGAAATATCTGGGTTGTGTACATCTCTCAAATAAATGTTTTTTTACATGGCTAACTTGGCATCCAGCGTCCAACGTTATGGGCAGCTATCGTTCTTTAACATGAGGAGGAGCCATGTTAGAAGCTGGAGGCTATTTACCTCACATACAACGAGTCACGCGAACAACAACTGCCTTTACTACAGCACTTCTGACATGTCAGCAAAACACTTTTGTTTAATATAAACTTTTGGCTCCAATTTATCCTGCAGTACATCCACTAGTATAACGTGCCAATGTGCCAAAAACAAAGTCAAAACACACATTTTACTTTTAGCATAGTATTCCAATAAAAAACCCTAAAAGGTGACATTTTATTAAATTTGTCACATTTAAAATAGACATATCCTCTGTTGCACAATGACCTTTAACATTGTCCATTTCCTCTTTCCGCATACATCCTTCCCTCTGTCCATATTTTTCCTGGAGCTTGCTCTTCATTATATATGTATTAAATTATCTGAAGTGTCCAATTATGTAAACAAGCAATTAACTCTTAGGGGGGAAGTTTACGATAGCCTGGTTATACTACTGTAGGCCACAGGTTTTCATGCAGTTTGGTATGTAAACGAGGCAATTTACTAAAAGCAGCACTGCACACAAATCTCATGAGACAAAACCACACCTGGGGTTTGGACACTTTCGCTTGGGTACAAACGGTCCCTTTTATTAAACGCATAGCACAGCGTTACAACTTACTACTGTAAAGAATAAAACCAAAAAAGATGTATTGTAATAGGCCTGTTAGTACATACTTAACAGCCCTTCTTCACAACTTGATACTCTTCTCCTCTTCTCGTCCTCCTTTCCAGTTCACCTTCCATCTACTGACTCCTTCCCCTCAGTATGTAAGTGGTCAAGGGCAGGGCCCTCCACCTACTGTACCTGTTGTTACTAGTGATGTGCACCGGACATTTTTCGGGTTTTGTGTTTTGGTTTTGGATTCGGTTCCGCGGCCGTGTTTTGGATTCGGACGCGTTTTGGCAAAACCTCACCGAAATTTTTTTGTCGGATTCGGGTGTGTTTTGGATTCGGGTGTTTTTTTCAAAAACCCCTAAAAAACAGCTTAAATCATAGAATTCGGGGGTCATTTTGATCCCATAGTATTATTAACCTCAATTACCATAATTTCCACTCATTTCCAGTCTATTCTGAACACCTCACACCTCACAATATTATTTTTAGTCCTACAATTTGCACCAAGGTCGCTGGATGACTAAGCTAAGCGACCCAAGTGGCCGACACAAACACCTGGCCCATCTAGGAGTGGCACTGCAGTGTCAATCGACAGGATGGCACTTCCAAAAAATTGTCCCCAAACAGCACATGATGCAAAGAAAAATGAAAGAAAAAAGAGGTGCAAGATGGAATTGTCCTTGGGCCCTCCCACCCATCCTTATGTTGTATAACCAGGACATGCACACTTTAACGAACCCATCATTTCAGCGACAGGGTCTGCCACACGACTGTGACTGAAATGACTGGTTGGTTTGGGCCCCCACCAAAAAAGAAGCAATCAATCTCTCCTTGCACAAACTGGCTCTACAGAGGCAAGATGTCCACCTCATCATCATCCTCCGATTCCTCACCCCTTTCACTGTGTACATCCCCCTCCTCACAGATTATTAATTCGTCCCCACTGGAATCCACCATCTCAGGTCCCCGTGTACTTTCTGGAGGCAATTGCTGCTGGTGAATGTCTCCACGGAGGAATTGATTATAATTCATTTTGATGAACATCATCTTTTCCACATTTTCTGGAAGTAACCTCGTACGCCGATTGCTGACAAGGTGAGCGGCTGCACTAAACACTCTTTCGGAGTACACACTGGAGGGAGGGCAACTTAGCTAGAATAAAGCCAGTTTGTGCAAGGGCCTCCAAATTGCCTCTTTTTCCTGCCAGTATACGTACGGACTGTCTGACGTGCCTACTTGGATGCGGTCACTCATATAATCCTCCACCATTCTTTCCATGGTGAGAGAATCATATGCAGTGACAGTAGACGACATGTCAGTAATCATTGGCAGGTCCTTCAGTCCGGACCAGATGTCAGAACTCGCTCCAGACTGCCCTGCATCACCGCCAGCGGTGGGCTAGGAATTCTTAGCCTTTTCCTCGCACCCCCAGTTGCGGGAGAATGTGAAGAAGGAGATGTTGACGGGTCACGTTCCGCTTGACTTGACAATTTTCTTACCAGCAGGTCTTTGAACCTCTGCAGACTTGTGTCTGCCGGAAAGAGAGATACAACGTAGGTTTTAAATCTAGGATCGAGCACGGTGGCCAAAATGTAGTGCTCTGATTTCAACAGATTGACCACCCGTGAATCCTGGTTAAACGAATTAAGGGCTCCATCCACAAGTCCCACATGCCTAGCGGAATCGCTCTGTTTTAGCTCCTCCTTCAATGTCTCCAGCTTCTTCTGCAAAAGCCTGATGAGGGGAATGACCTGACTCAGGCTGGCAGTGTCTGAACTGACTTCACGTGTGGCAAGTTCAAAGGGTTGCAGAACCTTGCACAACGTTGAAATCATTCTCCACTGCGCTTGAGTCAGGTGCATTCCCCCTCCTTTGCCTTTATCGTGGGCAGATGTATAGGCTTGAATGGCCTTTTGCTGCTCCTCCATCCTCTGAAGCATATAGAGGGTTGAATTCCACCTCGTTACCACCTCTTGCTTCAGATGATGGCAGGGCAGGTTCAGGAATGTTTGGTGGTGTTCCAGTCTTCTGTACGCGGTGCCTGAATGCCGAAAGTGGCCCGCAATTCTTCGGGCCACCGACAGCATCTCTTGCACGCCCCTGTCGTTTTTTAAATAATTCTGCACCACCAAATTCAATGTATGTGCAAAACATGGGACGTGCTGGAATTTGCCCAGATGTAATGCACGCACAATAATGCTGGCGTTGTCCGATGTCACAAATACCCAGGAGAGTCCAATTGGGGTAAGCCATTCTGCGATGATCTTCCTCAGTTGCCGTAAGAGGTTGTCAGCTGTGTGCCTATTCTGGAAAGCGGTGATACAAAGCGTAGCCTGCCTAGGAACGAGTTGGCGTTTGCGAGATGCTGCTACTGGTGCCGCCGCTGCTGTTCTTGCTGCGGGAGGCAATACATCTACCCAGTGGGCTGTCACAGTCATATAGTCCTGAGTCTGCCCTGCTCCACTTGTCCACATGTCCGTGGTTAAGTGGACATTGGGTACAACTGCATTTTTTAGGACACTGGTGAGTCTTTTTCTGAGGTCTGTGTACATTTTCGGTATCGCCTGCCTAGAGAAATGGAACCTAGATGGTATTTGGTACCGGCGACACAGTACCTCAATCAAGTCTATAGTTGCCTCTGAATTAACGATGGATACCGGAACCACGTTTCTCACCGCCCAGGCTGCCAAGGCCTGAGTTATCTGCTTTGCAGCAGGATGACTGCTGTGATATTTCATCTTCCTCGCAAAGGACTGTTGGACAGTCAATTGCTTACTGGAAGTAGTAAAAGTGGTCTTCCGACTTCCCCTCTTGGATGACGATCGACTCCCAGCAGCAACAACAGCAGCGCCAGCAGCAGTAGGCATTACACTCAAGGATGCATCGGAGGAATCCCAGGCAGGAGAGGACTTGTCAGACTTGACAGTGACATGGCCTGCAGGACTATTGGCTTTCCTGGGTAAGGAGGAAATTGCCGCTGAGGGAGTTGGTGGTGTGGTTTGCAGGAGCTTGGTTACAAGAGGAAGGGATTTAGTGGTCAGTGGACTGCTTCCGCTGTCACCCAAAGTTTTTGAACTTGTCACTGACTTATGATGAATGCGCTGCAGGTGACGCATAAGGGAGGATGTTCCGAGGTGGTTAACGTCCTTACCCCTAATTATTACAGCTCGACAAAGGCAACACACGGCTTGACACCTGTTGTACGCATTTGTGTTGAAATAATTCCACACAGAAGAGATGATTTTTTTTGTATTTTGACCAGGCATGTCAATGGCCATATTCCTCCCACGGACAACAGGTGTCTCCCCGGGTGCCTGACTTAAACAAACCACCTCACCATCAGAATCCTCCTTGTCAATTTCCTCCCCAGCGCCAGCAACACCAATATCCTCATCCTGGTGTACTTCAACAGTGACATCTTCAATTTGACTATCAGGAACTGGACTGCGGGTGCTCCTTCCAGCACTTGCAGGGGGCGTGCAAATGGTGGAAGGCGCAAGCTCTTCCCGTCCAGTGTTGGGAAGGTCAGGCATCGCAACCGACACAATTGGACTCTCCTTGGGGATTTGTGATTTAGAAGAACGCACAGTTCTTTGCTGTTCTTTTGCCAGCTAAAGTCTTTTCTTTTTTCTAGCGAGAGGATGAGTGCTTCCATCCTCATGTGAAGCTGAACCACTAGCCATGAACATAGGCCAGGGCCTCAGCCGTTCCTTGCCACTCCGTGTCGTAAATGGCATATTGGCAAGTTTACGCTTCTCCTCAGACGATTTTAATTTTGATTTTTGGGTCATTTTACTGAACTTTTGTATTTTGGATTTCACATGCTCTCTACTATGACAATGGGCATCGGCCTTGGCAGATGACGTTGATGGCATTTCATCGTCTCGGCCATGACTAGTGGCAGCAGCTTCAGCACGAGGTGGAAGTGGATCTTGATCTTTCCCTATTTTACCTTCCACATTTTTGTTCTCCATTTTTTAATGTGTGGAATTATATGCCAGTATCAATAGCAATGGCCTACTACTATATATACTGCGCACAACTGAAATGCACCACAGGTATGGATGGATAGTATACTTGACGACACAGAGGTAGGTAGAGCAGTGGCCTACTGTACCGTACTGCTATATATGATATACTGGTGGTCAGCAAACTGTGCAAAACTGAAATGCACCACAGGTATGGATGGATAGTATACTTGACAACACAGAGGTAGGTAGAGCAGTGGCCTACTGTACCGTACTGCTATATATTATGTACTGGTGGTCAGCAAACTGTGCAAAACTGAAATGCACCACAGGTATGGATGGATAGTATACTTGACGACACAGAGGTAGGTAGAGCAGTATATATAGTATACTGGTGGACACTGTGTCAGCAAACTGCAAAACTAAAATGCACCACAGGTATAGAATGTAGATGGATAGTATACTTAATGGGTGATGAGTGACGACACAGAGGTAGGTACAGCAGTGGCCTACCGTACTGCTATATATAGTATACTGGTGGACACTGTCAGCAAACTGCAAAACTAAAATGCACCACAGGTATAAAATGTAGATGGATAGTATACTTAATGGATGACGACACAGAGGTAGGTACAGCAGTGGCCTACCGTACTGCTATATATAGTATACTGGTGGACACTGTGTCAGCAAACTGCAAAACCAAAATGCACCACAGGTATAGAATGTAGATGGATAATAGTATACTTAATGGATGACGAGTGACGACACAGAGGTAGGTACAGCAGTGGCCTACCGTACTGCTATATATAGTATACTGGTGGACACTGTGTCAGCAATCTGCAAAACTAAAATGCACCACAGGTATAGAATGTAGATGGATAATAGTATACTTAATGGATGACGAGTGATGACACAGAGGTAGGTACAGCAGTGGCCTACCGTACTGCTATATATAGTATACTGGTGGACACTGTGTCAGCAAACTGCAAAACTAAAATGCACCACAGGTATAGAATGTAGATGGATAATAGTATACTTAATGGATGATGAGTGACGACACAGAGGTAGGTACAGCAGTTGCCTAGCGTACTGCTATATATAGTATACTGGTGGACACTGTGTCAGCAAACTGCAAAACTAAAATGCACTACAGGTATAGAATGTAGATGGATAATAGTATACTTAATGGATGACGAGTGACGACACAGAGGTAGGTACAGCAGTGGCCTACCGTACTGCTATATATAGTATACTGGTGGACACTGTGTCAGCAAACTGCAAAACTAAAATGCACCACAGGTATAGAATGTAGATGGATAGTATCAGGGCCGGCTCCAGGCATGTTTCAATAGAGCGGCCGAACAGGGCGCCGCACTTTATGGGCGCCGCTAGCTCTGGCCGCCATATTGGAGCCTGGAGCCGTCGCTACAGCTGCAGTCCGCTCCCCTCCCCGCTAACCGGCGCCGGCCCGTGAGCCAACCACAGCTCGCGGTCCGGCAGCTGAGGCTGATTGGCTGCCATACCGCGAGCTTTGATTGGCTTGCGGACCGGCGCCTAGTTGAACCTGTACCTGAGATTGTGGGCTCCTAGGAGAGGCGCGCGCTGCGCTCTCCTCCCTGCCCTCAGCCAAAGAGCAGCACCTAGCAGCAGCCTCAGCAACCATCGCGGTGACCGGTGAGCAGCACGGGGGCAGGTGAGGGGGGGGGGATATCTGGCACTGGGAACATGTCTGTCACTGGGGGCATAAGACATGTGTATCTGGCATTGGGGGCATATCTGGCACTGTGGGGGCATTTTTATATCTGGCACTGTGGGGACATATCTGGCACTGTGTGGGCATTTTTATATCTGGCACTGCGGGGACATATCTGGCACTGTGGGCATTTATGCATCTGGCACTGGGGGCATTTATGCATCTGGCCCTGTGGGGGGAGCATGGGACATGTGTATCTGGCATTGGGGCCATATCTGGCACTGTGGGGGCATTTTTATATCTGGCACTGTGGGGACATATCTGGCACTGTGTGGGCATTTTTACATCTGGCACTGTGGGGACATATCTGGCACTGTGGGCATTTATGCATCTGGCACTGGGGGCATTTATGCATCTGGCACTGGGGGCATTTATGCATCTGGCACTGGGGGCATTTATGTATCTGGCACTGGGGGCATTTATGTATCTGGCCCTATGGGGGCATATCTGGCACTGTGGGGGTATTTTTATATCTGGCACTGTGGGGACATATCTGGCACTGTGGGCACTTATGTATCTGGCACTGTGGGGGCATTTTTATATCTGGCACTGTGGGCATTTATGCATCTGGCACTGGGGGCATTTATGTATCTGGCACTGGGTGCATTTATGTATCTGGCCATGTGGGGGCATATCTGGCACTGTGGGGGCATTTTTATATCTGGCACTGTGGGGACATATCTGGCACTGTGTGGGCATTTTTATATCTGGCACTGTGGGGACATATCTGGCACTGTGGGCACTTATGTATCTGGCACTGTGGGGGCACTTATGTATCTGGCACTGTGTGGGCACTTATGTATCCGGCACTGTGGGGGCATTTATGTATCTGGCACTGTGGGGGCATTTATGTATCTGGCACTTTGGGGGCATTTATGTATCTGAACTGTGGGTGCATATCTGGCACTGTGTGGCCATTTATGTAGCTGGCACTGCTGGAGGTCATGTCACGTGTAGCTGGCACTGCTGGGGGGCATGTCACGTGTAGCTGGCACTGCAGGGGAGCATGTCACGTGTAGCTGGCACTGCTGGGGGGCATGTCACGTGTAGCTGGCACTGCTGGGGGGCATGTCATGTAGTGTTCCCGCTAGGCGTCTGTGGCTAGGCAATGTGTCTCAGTGCTCTCCCTGGTGCAATGTGTCTCAGTGCTGTGCCTGGCGCAAAGTGTATAGGAGGTTCTACCTGGTGCAGTGTGTATTAGCTGCACTACTGTGCGGTGTACTGCAAATTGCCACTATTATGTGGCCACGTATCTTCCCCACGAAGTAACTCCCCTTAATTTTTGCTGCGCGCCTTCCGCGCGCACTGTCCATGCTTTAGCATATAGGTATGGGAACAACAAGCATTACAGTATGTACATCATTTTGCCCTCCTAACTTAAAAATGTGCCCTCCCTGTGATCAGCACCATGCCCTAAAAAGTGAACACTATCATGTGTAGCTGGCACTGCTGGGGGGCATGTCATGTGTAGCTGGCACTGCTGCGGGGCATGTCATGTGTAGCTGGCACTGCTGCGGGGCATGTCATGTGTAGCTGGCACTGCTGCAGGGCATGTCATGTGTAGCTGGCACTGCTGGGGGGCATGTCATGTGTAGCTGGCACTGCTGCGGGGCATGTCATGTGTAGCTGGCACTGCTGCGGGGCATGTCATGTGTAGCTGGCACTGCTGCGGGGCATGTCATGTCTAGCTGGCACTGCTGCGGGGCATGTCATGTGTAGCTGGCACTGCTGGGGGGCATGTAATGTCTATCTGGCACTGCACATTATGTGTATCTGGCACTATACTGGAGACATTGTGTGTAAGGAACACTACTGTGGCTATGTGTAAGGCTGCTAATTGTGTGAAAATATATTTATAGTTTGATGATATGAAGTTACGAGGCCACGCCCACTTTTCCAGAGGCCACGCCCACTTTTCCGGGAACGCATGGGGGGGGGGGGGCGCTTTTAAATTTTCTCGCACAGGGTGCTAGTGGGCCTGGAGCCGGCCCTGGATAGTATACTTAATGGATGATGAGTGACGACACAGAGGTAGGTACAGCAGTGGCCTACCGTACTGCTATATATAGTATACTGGTGGACACTGTGTCAGCAAACTGCAAAACTAAAATGCACCACAGGTATAGAATGTAGATGGATAGTATACTTAATGGATGACGACACAGAGGTAAGTACAGCAGTGCACTCTGCACTGTACTCCTCCTATATAATATTAATTATACTGGTGGTCCCCAGTCCCCACAATAAAGCAGCACACTGAGCACAGATATGGAGTGTTTTTCTTCAGGCAGACAACGTATACTGGTGGTCACTGTCAGCAAAACTCTGCACTGTACTCCTGCTATAGCTGCTCCCCAGTCCCCACAATTAAGCAGTGTGAGCACTCAGCACAGATATATTATGCAGCACACTGAGCACAGATATGGTAGGTATGGAGCGTTTTTTTCAGGCAGAGAACGGATAAAAACTGGTGGTCACTTATCAGCAAAACTCTGCACTGTACTCCTCCTAACAGCTGCTCCCCAATCCTCCCCACAATTAAGCAATAAACCAATCAACTTCTATAATAAACGGAGAGGACGCCAGCCACGTCCTCTCCCTATCATCTCCAATGCACGAGTGAGAAAATGGCGGCGACGCGCGGCTGCTTATATAGAATCCGAATCTCGCGAGAATCCGACAGCGGGATGATGACGTTCGGGCGCGCTCGGGTTAGCCGAGCAAGGCGGGAAGGTTCTAACCTGCCTCGGACCCGTGTAAAAAAGGTGAAGTTCGGGGGGGTTCGGTTTCCGAGAAACCGAACCCGCTCATCACTAGTTGTTACCTTACATAATTTATGTCCCTGCGCTCTACCCCACTTCAGCAGCCCTGACACTGTTTGGTTGCACATAGGGGGTCATTCTGACCCGTTCGCACACATCGGTTCTTCGCTGCGGTGCGAACGGGTCGGAAGTACGGCTACGTGGTGCCCGCATTGCATACGCGCGTCTTTGTCCAGCGACGGCAGTCACCGGGCAATGACGCCAGGACCGAAGAAAGCGATCGCAGGCCCGATCGCAAGAAGATTGACAGCGGGAAGGAGGATCGGGGCGTCTACTCAAGTTGATCGCATGAGCAGCAAAAAGTTGCTACGTGCGATCAACTCGGAATGACCCCCATAGATCAGGTACAGAGTCATTGGGTATTGTATCTAATCTATTCCCTCCCCACTACATCATGTTCCTGCTCACTTCAGCAAGTTGCCCTACCCTTACCCCTGTTATTTTCCCCTATTACTGTAATGTTTGGTAATTATGCTGTGTACTTATGTTCAGTGTCGGACTGGGACATGAAGGGCCCATCGGGTGAATGTAGTGGTAGGGGCCCATGTTTAGGGGTTTGGCCAGTGTCCAGAGGGGGTGTAGCCAGCTGCCACAGAGGTTTGGCAAACCATTAGAGAGTGCATGGTCTAGGCCCCATGATAAATATATATAGTGAATACTGCTAGTGCATGCATGATAATGTACCAGATTAATAACAGCAATGCACTGTAGAGAATACACCATAGACTCCTGTGCAGTATAAGGTAATATATGTGTAATTCAATACACAGTCTGGAACCTGATCCCTTGAGGATGGGGGGGGGGGGGGGGAGACAGGCAGTGGGGCCACCGGGAGTTTCCCCAGTACCCCTGTGGGCCAGTCCGACCCAGTTTATGTTATGGTCTGATATTGTGTATTGTACTCATTCTCTGATAATTCTGTTTCAGCTATGCAAGATAGACTACCAAACATGATTCATTTAAAAAAAAAAAGTGACTGGTGCTCCCATAATATAATTGGGTGTGGTTCATTAAATCGACAGTATCTAGGTCGACAATGTTTAGGTCGACCACTATAGGTCGACAGTCACTAGGTCGACATGGATGGAATGTCGACAGGGTTTCTATGTCGACATGTGCTAGGTCGACAGGTCTAAAGGTCGACATGAGGATTTTATTTTTTTTGTGTCGTTTTCTTCGTAGAGTGACCGGGATCCCAAATTAGTGCACCGCGGCTCCTCGCATGGCTCGCTTCGCTCGCCATGCTTCGGGCATGGTGCCTTCGCTCCGCTACCGCTTCACTCGGCACACTTTACCGTTCCAATCGTAGTCCACGTGGATCGTTAAGTATGAAAAAATTCAAAAAAAGAAAAAAAATGTGAAAAACTCATGTCGACCTTTAGACCTGTCGACCTAGCACATGTCGACCTAGAAACCCTGTTGACCTTCCATCCATGTCGACCTAGTGACTGTCGACCTATAGTGGTCGACCTAAACATTGTCGACCTAGATACTGTCGATCTTCAGACCGGATCCCAATATAATTACACCGGTCAGCAAAGAAAAAGAAAAAAATTTGAGTCTTTATTTGAATAACTATTTTCTGATTCTCTATATCGAAAAATAATCAAAACCTTTGTTTATTTTTGAAAAACTTTGCTTTTGTCCCTTTTACAATGATCAGTAAATATTAAAGTTTTTGAATTATCATTAAAGGAGAAGAGTGTTTTAGTAAGTAAGGGAGGGGACGAGAGGGCGAAAAGCAAGTGGTATTCTAACCCTCATTACACGTAAGCAGTGTGTAACTACAGGTTGAGTACAGGGCCGGTTCTAAGACTTGTGGCGCCCCGGGCAAAATATGGGGGCGTGGCTTCAATTGGGGGCGTGGTCACGACGCTGAAAGAAAAAAAAAGAAAAAGTATACTTACCATCCACGTTCCTGATCCAGACCCCCTCCGCCGGCGGCGCCGCTCTTCTCCTCTCCTCTCTTCGATCTATGGGAGAGACGTTATTACGTCTCTCCCATAGAACAGCATAGACACTAGAAGTCAATTATGACCCCTAGTGTCTGTGCCACTATGCTGTGCGGTGCGCGATGACGTCATCGCGCATCGCACAGCAAAGGTCCTCTACACGAAGGGAAACTAGACCGTAGCGTCTAGTTTCCCTTCATGGAGAGGACCTTTGCTGTGCGGTGCACGATGACGTCATTGCGCACCGCACAACTAAGGTCCTCTCAATGAAGGGAAACTAGACGCTACGCGTCTGGTTCCCTTCAAAGCGGGAAGGCACTGCGGGGGGCACAGTGGCGGATCTTGCCCTGGTGCGGCGCCCTCCGGATGGCGCCGGCGCCCTCCGGAAGGCGGCACCCCGGGCAAAAGTACCGCTTGCTCGTGGCAAGAACCGCCACTGGTTGAGTATCCCATATTCAAAATGCTTGGGACCAGAAGTATTTTGGATATCGAATTTTTTTCGTATTTTGGAATAATTTGCATACCATAATGATATATCATGGAGATGGGACCCAAGTCTAAGCACGGAATGCATTTATGTATCATATACACCTTGGGGGTCATTCCGAGTTGTTCGCTCGTTATTTTTTTGTCGCAACGGAGCGATTAGTCGCTAATGCGCATGCGCAATGTCCGCAGTGCGACTGCGCCAAGTAAATTTGCTATGCAGTTAGGTATTTTACTCACGGCATTACAAGGTTTTTTCTTCGATCTGGTGATCGTAATGTGATTGACAGGAAGTGGGTGTTTCTGGGCGGAAACTGGCCGTTTTATGGGTGTGTGCAAAAAAACGCTACCGTTTCTGGGAAAAACGCGGGAGTGGCTGGAGAAACGGAGGAGTGTCTGGGCGAACGCTGGGTGTGTTTGTGACGTCAAACCTGGAACGAAACTGACTGAACTGATCGCAGTTGCCGAGTAAGTGTGGAGCTACTCAGAAACTGCTAAGAAGTGTCTATTCGCAATTCTGCTAATCTTTCGTTCGCAATTTTGATAAGCTAAGATTCACTCCCAGTAGGCGGCGGCTTAGCGTGTGCAAAGCTGCTAAAAGCAGCTTGCGAGCGAACAACTCGGAATGACCCCCCTTATACACACAGCCTGAAGGTAATTCTAGCCAATAGTTTTAATAACTTTGTGCGTTAAACAAAGTTTGTGTACATACACACAATTCATTTATGTTTCATATACACCTTATACACACAGCCTGAAGGTCATTTAATACAATATTTTTTATATTTTTGTGTATTAAACAAAGTTTGTGTACTTTGAGCCATCAGAAAACAAAGTTTTCACTATCTCAGTCTCACTCAAAAAAAATCCGTATTTCGGAATATTTGGATATGGGATACTCAACTTGTATCAGATAGCTAAACCATGTCCATCTCTCAATGCACAGACAATGAGATTTCTGGAACTGTACACCTTTTACTAATACAGACTGGAATGATTGTCCATATAATATAGCTGTAGTTCTGCAGAATAGATCACTGTACATGTAACAAATAAGAGAATAAACAGTACACAGAAATAAGATATAAGTCTCTGGGGTAGAGGAGACTTAACACAGACTGTCAGCAACTCATGCACAGATAACTGAGTGGTAAAAAAAATGGAGGATCTAACCCTTTGACCTGTCACATGGCAAAAGGCAGCTACGCATAGACAAACAAATGCAGATCTGCACAGAACAGAGTAGACTAAACTTTTTTTATACAGTATATATTCTTTTATGGTGCCCACACACGGTGTGATTCTCTCATGCTATTTGATCTTTTTAATTCAAATAGCTTCGCGTCTAGTTCAAATCCCACCGTGTATATTGGCGGTCATTCAGACCTGATCGCACGCTAGTTTTTTTTTCGTTGCGATCAGGTCAGAACTGCGCATGCAACGCAATGCGCAGGCGCGTCGCTCGGGTACAAAGCGGATCGTTGCTGTGCGATGGGTTTTACGAAGAATACATTTGCACAGCGGATCACAAGGAGATTGACAGGAAGAAGGCGTTTGTGGGTGGCAACTGACCATTTTCTGGGCGTGGTTGGAAAAACGCAGGCGTGTCCAAGCGTTTGCAGGGCGAGTGTTTGACGTCAATTCCGGGACTGGACAGGCTGAAGTGATCACAGCGGCGTAAGTCCTGGGCTACTCAGAAACTGCAAAAGATCTTTTTGTACCGCTCGGCTGCACATGCGTTCGCACACTTACACAGCTAAAATACACTCCCCTGTAGGCGGCGACTATCTGATCGCAGCGCTGCAGAAAACTTACCTTACTGATTGTAGCAACCTAGCAAGTCCCCCGTCCCTTATAATACTCATTATTACACCCCTCAGTCAATGTGACTGTATTGATTATATATCAGTGCCCTACTGATTGTAGCAGGCATCTCCCATACACAGTAGTACTTAACATAGAGTATAATAGCATATTGATATATTACCAGTCAGTGGGGGCTTCCCCCAACCATGATTGTAGCAGGTGGATGTTAGACACTGTACTTAAAATAACACTGCCCACTCCCGCATGATACGTATTTGAAGTAGGTGGATGTTAATAAAATTTTTAAAAAGACTGTAATTAAGTACACTGGAAGACCTGGGTGAAGTGAGCGTCCTCCCCCATCCCATCACTCAGCACACATTGCGGTGTGTGCTGAGTGGGGGGGAGAGATGTGTGCTGAGTATTCTGTGATAGATCGCTCAGCATACATCTCCCCGTATGTATCCCCCTTAAGGATACTCATATGCAGTGGCGTGCATGCAAAAAAATGGGTGTGGCCACATGCTACACTGGGCATGTCCTATGAAAATGGGGGCGTGATACACATATGGGGGGCCAGATATACATATGACCCCAATTGTGCAGTGCCAGATACACATATGCCCCCAATAGTGCCAGATTCACATATACTCTCACAGTGCCAGGTAAACAAATGCCCCCCCCCAGTGCCAGATATGCCCCCACAGTGCCAGATATGCCCCCACAGTGCCAGATATGCCCCCACAGTACCAGATACACATATGCCCCCACAGTGCCAGATATGCCTCTACAGTGCCAGATATGCCCACACAGTGCCATATGCAACTAATCCCCCACAGTGCCAGATATGCCCCACAGTGCACTGTACACATATGCTCCCACAGTACCAGATATGCCTCCACAGTGCCAGAAACAAATATGCCTCCACACCCCTAGTCTAAAGGAACATTGCACACACAACAACTACAAGGACAGATACAACATATGCAGCACAGTTTTGTCCTGTGCCGACTCATTTTTATCCCCTGCCAACCACCACATATACACACACAGTACACACTACAAACTTAGACAGTACACACACACACCCCACATATACACAGACACATACTTACAGTACACACACACACACACACACACACACACACACACACACACACACACACACACACACACACTATACATACACACTACACATACATACAGTACACACTTTATACTACATATACACACACCCACACAATACACATACATCCAGTACACACACATCCACCACTGCCACATATACCCAAATACAGTACACACACACACACACACACACACACACACACACACACACACACACACACACAGCATTTCCCAAATTATCTCGGAGACTACAATGAAGAACAGGGTGAATTGTTCCGCCAAGACGTTAAAGATGTAGAGAGAAGATACCAGGGTCGTTGGGACGTCAGCACGACGGCTGACTACTGCTGGATGATACACAGAGATGACACAGAAAAAAAATTATAAGCAAAAAGCGACAAAAAGTTTGAAGACAAAAAAACAAGATATTAACGATTTTTTTCAATAATTATGGTTTTGTTTCTATTATGGGGTGATTCAGAGCTGATCGTAGATGTACTAAAATTAGCACATCTACGATCAGATTCTCTGACATGTGATAAAGCTAAATATTTATCTTACTTAAAACCCTTTAAGAGGTCTAAGAACACTGTACGCTATTAACGTATGGAATACCGTAAGGGTACGCACGTTGCGTAACAATCGCTTAGCCGTAGTCGAGACGCTCAAGCGTCACGTTCGCTCACGGCCAAGAGATCACAGGCAGGCACGCTATTGGCTGCCGACTAACGTAATGATTCGCTATAGCGTAGCGGACGCTCGGGACCACGAGGAGATCACCAGCGGCGCAGACGCTCACAATGTTAAACCTTTCTATCTAAACCATAAAACAGTGTATTATGCAGTAAACCTTGGTGTAGTGATAAGATGAGAATACAACACAGTGTAAGATGGCTTACACTAAAGCTGTTTGAGCGATAGAGACGCTCCTATTACCCACTGCAATATAATGAACACACAATACCGGTCTAAGGGTCTAACGCCTTTTACGGAAGTGAATGAACGTTCAAAAAGAATAATACAATACAAGTCATACACTACCAATATAACATAGACTACCTAACCAGATAACTACACATGAAATACAATATTAGTACAATAACTATATAAGAGAAACGAGAGAGAAAGAGAAGAGAGAGAGAGAGAGAGATATGGCTCACAACAACAAGAAAGACAATATGATTGCGGAGAAAACTTACGCACAAAGGAACGATCGCATGCGCCTCTGGATATCCAGCTCCCGATTATCAGCAATGAGAACCGTTGAAGAGTGAGAGCTGGATATGATCGGCTTGTCTATTTATGCCCCACACACAATACCATTCAATGGTCCCTACAATCTCATTGTTCATTGGACACAGGAATTCGTCTTCGCATTATAACAAAAGGTCATAGGTTGATTCATACAGGTGGGCTGTGTCTACTTCCAACTGCTCAGGTGGGTGGGAAACTAGGTTTCCCGCCGCATGGATAAGTGAGTGCAAATAATAGTAAATGGACATAAACTTCTTATGTCCATAACTATTCGCACGAGCGATTAATTCGCTTCAAACCAACACCGGAATATTGCTAATTAAATACTCTTCCGATGGATACTAAACACCACTGTATAATCCCTGTCTGACCCTTTGTATCAGACAAAGAGGGAACTCTCTGTCCATGAACATGCTACATTAACTAAACTTTCAGAATCTATCAAAGGGACCATGATCTACAAAATACGTTATACAGTTAAAATATGTTATTAACGAGTCGCCCGCTAGACGCACACAAACTCTACCGTAAATGCGCACACCGTGCGCCCGCGGGTGCCCGCAACGGCGAGTATACGCACGCACGGCAGGGCTCATGAACGTGCAACAGGCACTCGCATGAGGTGCAAATATGGCAGTGTGCATAGTGATATTTTTCTGACTTTGACAGTCCACCCTTTGGCAGTCAACAATAACTGCCACTTCCTAAAACATTTCAAAACGAGAAAAATATATGTCAAGTGTAAATATTTCTATGGTTGGGTAGGGGAGGAGAGGAGAAGGTAGGAAAAGGGTATGACCTAGTGAGATAGCAGAAGCATGTGTGTATGAATCCATGTTTGGGGGGTCATGTATCATCGTGCCGTACATGTTTTAAATCAAGCTTCGAGGTATTGCGAAGTATACATTTGAATTCCTTCTTATCCCGTGGTACGGGTCTGTGGATGGGCTGTCAAACTTTACCGAGCTCTTTTCGGCTGTGGTTGTAACAAAATGGGGAAGCACATTTTAGTTGATGATACATGAATGGGGGAATATGTGATTGCTGATATCTGTGCCTGTATTCCCTATCGACTATGTGTGTCATTACCTGAAGGTTGTAGAGATGAAGATAAGACACAATTATGGTAAATGCAGTGGTATTCTATGTCAGGTTAATGAACATTTGTCGGTTGAAGTCTTGTTCGGTGTCTGTTGAATGCAGTCTTCTTTGGGCTTTTGCCAATAGGTGTGAGCAAAAGCTTTGTCAATGTCCATAGACTTACAAAAAGTGTTGGGCTAGCGTAATTTTAAAATTTCTAGGGAAACTGGGGGTCTATGGCATAGTTCATCAAATATCTGTGTATAAGGTTGTCAAAACTTCTTCTTTAATCCATCAGTTGTCTGTATACAGGCTCGTCAAATTCCTCGTCCAAGTGGGTCTTTTTACCTTGGAGAAAACGGAAAAACAGGTGAAAGAAACGGACCGTATAATCGCATTTTCATCACATCATTGTCTCTACCGTTGGGTCATAAATCAAATCCATTGGAATTACAATTTCCTCACTCCTTAGACTCATCACCCTAGTACTTCGTTTACACTTCGTTAAAGCCTGACCGCATCTAAATATCAAGCCAATCGATATGACAACACCCAAGATACATAGAAGAAACTTCCCTACATCCATTATGACTCCTTGAGCCCATTCTCCTAAACCAGAGAACCAATTTCGCGGGTTCAACCATGACACCCAACCAGTCAGCTCATTACCCACAGCAGCAAGGGTGAGATTGTGTCTCCTGCGAAATTCCCACTTTAATTGGAGAATATCGTCCATCTTTTGGTCTATGACCTCGACCGGATCCTCGGTACTATTCGTTATATATGTGCAGCATTTCACGCCGTACTGCGTTGCCAGTGTGACACAATATCCACCTGTCACTGCCGTGAGATAATTGAGAATCATTCTATGCTGAACCAGTTCTGTTTTATAAGCTTGAAGCTCTCTTCCAGTATACCTAAAAGTGTCATCATACATTTCTGTGATATTGTCTAACAAATTTGCGAGTGCAGATATGTATTTATAATTCAACACTCCTCTGGCGGTGCGAGTGATGTCTAACGCGAGTAGAACCTGAATCCCGGTGGATTCATGGATCATGTCAGAGGCCGGATGCTCTGTTCTTTCTATCAGGTGCCGTTTAACTACGTGCTCGTAATGAGTGTGAGTATAAGGAGCTTGGGCAACACGGTGTATATCTTTCATTTTGGCATGTGATACAGTCATTACTTCAGGCAGTACTTTTCCAATATAACACAATCCTTCAGAGTTTGGGGCAAGCCACTTATACGCCTTCCTCCCGCATATGAAATATGCGTCATCGGGGAGAACATATGGGACGGAGTAGGACATAACCATATTACACATCTTCCATGTGAAATCTCCTAACCCTAATTCTCCCATCTGTCTAGTACACGTATCAGTTTGTACGATATGTGCACAGTATCCTGGTGATACCTCTCCAACTCTCATAATCCTACTTCCTAGGGTATACCTATATCGGAAATATTTTCCACTACCAGCTATGTGGCGTATAAGCTCTGTATCTGTCGGCATTCTATCTGCTCTATATGAAAAGGTCATGGTTTGGTTACTCCATGACACTTCCCAATTTCCCGGCTTTCGGGGATTGGAAATGTTAAAACATATTAGGGATCTATCCACATGGTATTGGTGGAGCTTCAAACTAGGAGGACTGGAGATATTAAACCACCTGTCCACCGGTCTCCCATCCTTTAGCTCAAGTACCTCCCCTACCGTTAAAGGAAAAGGTACTAGTCCTGATTTGCTATGACCTTGAGGTACTTGAGAACATACCCAACAATCTGTTTGATTTAACACACTACCCACTAAGGAGTGATAGTCACTCAAGGGATGCCGGTCCATGTGGATATTAAAACTGGATTGGCATTTCTTGATGCACCCATCCTCAACTACATTGTCACAGAGCCTACAGATACAGTTTTCTTCAGCGAACAATCCTTCACAATTCCTTCTGTGGTCTATGTTATCGGATCGTTTTCTGATACTCGCATTTGCTTGTTGATTATGTTGTTCTCGGAAAACTACGCCTCCATTTCTGTCATCAGAACCCATTCCAGAACCTTTCTCGACCTCCATGGTACTCTCGCCGGAACAGACTGCTCTGGTCAACATCATGGTCAACAGGAAAATCCGGATCACAGTCTCTTGAGGCAAGTCCATCTTGTAGGAGGAAACGGAGAAGAATGAGAAAGAGGAAAAAATTATTTGAGGGAGAGGGGATGGGAAGTGGAGAAAAACAATAAAAGGGAACAGGGAATCGACAACTGCTTTCGATCTTGTGATTTTCAATGCTCGGGTGCCGCCTCAGTCCTCCTGGAACAGACACTCCAGTGATACAACTTCCTCTACCGTCTGTTCCTTATCACGGGACCTCTCTGGTTCAGCAACCTTCTTACAATGGGACGAATGAACCCAAGTCTCTCTCTCGGCAACCTTCAATGCTGTAGTGCTAGTCAATAAGACTTGGTATGGTCCTTCCCATCTGTCAATAAGGCAACCTGAGCGTAGAAAATTCCGTATCATTACATAATCCCCAGGTTCAATGTCATGACAATTACTATCTGGTAAATCAGGAATCACCAACTTCAAATTATCATTTTGATTCCTTAGCTGTTTACTCATGTTAATCAAGTATTTTACAGTCACTTCATTGTTACACTTCAAATCATCCTGAGGGTTAATCATAACATGCGGTTGTCGACCAAACAAGATTTCAAAGGGAGACAGATTAAGAGGGGACCTGGGAGTGGTTCTGATGCTGTATAGTACAATGGGTAAAGCTTCTGGCCATGTCAATCCTGTTTCTGCCATAACTTTGCTCAGTTTATTTTTAATAGTGCTGTTCACTCTTTCCACCTTCGCACTCGCCTGTGGACGGTATGGAGTGTGTAGCTTGCTATCAATTCCCATCAACTTACACATTCCTTGAAAGACATCACCTGTAAAATGGGTACCCCTATCACTTTCAATTATTCTAGGGATACCATATCTACATACAAATTCCTGCACAATTTTCTTAGCAGTGAACATAGCGGTATTTGTGGCCGCAGGAAATGCTTCGACCCAATTTGAGAATACATCTATACAAACAAGTACATATTTCAAATTTCGACAAGGGGGTAATTGAATAAAGTCAATCTGTATTACCTGAAAAGGTCCGCCTGTAGGTGGGATATGAGATGGTTCTGTTGGTATTGCCTTTCCGATATTCTTTCTCAAACAGGTAAGGCATGACATTGCTCTTTTACCTGCATGGGATGAAAATCCTGGGGCGCACCAATATGCTCTTACCAACTTACACATTCCCTCCTTGCCCAGATGAGTCAGCCCATGTGCTGCCTCAGCTAAACATGGAAGATATGCTCTGGGGGCCACTGGTTTACCTTGTCCATCCGTCCAGAGTCCTGAGGACTCCTGGCCATATCCTTTTGCCTTCCAGACTGCCTTTTCCTGTGTGGAACACAAATTTTGCATCTCACACAACTTCTGTGTGTTGATGGTATTGAATACCATCAATTGTGTGGTGTCTGTCTGTCTGGGGGTACCGGCTGCTAACTTAGCAGCTTCGTCTGCTCGGCTGTTACCAAGTGATACTGAGTCCTGGCTATATGTGTGTGCTTTACACTTGATAACAGCCACTCTGTCGGGTTCCTGTATCGCTGTTAGAAGCCTTTTGATGTGAGCTGCATGCGCTACCGGTGTACCAGCTGCCGTCATGAAATTTCTGAGGCGCCATAGGGCTCCGAAATCATGGACTACCCCGAAAGCGTATCTAGAGTCGGTGTAGATATTGGCTGACTTGCCCTTAGCCAATTCACATGCTCTGGTTAGGGCGACCAGTTCAGCAACCTGGGCTGAGTGAGGTGGGCCTAGCGGTTCAGCTTCTATGGTGCCTTGGTCATCTACGACTGCGTATCCAGTACACAAGTCTCCCGAGTCCGACTGTCTGTGACAACTACCATCCGTGTAGAAGGTAAGATCTACATCTTCCAGTGGGTTGTCACTGATGTCAGGCCTTGCGGTAAAATTTTGGGTCAAATATTCCATACAATCATGTGTGTCCTCCTTTGTATTAAATTCTCCTTCCCCACCACTCTCATCCTCCACCCTTTGTGCCTGTCCAGGCACACCTGGGAGATATGTTGCAGGATTTAATGCAGTGCATCTCCTTATGGTGATGTTTACGGGGGCCATTAGTGCCAATTCCCATCTTGTAAACCGCGCTGATGAGACGTGCCTGGTTTGGGCAGAATTTAGCAAGGCTGACACTGCATGTGGTGTATGAATTGTGAGGTTGTGACCTAGCACTACATCTTCGCTTTTCGTTACTAGCAATGCTATCGCAGCAACGCTTCGCAGGCATGTGGGGAGGGATCGCGCTACCGTATCTAGCTGAGCGCTGTAGTATGCTACTGGCCTGCTGGCATCACCGTGCTTTTGGGTTAGGACGCCTGCCGCGCAACCAGCACTTTCTGTTCCGTACAGCTCAAAGGGTTTCCCATAGTCTGGCATACCTAATGCTGGCGCCTGCGTTAGGCACTGTTTAAGTTTCTCAAATGCCATCTCGGACTCGTCTGTATGCGAAATCCGATCCGGTTTGTTTGAGGAGACCATCTCCTGCAAAGGTAACGCTAGAATGGAAAACCCTGGGATCCAGTTACGGCAATACCCACACATTCCTAAAAACGTTCTGATCTGTTGCTGGGTTTGTGGCAGAGTCATGTCTCTAATTGCTTGAATTCTATCAGCGGTCAGGTGTCTCAGTCCTTGTGTTAGACAGTGTCCCAAATATTTTACTTTAGTTTGGCATAATTGTAACTTGTCTTTGGAAACCTTGTGTCCTGTGTCTGAAAGATGAAACAGGAGCTGTTTCGTATCCTTCAGGGATGCTTCCACTGAATCTGAACATAGTAGTAAATCATCCACGTACTGTATCAATACTGATCCACTCTCTGGTTGGAAAGACTGTAAACAATCATGCAAAGCCTGGGAAAATATACTTGGACTGTCTATGAAACCTTGTGGTAATCGAGTCCATGTGTATTGGACTCCTCTGTATGTAAATGCAAACAAATATTGGCTGTCAGGATGCAGGGGTACCGAAAAGAAAGCGGAGCAGAGGTCAATAACAGTGAAAAATTTCGCAGTGGGAGGGATTTGCATAAGGATGACAGCTGGATTTGGCACTACGGGGAACTGACTCTCAACTATTTTGTTAATCCCCCTTAGATCCTGCACTAGCCGGTAACCCCTCCCCCCACTCTTTTTCACAGGGAAGATGGGACTATTGGCAGTGCTGGACGTTCTTACCAGAATGCCCTGTTGTAGCAAGCGCTCTATTACTGGGTATACTCCTAACTCCACCTCTGGCTTCAGAGGGTATTGTGGGATTTTTGGAGCTATCCTACCATCTTTTACTTGCACAACTACTGGAGCTACGTTTGCCATCAATCCAGTGTCTTGTCCATCTTTAGTCCAAAGTGACTCTGGTATCTAGGATGTCATTTCTTCTACTTGGGATGGAGTCCTATTTGTCATAATGGTATGTGACAGTAATTTTGATGGGGAGTCTAACATGTCTCGCACTTCCTGAGCGTGATTCTCAGGTATGTCCAAGAATACACCTTCAGGAGTACAATAAATGACGCACCCCATTTTGCACAATAAGTCTCTTCCAAGGAGATTAGTCGGTGCCGATGCAGCCAGCAAAAAGGAATGCTTGGTATGTAAAGGCCCTACTGTAATCTTGGCTGGTTTGCTAACAGGGTAGTGCTGGACTACTCCCGTTACTCCTATGGCTGGGATTGTCTTACCAGTGGTTCTCATGCCCACTGTCGAATTTATCACTGATTTGGCCGCCCCCGTATCTACAAGAAAGTTTAATGATTTACCAGCTACATTAATTGCAATTTCGGGTTACTTCCAAGACTTGCAATCAATTTTACTGGCTGCAGATTACAGGTATGGCCACACCCCTATTGGGTATGGTGACCTCCCTGAATCCCGCTGGCAGCAACTACTTGTGAAGGGGTTAAATGGGAACTACCAGAGGCTTGCCAGTCTCTGTTCGGGGGGTATCTTTTTGTTTCCCCTGCATGTGGCTCATAACTCCGTTTCTGCGGACCCTGCTCCCAATGTCGTGTGTCGTGTCGTTGTCTAGGGGGTTGATAAGACTTTTGTATGTTTCTCGATTTACAGTCTCATGCAAAGTGTCCCTCTCTATGACAGAAATAACAGGTTACCACATTTGACTTACCCACAGGGTTCGGTGATCTATACAAAGGCTGCCTCGTGGTCAGGGCCTGTATACTTACGGCCATTAACTTATCACCTTGTAATTCCCTGTGTCTGGTGATATTCCGATCGTGATCCACAGCTGCCTCTCTCAAAGTAGCCACCGACAGACCTCGCCAACATGGTTGCGTGATCTGTACCCTTGTCTTTAATGCCTCTTTTAAACCATCCATTAGTATAGATACTGCTACTTCTCGATGGTTTATGTTTGTTTTAATGTCCTCTATGCCTGTGTATTTTGCCATATCTAGTAATGCCCTGTGAAAATACTCTGCAGCAGTTTCTGACTCTTTTTGTTTAATGGAGAAAATCTTGTTCCATTTAACTACAGCTGGAAAATACTCCTTTAACTGTAAATTTATCCTTTTTACATTGTCTTTGTTGTACACATCTGTAAGAGGTACATCCTGATCCAATCCACAGTCAGCTAAAAATTGAGCCGAGTCGACATTGGAGGGTAAACAAGCCCTCAGCAATACCTGCCAGTCTTTGTTATTGGGCTCTAAAGTGTTCCCTAGGTCTCTGATGTATTTCTGGCTAGCAACTAAGTCTTTCCTAGGGTCAGGGAATTCAGACACTATGGTTCTTAATTCCATTCGGGAAAACGGGCTGTACATGGCAATGTTTCTGATAGGAGTGACTCCTGTGGTGTCCGTTTTCCCATTGGGAACTGCGATTACCCTAACGAGAGCAAGTTTAATAACATTGTTCTGTGTAGATTCTACAGCCTGTGGTGAAATGGTTTCAGCATAGTGTATGGTGCCGTACTTACCCGTAGATACGACCTCACCTGTCCCTCCGCTAGGGGCCTTTGTTACTAATCTTAAGGGTTGGGCCGTGCCTACTGTTGTTTCTGATATGGTGGCTGCTAGAGAAAGCGCCGATATTGTTGCCGATTCGTCCTCTTGATCACACTCCTGGGGAAAGTTCAAAACAGGGTACAACTTGCACGGGTTAATACTTGCATTGGTTAACTTATTAACATTTACACAGTTGCTAAGTGTTTGTTTGTTACACCCTAATGCGTCATTCTCCGCAACCAATTTCTCTCCCGATATGTATGGTGGCGGCGGGGCCGTGGCTATCAGTTTCCTGATAGGATTAGATCCCGCCGCCTGAGCCAATCCTCTCTGTATTTCACCCTCCTGTTGCCATAACTGCAAATAATCATAATGTTTGATTCGTCTCTTTGTTGATTTAATGAGACATATCCTCCTCCTTAAATTTTGTAACACTTCTGGGCTAAAGCTGCCTACTCTTGGGAACTTCTCCCCGTCTTGTACCGTCATTCTCTCCCATTCATCACATAAAACCTCTGTGTGTGAACCGTATTTTTCACACATTACGTACCTTGCCGACCCGATTGGTCGGTTTACTGAATCAACCCGAACCGAGGTTGATCGCCCCCTACCTGAACAATTGGCCCCCATACCTGTAGGTGTTGCTTTCACCACCTCTGACCTTCAATCAGGGTCTTCAGCGAACCCTTACAAAACCAAAATGTTCAAGATAGGCTGACGGTGGCGGTTTACCGAGTACCCCACTCACTCGCCCACGCCGACCAATACGACCTACACACTGCCCTAGTGCTGGCGTACTCGACCCAGGGCCCCTATGAACCTTCGTTTACTGGAACATGTGAGTGTGATCCGCAGAGCATTAACCCTTTCCAGTAACTGTTGGTTGTTGGATAATTCCTGAGTGACCAGCGAACTTCCCTTTAGAAAATAAAAAATTACACAAATCACGTCAAAATAGTGTTTATGACCCGTTTCGTACACAAATGGTACTGGTCAGATTAACTAATGCACACAATGACGTGCGGTACAATCGTTCAGCACATAAGCAACTAATCTTATGTGCGGAGCGACCAGTGGAATCGAAAATTGCGGCTGCGAATTCCTTCAGCATGAGCTTTATTGGCCTATATGGGTTCTGCACCAACCCCCTGGGTTGTGCTCTTTTCTCTATTTATAGCGGACTTCTTTGTCCGCTGTACCTGGACCTCCTGGTCAATTCCGGACCTCCTGGTCTGTGCTACAATAGACCTCCTGGTCTGCTATACTCTAATGCTCAGATTTTATGTTTAACAAAGGATGCCTCCCTTGCCACCATGCACGTCACTTACATGTATGTACCCTGCGAGAACTCGACTTCCTGTGGTTCAAACCTCAAAAAATTGTATAAACTTATATATGCAAACACTCACTCACCACATGTACACTTTTGTTTCTATTTCTATTTCTGCGCAGAAATTTTTCTTTCCTTTAGACCAGATGTGTTGTAAATTTGGAGAAGGATCTGTTAGTCTAAATTTCGGACACTAAAATAGATTTGCGCTATTTATCGCGTTGCCACCTTTTTGCCTGTTACAATAACACTAGCGTGTGATTTGAGTTACGTGGGCGTACCCGGACGCTCCGTTGCGTAATATACGCTGCGTGCGTCGGCCTTTGAGTTGCGTACGCGAGTCTCACCCTTTGTTAGAGACACGTGTACACAAAGCAACTATCCACCGTAACACAATGTACACGTTTATCAATGTAGGTGATCCTCGATCATCTACCGAACACCACACCAATCTCTCCTTGTATCTTTAGGTAGAGCTGCGTGTGTGCTTTGCAATTTATTTCTTAATGTATTACTTTTATACTTTAACTATGAAATAGCGGCAAATCTCTCTTAGCACGTTTATCAATTATAGAATGGCAAACAGGAGAGTGATATATGAAAATACACGAATGAAAAGAAATGCAGATATGTGCGTGCGTGCGTGCGTGCGTACGCAAGACAGAAATAAACAGTTTTAAAAGACACTAGCGTGTTGTTCTTACCTCCGGTTCCGGATTCCCTCAGCACCCTTTACTAAGCGAAGCAGACGCTTATCCAGACAGCACTGCGAGGAATATGATCTCCCGCCCTTTGCTGATGGATAATGTCTGCTGAAATTACCTAGCAGAGATATGTGAAGGACGGACGAGCCGCCAATTGATAAAGCTAAATATTTATCTTACTTAAAACCCTTTAAGAGGTCTAAGAACACTGTACGCTATTAACGTATGGAATACCGTAAGGGTACGCACGTTGCGTAACAATCGCTTAGCCGTAGTCGAGACGCTCAAGCGTCACGTTCGCTCACGGCCAAGAGATCACAGGCAGGCACGCTATTGGCTGCCGACTAACGTAATGATTCGCTATAGCGTAGCGGACGCTCGGGACCACGAGGAGATCACCAGCGGCGCAGACGCTCACAATGTTAAACCTTTCTATCTAAACCATAAAACAGTGTATTATGCAGTAAACCTTGGTGTAGTGATAAGATGAGAATACAACACAGTGTAAGATGGCTTACACTAAAGCTGTTTGAGCGATAGAGACGCTCCTATTACCCACTGCAATATAATGAACACACAATACCGGTCTAAGGGTCTAACGCCTTTTACGGAAATGAATGAACGTTCAAAAAGAATAATACAATACAAGTCATACACTACCAATATAACATAGACTACCTAACCAGATAACTACACATAAAATACAATATTAGTACAATAACTATATAAGAGAAACGAGAGAGAAAGAGAAGAGAGAGAGAGAGAGAGATATGGCTCACAACAACAAGAAAGACAATATGATTGCGGAGAAAACTTACGCACAAAGGAACGATCGCATGCGCCTCTGGATATCCAGCTCCCGATTATCAGCAATGAGAACCGTTGAAGAGTGAGAGCTGGATATGATCGGCTTGTCTATTTATGCCCCACACACAATACCATTCAATGGTCCCTACAATCTCATTGTTCATTGGACACAGGAATTCGTCTTCGCATTATAACAAAAGGTCATAGGTTGATTCATACAGGTGGGCTGTGTCTACTTCCAACTGCTCAGGTGGGTGGGAAACTAGGTTTCCCGCCACATGGATAAGTGAGTGCAAATAATAGTAAATGGACATAAACTTCTTATGTCCATAACTATTCGCACGAGCGATTAATTCGCTTCAAACCAACACCGGAATATTGCTAATTAAATACTCTTCCGATGGATACTAAACACCACTGTATAATCCCTGTCTGACCCTTTGTATCAGACAAAGAGGGATCTCTCTGTCCATGAACATGCTACATTAACTAAACTTTCAGAATCTATCAAAGGGACCATGATCTACAAAATACGTTATACAGTTAAAATATGTTATGAACGAGTCGCCCGCTAGATGCACACAAACTCTACCGTAAATGCGCACACCGTGCGCCCGCGGGTGCCCGCAATGGCGAGTATACGCACGCACGGCAGGGCTCATGAACGTGCAACAGGCACTCGCATGAGGTGCAAATATGGCAGTGTGCATAGTGATATTTTTCTGACTTTGACACATGCGTGGGGACACCCAGCACAGGGCTAGTCCCCCCCTCATGTCAGGCCCTACACCCCCCTCCTCCCCGCACAGGTGCAAAAGCATTGCATGGCGGTGATGCTTTCGCACCCACCGAGTAGCTCCCTGCGCAGCCTAGCTGCTCTGGCAGGCGGCTACCTGCCTTGTTTTGGGTCGCAGCTGAATTAGGGCCTAAAACTAGAAACAAGGGATTTTTAAGATGCTCTGTAAATTTAATTTTTGCTGAAGATAAACTTTAAAGTTGAACAATAAAAAAAATCTGCTCTAGTAATTTTTAGCTCTTTAAAACACAAACTCTTGCGTAGGTTTTGTGGTTGATGATTAAAATGGTTATTCATGGTAGGAAAACAGTATGCCTTATTTCTCTTACGTCCTAGGGGATACTGGGAATCCATTTAGTACTATGGGTATAGACCGGTCCACTAGGAGCCATGGGCACTATAGAAGTTTGATTGTATGTGCTGGCTCCTCCCTCTATGCCCCTCTTACCAGACTCAGAAAGGAGGAGGTGGCCGCAACTCTGTAAGCTCCTGAAGAGTTTTTTGCATTTTTTTTCTAAGTTTGTTATTTTCAGGCAGTACTGCATGGCACCAGCCTGCCTGATTCGTGGGACTTAGGGGGAGAGGGGGGGGGGGGGGGGGGGGGCAGGGGGGAAACGGCCCAACCCCACTAAGGGTTAATCATCCCGTTCCCCACTGACAGAATGCCAGCTCCTGAGGTAACTATTTGCAACCCCCTCCGCGTTGAGCGTACATTCCCGCAGCACGCCGCCACCCCTAACAGAGCCAGAAGAAAGAAGAGTGGTGAGTACTAAGCCGGCGTCCTGGTTAGTGGGTCACCAGCCATTATGGCGGCACGAGGGTACAGAGACGCATGGCTTCTACGCGGGGCGGACTAATTCTCCTGATTAAGTACACTGTTGTGTACACAGTACCCAGACTGGCAACACAGCCATAAAAGGAGTCTGTCTCCATTTTATGCACCCAGACACATAAGCCAGTATAAAGAAGAGCGGGAAAACCGCATGCCATTTGACAATGCTAAATTCCCTTGTCGTATAAACAACCCTTTATGAAGTCTAAGAACACTGTACGCTGTTTACTTAAGAAGTACCGTAATGGTACGCTAGTTGCGTAACGATCGCTCAGCCGTAGGCGAGACGCTCAAGCGTCACGTTCGCTCACGGCCCAGTGATCACAGGACACGTTATTGGCTATGACTAGAGTAATGATTCGCTATGGCGTAGCGGACGCTCGAGACCACGAGGAGATCACCAGCGGCGCAGACGCTCACAACGCTATACCTTTATGTCTAAACCTTATACCAATGAAATACACGGAATACCTTAATGTGAATACAGGGTGTAAGTGCAACCTTGTGTAACCTGACTAACTACAAAGCTGCTTGAGCGTCACCGACGCTCAAGTGAACACTTAACACTATAGGAAATACACAGATACTGGTTTAGGGTCCAAAGCCTATTAACTGTATTATATCTAGTATACTTGTAAAAAGGGGATAACAGTACAAATGATACACTACAATATAACAAAGACTTCCTAACCAAAATACAATACTATCTAATACAATACAATACTAGTCTAGGGGAGATACGAGAGAAAGAGAAGGGAAAGAGAGAGAGAGAGAGAGAGACGGAGAGAGATGAGAGAAATTGGCTCACAGTAAGACAATGATTACGGAGAGAAACTTACGCACAAGGGTAAACGATCGCATGCGCCTGGACATCCAGCACCCGATTTTCAGCAATGAGAACCGTTGAAGAGTGAGAGCTGGATGTGGTCGGCCTGCCTATTTATGCCCCACACACAATGCAATCTCATAGTCCCTACAATCTCATTGTCCATTGGATGAAGGAATTCGACCCTGTATCACAACAAAAGGTCATAGGTTGATTCATACAGGTGGGCTGTGACGATTTCAAACAGCTCAGGTGGGTGGGGAACTAAGTTTCCCGCCGCATACCTGAGTATGAGTAAATAGTAGAAATGGACATAAACTTCTTATGTCCATAACTATTCGCACGAGCGATTAATACGCTCCAAACCAACACCGGAATATTGCTAATTAAATACTCTTCCGATGGGTACCAAACACTGCTGTATGATTCCTGTTAGACCCTTCGTACAATACAAAGAGGGATTACTTTAAACAGGGACCTTCTATATTAACCAAACTTTCAGAAACTATCAAAGGGATCATGATCTATAAACTACATTAATTGTGAAAATATGTAACGAATGAGTCGCACGCTACGACTACATAAACTCTACCGTAAATACGCATACCGCGCCTGCGAGTGCACGCTATTGCGGGTATGCGCCTTCACGGGAGAGCGTACGCATGCGCAGCACGGACCAGTGTGCGGTGCAAATATGGCAACGTGTATGGGGATATTTTTCTGACTTTGACAGTCCACCCTTTGGCAGTCAATAATAACTGCCACCTTCTAAAACATTTCAAAAGGAGAAAAATATATGTCAGGGGTTAATTCATTTCCATGGTTGGGTGAGGGAGGAGAGAGGAGTAGGTGTGAAGAGGGTATGACCTAGTGTGATAGCAGAAGCATGTGTGTATGAGTCCATGTTTGGAGGGTCATGTATCATCGTGCCGTACGTGTTGTAAATCAAGCTTCGAGGTATTGCGAAGTATACATTTGAATTCCTTCTTATCCTGTGGTACAGGTCTGTGGATGGGCTGTCAAACTTTACCGAGCTCTTTTCGGATTTTGAACAAAATGGGGAGCACATTTTAGTTGATGATACATGAATGGGGGAGGTATGTGGTTGCTGATATCTGTGCCTGTATTCCCTATCGTCTATGTGTGTCATTACCTGAGGGTTGTAGAGATGAAGATAAAGAACACTTATGGAAAATGCAATGATATTCTATGTCAGGGAAATGTACATCTGTCGTCGAAGTTGTGTTCGGTATCTGTTGAGAGTCGTCTTCTTTGCGCTGTATTGCTCCTTGGGCATGAGCAAATAGCTTTGTCAGAGCCATCGGATTTACAAAAAAATGTTGGGCTAGCGTGAGTTTAAATGTACTAGGGAAACTGGGGATCCATGGCAAAGTTCATCAAGTGTCCATTTCTCAAGTGGTCAAAACTTCATCTTTGGTGCTTGTCCGTTGTCTGTATAGCGTCTCGTCAACTTCCTCGTCCAAGGGGGTCTTTGTATCTTGGAGAAAAGCAGAAAAACAGGTGAAAGAAACGGACCGTATAATCGCATTTTCATCACATCCTGGTTTCTATCATTGGGTCATAAATCAAATCCAGGTTAATTACGGTTTCCTCACTCCTCAAGCTCATCACTTTTGTACTTTGTTTGCACCTCATTAAAGCCTGCCCGCATCTAAATATCAATCCAATCGATATAACGACACCCAAGATACATAGTAGAAACTTTCCAACATCCATTATGACTCCTTGAGCCCAGTCTCCTAAACCGGGGAACCAATTTCGCGGGTTCAACCATGACACCCAACCAGTCAGCTCATTACCTACAGCAGCAAGGGTGAGATTGTGTTTTCGACGAAATTCCCACTTTAATTGCAGAATATCGTCCATCTTTTGGTCTATGACCTCTACCGGATCCTCGGTGCTATTCGTGATATAAGTGCAACACTTTATGCCGTACTGTGTTGCCAATGTAACACAATATCCGCCTGTTACTGCTGTAAGATAATTAAGAACCATCCTATGCTGAACTAGTTCTGTTTTATAAGCTTGAAGTTCTCTTCCAGTGTATCTAAACGTGTCATCATACATTTCAGTGATATTATCTAACAAATTGGCGAGTGCGGAAATGTATCTATAATTCATCACTCCCCGAGCGGTACAAGTGAAATCTAACGCTACCAGGACCTGAATCCCGGTGGATTCATGGATAAGATCAGAGGCCGGATGCTCTAACCTTTCTGACAGTTGTCTTTTAACTCGGTGCTCGTAATGAGTGTGAGTATAAGGAGCTTGGGCACCACGGTGTATGTCCTTCATTTTGTCATGTGTAACAGTCATCACTTCAGGCAATACTTTTCCAATATAACACAATCCTTCAGAGTTTGGGGCAAGCCACTTGTACGCCTTTCTCCCGCATATGAAATATGCGTCATCGGGGAGAACATATGGGACGGAGAAGGACATTACCATGTTACAAACCTTCCAGGTGAAATCTCCTGACCCTAATTCTTCCATCTGCTTAATGCACGTATCAGTTTGTACGATATGTGCACAGTATCCTGGTGATACCTCTCCAACTCTAGTAATCCTATTTCCTAAGGTATATCGATACCGAAAAGATTTTCCTCTACTGGCTATGTGGCGTACCAGCTCTGTATCTGTAGGCATTCTATCTGCTCTGTGTGAAAAGGTCATGGTAAGGTTGCTCCATGACACTTCCCAATTTCCCGGCTTACGGGGGTTGGAGATATTAAAACATAAGAGGGACCTATCCACATGGTATTGGTGGAGCTTCAAACTAGGAGGGCTGGAGATGTTAAATCTCCGGTCCACCGGTCTCCCACCACTTAGCTCAAGTACCTCCCCTAACGTTAAAGGAAATGGTACTAGCCCTGATTTGCTATGACCCTGAGGTACTTGAGAGCATACCCAACAATCTGTTTGGTTTAACACATTACCCACTAAAGAGTGATAGTCACTCAATGGATGCCGGTCCATATGGATATTAAATCTGGATTGGCATTTCTTTATGCATCCATCTTCAACCAGATTATCACAGAGCCTACAGATACAATTTTCTTCAGCTAACAATCCATCACAATTTCTTCTATCGGATCGTTTTCTGATACTCGCCTTTGCTTGTTGGTTTGGTTGATCTTGGAAAACTACGCCTCCATCATCATAATCGGAACCCATTCCAGATCCTCTCTCGACCTCTATGGTACTCTCGCCGGAACAGACTGCTCTGGTCAACATCATGGTTAACATCAAAATCCGGATCACAGTCTCTTGGGGCAAGTCCATCTTTGAGGAGGAAATAGAGAAGAATGAGAAGGGGGAAAAAGAAATTTTAAGGGAGAGGGGATGGGAAGTGGAGAAAAACAATAAAAGGGAGAGGGGAGTCGACAACTGCTTCCGGTCTTCAAGGCTCAGGTGCCGCCTCAGTCCTCCTGGAACAGACACTCCAGTGATACAACCTCTACCGTCTGTTCCTTATCACGGGACTTCTCTGGATCAGCAACCTTTTTGCAGTGGGATGAATGGACCCAAGTCTCTCTCTCAGCCACCTTCAATGCTGTGGTGCTAGTCAATAAGACCTGGTATGGTCCTTCCCATCTATCAATAAGACAACCTGAGCGTAGAAAATTTCGTATCATTACATAATCCCCAGGTTCAATGTCATGACAATTACTATCTGGTAAATCAGGAATCACCAACTTCAGATTATCATTTTGATTCCTCAACTGTTTACTCATGTTAATCAAGTACTTTACAGTTACTTCATTGTTACATTTCAAATCATCCTGGGGGTTAATCATGACATGCGGTTGTCGACCAAACAAGATTTCAAAAGGAGACAGATTAAGAGGGGACCTGGGAGTGGTTCTGATGCTATACAAAACAATGGGTAAAGCTTCTGGCCACGTCAATCCTGTCTCTGCCATTACTTTACTCAATTTATTTTTAATAGTGCTGTTCACTCTTTCGACCTTCGCACTCGCCTGTGGACGGTACGGAGTGTGCAGCTTGCTATCAATTCCCATCAACTTACACATTCCTTGAAAGACATCACCTGTAAAATGGGTACCCCTATCACTTTCAATGATTCTAGGGATACCATATCTACATACAAATTCCTGCACAATTTTCTTAGCTGTAAACATAGCGGTATTTGTAGCTGCTGGAAAAGCTTCGACCCAATTCGAGAAAACATCTATACAGACAAGTACATATTTCAAATTTCGACATGGGGGCAATTGAATGAAGTCAATTTGTATTACCTAGAAAGGGCCGCCGGCAGGTGGGATATGGGATGGTTCTGTAGGTATTGCTTTTCCAATATTCTTTCTCAGACAGGTAAGGCATGACATTGCTCTTTTACTCGCATGAGAGGAGAATCCTGGGGCGCACCAGTATGCTCTTACCAATTTGCACATCCCCTCCTTGCCTAGATGAGTCAGCCCGTGAGCTGCTTCAGCCAGACATGGAAGGTATGCCCTGGGGGCCACTGGTTTACCATGTCCATCCGTCCAGAGCCCTGAGGACTCCTGGCCATATCCCTTTGCCTTCCAGACTGCTCTTTCCTGTGTGGAACACAAATTCTGCATCTCACACAACTTTTGTGTGTTGATGGTATTAAATACCATCAGTTGTGTGGTGTCTGTCTGTATGGGGGTAGCAGCTGCAAGCTTTGCGGCTTCGTCTGCTCGGCTGTTACCAAGGGATACTGGGTCTTGGCTATATGTATGTGCTTTACATTTGATAACAGCCACTCTGTCGGGTTCCTGTATCGCTGTTAGAAGCCTTTTTATATATGCTGCATGCGCTATCGGTGTACCAGCTGCCGTCATGAAATTTCTGAGGCGCCATAGGGCTCCGAAATCATGTACTACCCCGAAGGCGTATCTAGAGTCGGTGTAGATATTGGCTGACTTACCCTTAGCCAATTCACATGCTCTGGTTAGGGCGACCAGTTCAGCAACCTGGGCTGAGTGAGGTGGGCCTAGCGGTTCCGCTTCTATGGTGTCTTGGTCATCTACGACTGCGTATCCAGTACACAAGTCTCCCGAGTCTGACTGTCTATGACAACTACCGTCCGTGTAGAACGTGAGTTCTGCATCTTCCAGTGGATTGTCACTGATGTCAGGCCTTGCGGTGAAATTTTGGGTCAAATATTCCATACAATCATGTGTATCTTCCTTTGCATTAAATCCTCCTTCCCCATCACTCTCACCTTCCACCCTTTGTGCCTGACCAGGCACATCTGGGAGAAAAGTTGCAGGATTTAATGCGCTGCATCTCCTTATGGTGATGTTTACTGGGGCCATTAATGCCAATTCCCATCTTGTAAACCTTGCAGATGAGACGTGTCTGGTTTGGGCAGAATTCAATAAGGCAGATACCGCATGTGGTGTATGGATTGTGAGGTTGTGGCCTAGCACGACATCTTCGCTTTTTGTCACTAGCAATGCTATCGCCGCAACGCTACGCAAGCATGTGGGGAGGGATCGCGCTACCGTGTCTAGCTGGGCGCTGTAGTATGCGACTGGCCTGCTGGCGTCACCGTGTTTTTGGGTTAGTACACCTGCTGCGCACCCAGCACTTTCTGTTCCGTATAGTTCAAAGGGTTTCCCATAGTCTGGCATACCTAGTGCTGGTGCCTGCGTTAGGCACTGTTTGAGTCTCTCAAATGCTGTTTCGGATTCGTCTGTATGCGAAATCCGATCAGGTTTGTTTGAAGAGACCATTTCCTGCAAAGGTAACGCCAATATGGAAAACCCTGGGATCCAATTACGGCAATACCCACACATTCCTAAAAACGTCCTGATCTGTTGCTGGGTTTGTGGCAGTGTCATGTCTCTAATGGCTTGGATTCTATCAGCGGTCAGGTGTCTCAGTCCTTGTGTTAGACAGTGTCCCAAATATTTTACCTTAGTCTGGCATAATTGTAACTTGTCTTTGGAAACCTTGTGACCTGTGTCTGAAAGATGAAACAGGAGCTGTTTCGTATCCTTCAGGGAAGCTTCCAGTGAATCTGAACACAGCAGTAAATCATCCACATACTGTATCAATACTGATCCACTCTCTGGTTGGAAAGACTGTAAACAATCATGCAAAGCCTGAGAAAATATACTTGGACTATCTATGAAACCTTGGGGTAACCGAGTCCACGTGTATTGGACTCCTCTGTATGTGAATGCAAACAAATATTGGCTGTCAGGGTGCAGAGGTACCGAAAAGAAAGCGGAGCAGAGGTCAATAACAGTGAAAAATTTGGCAGTGGGAGGAATTTGCATTAGGATGACAGCTGGATTAGGCACTACGGGGAACTGACTCTCAACTATTTTGTTAATCCCCCTTAGATCCTGCACTAGCCTGTAACCCCTCCCCCCACTCTTTTTAACAGGGAAGATGGGACTATTGGCTGTGCTGGACGTTCTTACCAGAATGCCCTGTTGCAGCAAGCGTTCTATTACTGGGAAAACTCCTAACTCCACCTCTGGCTTCAGAGGATACTGTGGGATTTTTGGAGCTATCCTACCATCTTTTACTTGTACAACTACTGGAGCTACGTTTGCCATTAATCCAGTGTCCTGTCCATCTTTTGTCCAAAGTGACTCTGGTATCTGAGATGTCATCTCTTCTACTTGGGATGGATTCCTATTTGTCATAATGGAATGTGACATTAATTTTGATGGGGAGTCTAACATGTCTCGTACCTCCTGAGCGTGATTCTCAGGTATGTCCAAGAATACACCTTCAGGAGTACAATAAATGACGCAACCCATTTTACATAGTAAGTCTCTACCCAGGAGATTAGTTGGTGCCGATGCAGCCAGCAAAAAGGAATGCTTGGTATGCAAAGGCCCTATTGTAATCTCGGCTGGTTTGCTAACAGGGTAGTGCTGGACTACTCCTGTTACTCCCATGGCTGGAACTGTCCTACCAGTGGTTCTCATGCCCACTGTCGAATTTATCACTGACTTGGCCGCCCCTGTGTCTACAAGAAAGTTTAAAGTTTTACCAGCTACATTGATTGCCATCTCTGGTTCACTTCCAAGACTGGCAATCAACTTAACTGGCTGCAGATTACAGGTATGGCCACACCCCTAGTGGGTATGCTGACCTCCCTGAATCCCGCTGGCAGCGACTACTTGTGAGGGGGTTAGCTGGGAACTACCAGAGGCATGCCAATCTCTGTTCGGGGGATATCTTTTTGTTTCCCCTGTATGTGGCTCGAAACTCCGCCTCTGTGGACCCTGCTCCCAATGTCGTGTGTCGTGTCGTTGTCTAGGGGGTTGAAAAGATCTTTGTACACTCTTTGTTCTACAGTCTCGTGCATAGTGTCCCGGTCTGTTACAAGAAAAACATGTTATTACACTTGCCTTACCCACAGGATTCGGTGGTACATACGCAGGCTGCCTTGTGGTCAGCGCCTGTATACTTACGGACATCAACTTATCACTTTGCGACTCCCTGTGCCTAGTGATGTTTCTGTCGTGATCAATAGCAGCCTCTCTCAATGTGGACACTGACAGACCTCGCCAACATGGTTGTGTGGTCTGTACCCTAGCTTTTAATGTTTCTTTCAAACCATCCATCAGTACAGATACTGCTACTTCTCGATGGTTTGGGTTGGTCTTAATGTCTTCTATACCAGTGTACTTTGCCATTTCTAATAGTGCCCGGTGAAAATATTCTGTTGCCGTTTCGGACTCCTTTTGCTTAATGGAAAATATTTTATTCCATTTAACAACGGCTGGGAAATACTCTTTTAGCTGTAAATTTATCCTTTTTACATTATCCTTGTTGTACACGTCTGTAAGCGGTACATCTTTATCTAATGCGCAGTCAACTAAAAATTGAGTTGCATCGACATTGGAAGGTAAACAAGCTCTTAGCAGTATCTGCCAATCCTTGTTGTTGGGTTCTACAGTGTTACCTAGATCCCTGATGTATTTTTGGCTAGCAACTAAGTCTTTCCTGGGGTCAGGAAATTCGGACACTATTGTTCTTAATTCCATTCGGGAAAATGGAGTGTACATGGCAATGTTCCTTATGGGAGTGGCTCCAGACACATCTGTTTTTCCATTGGGAACTGCTATCACCCTTACAGGAGCAATTCTAACAGCCTCATTCTGCGTAGATTCTACAACTTGTGGTACAATTGTTTCAGTGTAGTGCATGGTGCCGTACTTACCCGTTGACACGACCTCACCTATCCCTCCGCTAGGGGCTTTCGCTAATCTCGTGGGTGTTGCTGTGCCTACTGTGGTCTCTGCTATGGTGGCCGCAAGAGAGAGAGCTGAAATTGTTGCCGAATCTTCTTCTTGATCACACTCCTGAGGAAGGTTCAAAACAGGGTACAACTTGCACGGGTTAATAATAGCATGAGTTACTTGGTTAACATCATTTACATTTACAGGGTTACTAAGTGTTTGTGTTTTACAACCCAGTGCGTTTCTCTCCGCAATCAACTTCTCTCCTGCAATGTATGGTGGAGGAGGGGCTGTGGCTATCAGCTTACTGACTGCCCCAGATCCTGCCGCCAGAGCCAAACCTCTCTGTATCTCACCTTCCTGGTGCCATAACTGTAAATAATCATGATGCTGAATTCGTCTCTTTGTTGATTTTACGAGACATATCCTCCTCCTTAAATTTTGTAACACGTCTGGACTGAAGCTACCTATTCTTGGGAATTTGTCCCTGTCTTGTACAGTCATTCTCTCCCATTCATCACATAAAGATTCTGTGTGACTTCATTTTTCACACATGATGTACCTTGCCGACCCAACGGGTCGGTTCTCTGAATCAACCCGAACCGAGGTTGATCGCCCCCTACCTGAACAACTGGCCCCCATAATTCTGCAGGTGTTGCTTATTCCTCCTTGGATCTTTATATCAAGGTTTTCAGCGAACCCTTACAAACAAACCAAGATGTCCTGGGCAGGCCGGCGGTGGCGGTTTACCAAGTACCCCACTTACTTCTCGCCCACGTTGGCCAGTACTGCAATAACTGTAACCAGAGCTGCTGTACCCAACCCAGGGCCCCTGTGAACCTTCTGTTTACTGGAACATATGAGGGTTACCCGAAGGACACTTACTCTTTCCAGTAAAGGTGGGGTTGTTAGATAGTTCCTGAGTGACCAGCGAACTTCCCTTTAAAAATAAAAAATTACACAAATCACGTCAGAATGTACAGATAGCGTTTGTGACCACTTTACTCTAATGGTATTAGGTCAGATTACTAACTACTGCACACAATTACGTGCGGTCCAATCGTTCAGTACATAAGCACTACTTGTCATGTACTGAAAGATCAATGGAATCGATGTTTCCGGCCGCGATTCCTTCAGCAAGAGCTTATGGCCTATATGGGTTCTGCACCAACACCCCAGGCGTTGTGCCTCTTGTACCTTTATAGCGGACCTCTTTGTCTATTTTACCTGTTACCTTATGACCTCCTGGTCTGTTACCGTCTGTTAATGACCTCCTGGTCTGTTACCTTATGACCTCCTGGTCTGTTACCTTATGGTCCGCTATACTCTAATGCTCAAATATTATTTAACCAAGGATGCCTCCCTAGCCACCGTATATGTCACTTACACGTGTGTCCCTTGACGAGTACCCGACTTTCCTTTTGGTTCAACCTCTTAAGTTATATAAACTTATGTAATAAAAACACACTCACTCAACACATGTACACTTTGTTTCTATATCTATTTCTGCGCAGAAATTGTCTTCAGTCCAACTGTGTTACCAATTAGGAGCAGGATCTGTTAAGCTAAATTTCAGATTTTTCCAAAAATAGATTTGCGTTATTTACCGCTGTGCGTTACTTATCGCCTTTGCGCTAATTATCGCTTTGCGCTAATTCAACTTTTCGTGACTTGAGCTACGTTACGTAACCAGACGCTACGTTGCGTAATGTACGCTGCGTGTGTCTGCCGTTTGGATTGCGTACGCAAGTCTTTTGTTAGGGACACGTGTACGCAAAACAAAGATCCACCGTAACACAATTTCTACCTTTATCAATGTAGGTGATCCCTGATCATCTACCGCACACCACACTGACTGCCTTATCTCCCAGACAAGCCGTGTGTTGGTCTATACTTTAACTATTACCTCTACTATGAAATAACAGCAAATCTCTTTTAGCACTTTCTATCAACTATAAAAATTGGCAAACAGGAATAGTGATATACGAAATTTGAAAAAGAAATGCAGATAAATGTATGCGTGCGTGTATATGCAAGACAGAAGAGAAATAAAACAGTTTTAAAAGACACAAGCGTTTTGTTCTTACTTCTGGTTCCCGGATTCCTTCAGCACTCTTTATCTAAGCGAAGCAGACGCTTATCCCGTCAGCACTGCGAGACAACCTCCCACCCTTTGCTGGGGGGATAATGTCTGCTGATCTACCTAGTGCAGATATGAGAAGGATAGGACGAGTCCCCAATTGACAATGCTAAATTCCCTTGTCGTATAAACAACCCTTTATGAAGTCTAAGAACACTGTACGCTGTTTACTTAAGAAGTACCGTAATGGTACGCTAGTTGCGTAACGATCGCTCAGCCGTAGGCGAGATGCTCAAGCGTCACGTTCGCTCACGGCCCAGTGATCACAGGACACGTTATTGGCTATGACTAGAGTAATGATTCGCTATGGCGTAGCGGACGCTCGAGACCACGAGGAGATCACCAGCGGCGCAGACGCTCACAACGCTATACCTTTATGTCTAAACCTTATACCAATGAAATACACGGAATACCTTAATGTGAATACAGGGTGTAAGTGCAACCTTGTGTAACCTGACTAACTACAAAGCTGCTTGAGCGTCACCGACGCTCAAGTGAACACTTAACACTATAGGAAATACACAGATACTGGTTTAGGGTCCAAAGCCTATTAACTGTATTATATCTAGTATACTTGTAAAAAGGGGATAACAGTACAAATGATACACTACAATATAACAAAGACTTCCTAACCAAAATACAATACTATCTAATACAATACAATACTAGTCTAGGGGAGATACGAGAGAAAGAGAAGGGAAAGAGAGAGAGAGAGAGAGAGACGGAGAGAGATGAGAGAAATTGGCTCACAGTAAGACAATGATTACGGAGAGAAACTTACGCACAAGGGTAAACGATCGCATGCGCCTGGACATCCAGCACCCGATTTTCAGCAATGAGAACCGTTGAAGAGTGAGAGCTGGATGTGGTCGGCCTGCCTATTTATGCCCCACACACAATGCAATCTCATAGTCCCTACAATCTCATTGTCCATTGGATGAAGGAATTCGACCCTGTATCACAACAAAAGGTCATAGGTTGATTCATACAGGTGGGCTGTGACGATTTCAAACAGCTCAGGTGGGTGGGGAACTAAGTTTCCCGCCGCATACCTGAGTATGAGTAAATAGTAGAAATGGACATAAACTTCTTATGTCCATAACTATTCGCACGAGCGATTAATACGCTCCAAACCAACACCGGAATATTGCTAATTAAATACTCTTCCGATGGGTACCAAACACTGCTGTATGATTCCTGTTAGACCCTTCGTACAATACAAAGAGGGATTACTTTAAACAGGGACCTTCTATATTAACCAAACTTTCAGAAACTATCAAAGGGATCATGATCTATAAACTACATTAATTGTGAAAATATGTAACGAATGAGTCGCACGCTACGACTACATAAACTCTACCGTAAATACGCATACCGCGCCTGCGAGTGCACGCTATTGCGGGTATGCGCCTTCACGGGAGAGCGTACGCATGCGCAGCACGGACCAGTGTGCGGTGCAAATATGGCAACGTGTATGGGGATATTTTTCTGACTTTGACACATTGAAGGGGCGATGCTTCACTATGAGCGGGCCCAACAGCTCACAAGCACCATTTTCTCTACTGCAGCTGACAGAGACACTGACTGACAGGGACGCGCAGCTCCACCGGTAAGCCTCCAGTTTACCTCAGCGGTACTAGGGGGTCATAGCAGGGGGGAAGCGATTACTAGTGTACTAAGGGGGTCATTCCGAGTTGATAGCTCGCTAGCTACTTTTTGCAGTGCTGCGATCAGATAGTTGCCGCCTATAGGGGAGTGTATTTTCGCTTTGCAAGTGCAAAAACATTTTGTGCAGTTTCTGAGTTGGTCTGAACTTGCTCAGCCCTTGCAATCACTTCAGCCTGTCCGGTCCCGGAATTGACGTCAGACACCCGCCCTACAAACGCTTGGACACGCCTGCGTTTTCCCAAACACTCCCAGAAAATGGTCAGTTGACACCCATAAACGCCTTCTTCCTGTCAATCTCCATGCGATCAGCGATGCAAATGGATTCTTCATTAAATCCATCGCTCAGCAATGATCCGCTTTGTACCCGTACAACGCGCCTGCGCATTGTGGAGCATACGCATGTGCAATAGTGCCTTGATCGCTGCGCTGTGAAAAACAGCAGCGTGCGAACAGATCGGAATGACCCCCTAAGTCCCTAACCTAGGTACTTAGTCTGCGACCCGGCTAAGCTTGGCATTAGCTATAAGGGCGCTGTGTGCTGGTTCCATACTCTCTCTGTGTCTCTCTGGAAGGGCTCTTTGTGGGTTAATTGTACATCATGTATGTCAGGCAAAGAGTGTGTTTCATGTAAGGCACAGTGTTCCTCTTCTCCAAGGGGTTCAGTAGTGTGTATTCAGTGTCGTACAACTTCCCAGGCTAGTGGGGCAGAACCAGCATAGCTGGACTCCATTAGGGGAATGATTTCCACCATTTCTACAAAATTATCTCGTAATGAGATAGAGATGCAATACTTGAGGCAGTCTATGGATGAGTTTATAAAAAAAAAGGACTCAATACCCAGACCAGCGTCTCAGTCCTCTACCATTTGTCCGCAAAAACGTACCTTGGCCCATAAACTGCATTCTGACTCTGATGATGCAGGGTCAGAAATGGATGAAGGTGAGGTGGGCACAGAGGTAGGGGAGGGTACTCTGTCACACGGTGCAGAGGCTCATAGATGCTATCAGAGAAGTTCTAAATATCCCTAATAAGGTGACAGAGGAGAGTGAGGAATCTAACTTTAATATTAAGAAAAAATCCTCAGCCACTTTTCCTGTGTCAAAGGAACTAAATACCCTGTTTGAAGAACCATGGGTTTATCCAGATAAGAAATTTAAAATTCCCAGGTGGTTGTTATCATCTTTTCCTTTTCCTCCTGAGGATTGGAAAAAATGGGAAAATCCACCGATAGTGGATGCATCAGCCTCCAGGCTCTCACATAAAATTGTACTACCTCTGCATGGTGCAGCCTCCCTAAAAGACGCGGCTGTTCGCAAGATTGAGACTACGCTCAAATATTTGTGTACTGCTGCCGGGGTGGCCCAGAGACCCACTATAGCATGTGGGTGGATTACAAGAGTCATTGCTAAATGGTCAGGTAATTTACTTGAGGGGTTAGACACCTTACCGCAAGAGGAAATTATTTTGCTACTGCAATATATACAAGACTCTGCGAATTTTATGGTGGAAGAAAAAATAGAAAGAAATTTGGTTAATGCATGCACTACAGCTATGGCAGTGTCGGCACACAGAAGATTATGGATACGTCAGTGGACTGCTGATATGGACTCAAGGAAAGGAGTGGAAGGCCTACCTTTCACAGGAGAGGCCTTATTTGGAGATGAACTCGACAAATGGATGGATACCAAGCTACTGCGGGTAAGTCAACATACCTACCTTCTGAAGCTCCGCCATCAAGGAAGGCCTACTCAGGACCTAATCTGCAGTCCTTTTGGACTGCCAAATTTAGGGGCAAGGCCAGAGGTTCTTCTACCGCCACTAGAGGCGCTAGAGGTAAACCAAGCAAACCAGCGAATGCTGGTTCACAGGAACAGGGCTCAGGCTCTGTTTCCACAAAACCTTCCGCATGACGGTGGACCGCGATGCCTGGAAGACATGAAGGTGGGAGCCCGGTTAAAATTCTTCAATCACATCTGGACAGGTTCTTGCAAGGATCCCTGGGTCATAGACCTTATATCCCAGGGCTACAGACTGGAGTTCCAGGAGCTCCCACCTCACAGATTCTTCAAATCAGGCTTACCAGTTTCACAAGAGGCGAGAGTAAACTTACACGACGCCATTCAAAAACAGTAACAGACCCAGGTCATTATTCCAGTTCTACCTCATCTGCACAACAAGGGTTATTATTCCAGCTTGTTTGTGGTACCGAAACCGGACGGTTCGGTAAGACTGATTCTGAACCTCTAGTCATTTAACCTGTACTTATGTGTGTTCAAGTTCAAGATGGAGTTGTTGAGAGCGGTAATCTCAGGTCTGGAGGAGGGGGAATTCCTAGCATCTCTGGATGTCAAGGATGCGTACCTTCACATTCCGATCTGACCGCCTCATCAGGTTTATCTACAGTTTGCACTGCAGGACTGCCACTACCAGTTTCAGGCCCTGTCATTTGGTCTCTCCACGGCACAGAGGGTGTTCATCAAAGTGATGGCGGAGATGATAATGTTGCTCTGCTGACAAGGAGTGAACATAGTTCCGTACTTGGATGGTCTTCTGATAAAGGAACCGTCCAGGGAACAGCTGTTGGAGAACATTGCCCTCTCAACGAGACTACTCCTGGATCATGGGTGGATTCTGAACCTGCCAAAATCTCACCTAGAACCAACGCAGAGGCTTCAGTTCCTGATAATGATACTGGACACAGATCTCAGAAAGTATTCCTTCCCTTGGAAAAGACAGTGGTAATCCAGTCGATGGTTCGGGCCGTCTTGAAGCCGACTCGGATCTCAGTACATCTCTGCATGCTCCTTCTGGGGAAACTGGTGGCTTCTTATGAAGCAGTTCAGTATGGAAGGTTTCATGCGAGACCCTTCCAGCTAGATCTGTTGGACAAATGGTCTGGATCGCATCTTCACATGCACCAGAGGATTCATCTGTCACCAAAAGCCAGGATCTCTCTCCTGTGGTGGTTATAGACTTCTCACCTAGTCAAGGGTTGGAGGTTTGGGATTCATAATTGGATTCTGCTAACCAGAGACGCAAGCCTCAGAAGTTGGGGAACTGTCACCAGGGGGTGCAGTTTCAGGGAAGATGGTCAAGTCAGGAAGTTGTCCTTCCAATAAACATCCTCGAACTAAGGGCTATCTACAATGCCCTTCTGCAGGCCTCATCGCTTCTTCAGAATCAGGCCATTCAGGTTCAGTTGGACAATGTGTTGGTGGTGACGTACATAAACTGACAGGACGGAACAAAAAGTAGAGCCGCAATGTCAGAGGTGTCAAGAATTCTCCTCTGGGCGGAAAAACACGCCGTGGCATTTTCAGCAATCTTCACTCCAGGAGTAGACAACTGGGAAGCAGACTTCCTCAGCAGACACAATCTGCACCCGGGAGAATGGGGTCTCCATCCGGAGGTGTTGCAGTGGTTAACACGTCAGTGGGGGTACCCACAAATCGACATGATGGCCTCTCGACTCAACAAGAAGCTCAGACAGTATTGTTCCAGGTCGAGGGACCCACAGGCAGTAGTGGTAGACGCCCTGACAACTCCGTGGGGTTACCAGCTGGTGTACTTGTTTCCTCCCATTCCTCTGATCCCAAGAATTCTAAAAAGCATAAAAAGGAAAAAGATTCAAGCAATCCTCATTGCTCTAGATAAAATGATAGCGCTAGGTGGTCATATATGAGAGGAAAAGGTCACATATTAAACACATGAATTTATTAAATTGATAAATAAAATAATGATTTAAAAGGTAATTAAAAACAATAAAGGGTTGAAAAACACAAGTGAGTATCAAATCTCAAATGAGCTGTGCCCCTCTCAGTCCCAGTGGGAATAGATGTATAAAGTTCAAGCCTGTTCCAATAACAGTCCCCTGTTGGTTAACTTGGATTTCCCGTTAGTGTCCCACCGTGTAAAATATTTACCACCAGCAATTGTCAAGGCGTTTAAGTGGTTGGCATCCGCAGAAGGCTTTTCCCTTGGTTGGCTGTGTGAAATTTCCACGGTGTGGAGATGTTCTTCCAACGGGGTCCACAGAAAGACAATGGTGGGGACCTGGTCCAGGTATGAGTTCCTCAGGAGATCAAATCACAGAGAGTGGGCACGCACAGCAGAAGTCACCAACGTGTTTTGTTGCGTTCACGCAACTTTTTCATTGCTCCAGACTGACCAAGAAGGGCCTGGTATGCGGATCTTCTTGAGATGCTTATTGAAGATCCGTGGCTTCTGCCTCTTCGAGAGAATCGTTCGTCTATCAAGACTTACCATGGCTACGTTTAACGGCATGGAAGTTGAACAGTTGATTCTAGCCAGAAGAGGGATTTCTGACAGGGCCATCCCGACTATGATCCAAGCCATAAAGTAGGTAACATCCAAACATTGCCATCGTATTGGGAAGAAATATGTGTCTTGGTGAGAGAGCAGACAATATTCTGTGGAGGTAATGTCATCGGGAAGTTTCCTGCTTTTTCTGCAGTTGGGAGGGGATGTGGGCCTACGCCTAGGCTCCATTAAAGTTCAGATTTCGGCCTTGTCTATTTTCTTTCAGAAACAATTGGCTTCTCTCCCTGAGGTCCAGACATTGAAAGGTGTTCTACACTTGCAACCTCCCTTTGGGCCTCCTATGGCACCTTGGGATCTCAATTTGGTGCTGCAGTTCCTTCAATCGGACTGGTTTGAACCATTGCAGGAGGTGGACGTAAAGTACCTTACGTGGAAGACTGTCACACTGTTGGCCTTGGCTTCAGCAAGATGTGTGTTGGAGCTGGGGGCATTGTCTCACAAGAGCCGCTACTTAATTTTCCATGCGGACAGAGCTGAACAAAGGACTTGTCAGCAATTTCTTCCTAAGGTGGTGTCCGCGTTTCACATCAACCAACCTATTGTGGTTCCGGCTGTTACAGACTCCTCTGCTACTTCAAAGTCTTTGGATGTGGTAAGGGCTTTGAAGGTCTATGTGAAGAGAACAGCTCGTCACAGGAAATCGGACTTGCTGTTCGTTCTTTATGATCCCAATAAAATTGGGTGTCCTGCTTCGAAGCAGTCCATTGCATCCTGGATCAGGCTCACTATCCAGCATGCTTATTCCACAGCAGGTTTGCCAACTCCGAAGTCTGTTCAAGCCCACTCTACTAGGTCGGTAGGTTCCTCTTGGGTGGCTGTCCGGGGTGTCTCGGCTTTACAGCTCTGCCGTGCAGCTACTTGGTTGGATTCAAGCACATTTGCTAAGTTTTACAAGTTCGATACTTTGGCCTCTGAGGACCTTCAGTTTGGTCAATCAGTTCTGCAGGAACCTCAGCACTCTCCCACCCAGTTTGGAAGCTTTGGTACTTCCCCATGGTACTAAATGGATTCCCAATATCCCCTAGGACGTAAGAGAAAATAGGATTTTAATTACCTAACGGTAAATCCTTTTCTCGTAGTCCGTAGGGGATACTGGGTGCCTGCCCGGTGCTTCGTTCTTCCTGCACTGTTACTTGGTTAAGTAATGTTGTTTGGTTCAGCTGTTGCTGTCCCCGTTAGCAAGTTTGGTTAGCATGGCTTTCTTCTTGTTCTCCACTCACCACTTTCCTTTTCTATATCCTTCTCTCAAAGTATGTCCATCTCCTTGGGCACACTTTCCTAGACTGAGTCTGGTAGGAGGGGCATAGAGGGAGGAGCCAGCACACACAATCAAACTTCTATAGTGCCCATGGCTCCTAGTGGACCCATCTATACCCATGGTACTAAATGGATTCCCAGTATCCCATACAGACTACGAGAAAAGGATTTACTGGTAGCTAATTCAAATCCTTTTTTTTAATCATGTTTTTCCCAAATGAAATTAACTTTTGGCCCTAAATGAAGGCTTGATGTTGCTTCAGGTGAATTGTTTTCTGTTACACCTGCAGTCCAGCTTTACAAAGAGTAGGAGTCCTTCAAAAGGGCACCTATAGAGTACCTCAAGGAATTGCTTAGCGCATGGCAAACTGGGAGGAGTTTAGGATGCAGTTTCATATCTTCATCGGTTTTGCTGCAAGGTTAGTAGTGGTTGGGGCAGGGCCTGATCAACCAATACTGATCATGTTGCAGCCCGGAGCGCTGGATCCTGGGGGGGGAAGGGGGTGCGGCGGGTGCAGATGTCGCACTCCCAGAGCCGATACACAGCCTGCGCGGCTGCGCCATTCCCGCACACACTACCAGATCGGCCCGCCTGCTGCCTGCTCTGGGCTGTAGCCAGCTCAGCGTTGGCTGCCCAGGAGAGTCCTGAGGAGAGGATCGACCGCGGTTGCGGGACTCCCCAACCATCAGCATTCCAACTGACAGTGCAGCACAGGTGGGGATGGGAGCTGGGCATCCTGCATGGATGGCAGGATTCTGCACAGCACAGGGGGTAGTGGATTCTGGACAGGGGTTGGGATTCTGCATAGGCTGCACAGGCTGTAATTCATTCACTGCTTATAGGGATCTGTGTCTTATTTGAACAGGGGACATGTGTATCTGGCACTGTGGGGATATGTGTGTACCTGGCACTGTGGGGACATGTGTGTACCTGGCACTGTGGGGACATGTGTGTACCTGGCACTGTGGGGACATGTGTGTACCTGGCACTGTGGGGACATGTGTGCACCTGGCACTGTGAGGACATGTGTGTACCTGGCACTATGGGAACATGTGTATCTGGCACTGGGGGGCATATGTGTATCTGGCACTGTGGGGGCACCCATTTTTTGGCGTTTTTATATGTATGTGGCACTGTACAGGGGCATTATATGTATGTGGCACTTTACAACATGACCAAAAACAGCGTTATGACACAAGGTCATACTCCTACAAGCGTCATACCGAAAGGTGTGTGCACAAAAATGGGGTGTGGCTTTGTGACAACTATGGGACTGGAGCTGGAATTTATGAAGGGCCTATTGTGTGCCTTGGTGGGAGGTGTGTAAAGCACAGCCGTGGGGTGGTCTAAATAGTGGATGTGGTCTGTGCCATAGGTGTGGCTAACTCCATGGAGGTCATAGCATGGCCGCATCAGGGGGGTCATTCCGACTTGATTGTAGCTGTGCTAAATTTAGCACAGCTACAATCAGGCACTCAGACAGATTGGGGGGCTGCACAGCATGTCAGTGAACCCCCCCCCCCCCCCCCCACCTTGCGCAGCTCCTGCGGCTGGCCGGGAGAACTTCTTCACTGGTCAGGTCGCAGCGGCTGCGTGTGATGTCACGCAGCCGCTGCGGCCCGCACCCCCCAGCGGTCCGGCGATGTCTGCATTGTCCATACCATGCCCCCTAAACAGCGGCATAGGCAGAGGCAATTGCTAGGCAACGACGGCCTTCGGCCACCTAGCATGCGCCGGAGCACTGCGGTCCTGGCGCATGCGCAGTTCTGACCCAATCGCACCGCTGCGAACAAATGCAGCGTGCAATCGGGTTGGAATGACGCCCCAGATGCGACCATGCCTGCATGTACTTTATCTGACCTAGTCGCACAGGATGCAACCAGTCAGATAGAGAGTGTTAGCAGCGGCAGGGAAGATAAACTTCCCTCCGGTGCTGCTGTCGGAGGGACCGGAAGGTCCCTCTGCCTCCCTGCACTCTCCCCCACTGATTGCCGTGCTGCCGATCACTGCTGATTGGTCAGCATGGCAGGAACCCCCCTCCAGCGGCTGCAGACAATAGAAGCCACTGGGGAAGTGTAAATTAACCCCACCCCAAGTCCCCCTGTGTACCCGGAGGCTGTACCCGGCTTTCAAAATGAAATCAGCAATGTTTCCAATGTTTTGATGGTTGCTATGTTCCCGATCGATGTTTTGATGTTTGGAAAAATAAATATATATATATATATATATATATATATAATTTGCACAGAACGCACTCACCAGACTTCTCCAAAGTGAAAAATAGTATAATTTAATTCCAACATCACGTGTTTATAGGGTCATGGTCAACATTTCGGCTCACCTCAGAGCCTTTTTCAAGACCAGATTAACAGACTGCCATCCCCCTGGGGCTCTGAGGTGAGCCGATACTCACCTCTTTTTCACATTGGAGAAGTCTGGTTAGTGCGTTCTTTGCAAATTACATGTTTGGGACTATGTCTGGATTTGACCTGTCTCTGGATCATGCAGATGTGAGGACTAATATGTGAGTGCAGCTTCATGCTTTGACTATATATATATATATATATATATATATATAATTCTTTATTTTATTTTTATTTTTTTTACCCCAAATCATTTTGGATAGGGTTAAATTCATAATCTTCACCTAATTCACTGATAAAAAATAACCCCGTCAATTTCTAAGCATTTTTTTGGGGGGGAAATTGTCGGTTAAGTGGTTAAGGGGTACATTTACTAAGCAGTGATAAGAGTGGAGAAGTGAGCCAGTGGAGATATTTCCCCATCAACCGATCAGCAGCTCTGTATCATTTTATAGTATGCAAATTATAGATGTTATTTCAGTGCTGATTGGTCGCCATGGGCAACTTCTCCACTGGCACACTTCTCCGCTCTTATCACTGCTTAGTAAATGTACCCCTAAACCACTTAACAGTGGTCGTCAATGTGGGAATTTTGAAGTGGGGGTATGGGAAATTAAATGGGAGTACTGTAGCACGCACCAAAAAAGGTGGCATGCACCTCCTTTTTCCCAGCTGGGCAGTCGCGTCACTGATCACAGCAGCACCACTACTAATATGGGGGGGTGGAGGCGCTCGAGAAAAGAGCGGCCCCTCCTCCCACTCCAGCCTGGACTTCAATGTATATACAGACTGGGACACTGTCTCTGGTGGTGAAAAACAATGGGCAGAATTCAAATGTCTGTTGCAGCTCCTGCCCACTATCACGCCCACTGGCAGCTATTCAAATGTTGCTGCCGATGGGCACAACATCAGCGGTGGTAGCGAGCTGAAATGCTAGGCAAAGTGACCCGTTTGGGAGCCCAAATGGGACTTTTCACGTTGCGCCCAATAGTTTTGTGGGTTTAGCTATTTTACGCTATGGGCATGAAGAGCGGGAAAATGGGACATTTGGATATCGCCTCCTGCGATCTCCCATCACTTTAGACGTGAAAAAGGGGTGATAACATTTGAATTTCGCCCAATGAGTTACTGTGACTCGTAATGTTGGTGCTTATGGTCCCTTTCACTGCGGCGGGCTATGGGCCTATTTTCTAAGGGGGGCCTGGAGCTCTATCTGCCCCATTGTTAATCCAGCCCTGGGTGTCACCCTTCCAAATTGTGACACAAAATTGCTGACTCCTCTGCAGGAGGAGCAGCACTGTCACTGAGAAGGAGCTGGGTTCCGGTATGAATGGTCGACCATGTTATGGTTGACAGTCATTAGGTCGACCACTATTGGTCGACATTGACATGGTCGACATGGACACATGGTCGACACATGAAAATGGTCGACACATGAATGGTCGACATATGAAAAGGTCGACATGAGTTTTTTAACTTTTTTGGTGTCGTTTTTTGCGTAAAGTGACTGGGAACCCCAATTAGTGCACCGCGTCCCCTTGCATGGCTCGCTTCGCTCGCCATGCTTCGGGCATGGTGCCTTCGCTCCGCTACCGCTTCGTTCGGCACACTTTACCGTTCCAATCGTAGTCCATGTGGATCGTAAAGTATGGAAAAGTTCCCCAAAAGAAAAAAAAGTAAAAAAACTCATGTCGACCTCTTCATGTGTCGACCTTTCATGTGTCGACCATTTTCATGTGTCGACCATGTGTCCATGTCGACCATCTCAATGTCGACCAATAGTGGTCGACCTAATGACTGTCGACCATAACATGGTCGACCATGTGAACGGATACCCTAAAGAATTAGCCCCTTAATGTGTAACCAGATGCAGCCCTGTCCCTGAATCCTCCTCTGGCTCCCACTGAAGTGATTATACATTTTCAACTATGTTGGCATTTGTCAGATACACTGAAATGGAACAAGAGCATAAAACTAATTCAGAGCAAGTTAGACACCAAGGGCCTAATTCAAGGTTGAGCGCAAATGTATTAGCAAAAGCATAGTTGCAATCAATTGCAAAGTGAATGCAAATCTGCACACACAAAAAAAATACACGCCCACAGTGCAAACTAACAAAAAAACGACAAATACACAAAATAGGAGTCACCCTGAAAGCTATGCAAACTAGCATTAGAAGCAATTACTGTATTACAGTTTCTTTGCAGATTAGCGTTAATTTGCACTAAGGGGGTTATTCTGAGTAAATAGTAGCTGTGCTAAATTTAGCACAGCTACGATCATTCACACTGACATGCGGGGGGACGCCCAGCACAGGGCTAGTCCACCCCGCATGTCAGTGCCGCCCCCCCCCCCCACACAGAAGTGCAAATGCATCGCACAGCGGCGATGCCTTTGCACTTCAAGTGAAGCTCCAGACCAATGCAGCTTTAGCATGCTGGCCGGGAGCTACTCTTTGCTCCCCAGCCTGCAGCGGCTGTGTGGGATGTCACCCCCCCAACGGTCCGGCCACGCCTGCGCTGGCCGGACCACGCCCCCTAAACTGCGGCTTAATGTCGCCATCCAGCCCCCTCCCGCCCAGTGACCGCCTCTGCTTCAGAGGCGATCACTAGGAAACGACGGCTGTCATGTGCCGGCGCACTGCGGCACTGGCGCATGCGCAGTTCCGACCCGATCGCTGCGCTGCGACTGACTGCAGCGAGCGATCGGGTCGGAATGGCCCCCTAAGAGAACCTCTGCCTTAGTGTTTCCAGTAAATTAAACTACAAACACAGGGTAATGTGCATATGTTATCAGTGTCCTAAAATGTAAAGCATGAACAGTTTGAATGACTTACCAACATAAGCTAAACAAAGGAATAAACCTGAAATTCAGAATGCATAAGGGTCAAAAACCTGCAGCTAAAGTGTTGAGGCAGCACACAAGCTGTGTGTGATTTTATTAAACAACATCGGCTGTGTGCTATTATTAGCTAATCATGCAGGGATCGCATCAATCATCAATGTTACTGCTGCCATTATAGTGACTTGCACAGTGTGCATAACTCTATACCTGCCCCAAATCTGCATTGATTTTTTTCTGTATCTTATGCTTGTCTATCTGCAGTTATGCGTATGCACCGCTCTGGACCCAGGTACATACTCCCACTACACAAGCCTGTTACAGATTTGTAAACTTGCAGAGACTGCCCACAGACCCTCCTCCGCCACGTCTTTTTAACATTGTTTAGTTGAGAGGCTGCTTTGATGTGAAAGTCTACTGAATAATGTAGTGGAGGGGATTTTATACTGTAATCTGTATGCAAATGTAGTGTCGGACATTTTGCGCATGCGCAGTGTATCGATTATCGGCAAATGCTTTTACATTTGCGTTCAACCTTGAATTAGGTTCAAAGTGCAAATGTGTGTAGTCTTGTTCAGTACTTATTTTCACATATGTTTACATTGATTTTACATGCATTACCAACACATGTTCTATGTGCAATTGTATAGCTTTGGTAATTAGCCTAAGAAATTTACAAACACACAATGAAAGTGATGTTTTCATTTGTGATAGTAAGTAATACCTGTTTTTTTGTACTCAACTTGCGAATATTTGCAGCCAAGATGGCTTAGCACACAGCGATGGTGATGTGAGCCAGTGGCGAGAGTTATTCAGATATGGAGCATTTCATGGTGACAGCAGATTAAGGCTAGGGCCACACATAGCTGCCAGGCGAGTCCCACTGAACGGGACCCGCTTAGGCGGGAGGGGAGTTCTGTGTTCACACGGATCCTGTTCTGCGGGATGACGCAGAACAGGATCCGGCCCATGACACATAGAATTTCAATGGAAACAGTGCGGTAAAGCTGCACTGTGTGAACACACACGTTGAAATGTATGTGTTCACATTGAAATCCTGACGTCCTGTCATCCGGCCCGACCGCAGCATGCTGCGGTTTGAACCGGCGAAGGCGGTACAGCCGCACATGTGTGGGCACTTGCAGAGCCACCCATGTGCAGTCTCTTAGCAGCCAAGTGGGTCCCGCTGAATGGGACCCAATTGGCCACTATGTGTGGCCCTACCCTAAGTGCACTGACTGCAGTTTTGCACATACATTCATATTTTTATTTATTTTTTTGTGGAGGGAGTTTGAATTATATAAATGAGTTATTGGATGAAAAATATATATTCAGGGGGCATTCCCTGCTTTGTGGGACTAAAGGACTTTGCATATATTTTTCATTTCTGGTAAAGGAAATTTTGACCTGATTAGTAGGAATCCTAAATTAGTTAATTTGTGTAAAAGCAAGTTTCATTATTATGTCCTGATGCATGCCTTTTACTTCTTTTAAAATATGTTTTTATTTTACATTTAACTCTGAACAAGTTAGAAAGCATGTACCTGCTTCTAACCGCATTTATATAGTAAATACTACTGCAAATATCCTTTAGTAGTGTTAATACGACTCCAACTACCTTAAAATATTTATAATAAAGGACACTGAATTTATGTTTAAAGTGTTATATCTATTATAGGAGGATGATAGAGAAATAAAATTTCAGCCTCCTCCTCCCCTAAATAGCCGGGCCCTCACCTCTCCTTGCTGCATTACTTTCCTACCGCTCTCCCCCATGGGAGGATGGTAGAGAAGTAATACTCCAGCCTCCTCCTCCCCTCAATAGCAAGCCCATCACCTCTCCTTGCTACATTACTTCCCTACTGTCCCCCGCCGTGGGAGGATGGTAGAGAGGTAATGCTCCAGCCTACTCCTCTACTCAATAGCCGGGCCTTAACCTCTCCTTGCTGCATTACTTCCCTGCCACCCTCCCTCGTGGGAGGATAGTAGAGAGGTGATGCCCCAGCCTCTTCCTCCCCTCAGTAGACGGGCCATCAACTCTCCTTGCTGCATTACTTCCCTGACACACTCCCTCGTGGGAGGATAGTAGAGAGGTGATGCCCCAGCCTCTTCCTCCCCTCAGTAGACGGGCCATCAACTCTCCTTGCTGCATTACTTCCCTGACGCCCTCCCCTGTGGGAGAATGGTAAATAGGTAATGCTTCGGCCTCCTCCTCCCCTTAATAGCCTGGCCATCACCTCTCCTTGCTGCATTACTTCCCTGCTGCCTTCCCCTGTGGCAGGATGGTATTGAGGTAATGCTCCGGCCTCCTTCTCCCCTTAATAGCCGGGCCATTACCTCTCCTTGCTGCATTACTTCCCTGCGGCCCACCCCGTGGGAGGATGGTAGAGAGGTAATGCTCCGGACTCCTCCTCTCCTCAATAGCTAAACCATCACCTCTCCTTGCTGCTTTACTTCCTTGCCACCCTCCCCCATGGGAGGATGGTACAGAGGCAATGCTCAAGCCTTCTTCTCCCCTCAGTAGCCAGGCCATCACCTCTCCTTGCTTCATTACTTCCCTACTGTGCTCCCCCATGGGAGGATGGTAGAGAGGTAATGCTACGGCCTCCTCCTCCTCTTACTAGCCAGGCCATCACCTTTTCTTGCTGCATTACTTTTCTGCCACCCTCCCTGTGGGAAGGTGGATGCCGGATCATTACCTCTCTACTATCCTCCCGTAGGGAAAGGTGGCAGGGAAGTAAGGCAGCTAAGAGAGGTAATGGCCCAGCTATTGATGGGAGGAGGAGGCCAGAGCATTACCTCACCACTGCCCTTCCCCGTGTGAGGGCAGCAGAGAGGAAATGCAGCAAGGAGAGGCGATGGCCCGGCTACTGAGGGGAGGAGGAGGTTGGAGCATTACCTCTCCACCACCCTTCCAAGGAGAGGGCAGTGGAGAGGTAATGCAGTCAGGAGAGGTGATGGCCCGGCTACTGAGGGGAGGAGGAGACTGGAGCATTACCTCTCAACCACCCTCCCATGGGAGAGTATGGCGGAGAGGTAATGCAGCAAGGAGAGGTGATGACCTGGCTACTGAAGAGAGGAGGCCGGAGCATTACCTCTCCACCACCCTCCCATGGGGGAGGGTGATGGAGAGGTAATGCACCAAGGAGAGGTGATGGCCCGACAATTGAGGGGAGGAGGCCAGAGCATTACATCTATGCCACCTTCCCACAGGGGAGGGCAGTGGAGAGGTAATGCAGCAAGGAGAGGTGATGGCCTGGCTACTGAGGGGAGGAGGAGGATTGAGCATTACCACTCCACCACCCTACCACGGGGGAGGGCGGCAGGGAGGTAATGCAGCAAAGAGAGGTGATGGCCCGGCTTCAGAGGGGAGGAGGAGGCCGGAGCATTACCTCTCCACCACCCTTCAAGGGGGAGGGTGGTGGAGAGGTAATGCAGCAAGGAGAGGTGATGGCCCAGCTTCGGAGGGGAGGAGGAGGCTGAAGCATTACCTCTCCACCACCCTTCTAAGGTAGAGGGTGGCAGAGCGGTAATGCAGCAAAGAGGTGATGGACCAGCTACTGAGGGTACGAAGGTGCCAGAACATTACCTCTCCACCACCCTTCCACAGTATAGGGTGGCAGAGAGGTAATGCAGCAAAGAGGTGATGGACCGGCTACTGAGGGGAGGAGGAGGCCAGAGCAAGAGAGGTAATGCAGCAAGGAGAGGTGATGGCCTGGCTACTGAGGGAAGGAGGAGGTCGGAGCATTACCTCTCCAACACCCTTCAAGGGGGAGGGTGGTGGAGAGGTAATGCAGCAAGGAGAGGTAATAGCCCAGCTTCGGAGGGGAGGAGGAGGCCGGAGCATTACCCCTCCACCACCCTTCCATGGTGGAGGGCGGCAGAGAGGTAATGCAGCAAGGAGAGGTGATGGACCAGCTACTGAGGGGAGGAGGAGGCCGGAGCATTATCTGTCCACCACCCTCCCACAGGGGATGGCAGCAGAGAAGTCATGCAGCAAGAATAGGTGATGGACCAGCTACGGATGGGAGGAGGAGGCCGGAGCATTACCTTTTCACCACCCTCCCATGGGGGAGGGCAGTAGAGAGGTAATGAAGCAAGGAGAGGTGATGGCCCGGCTACTGAGGGGAGGAGGAGGAGGCCGGAGCATTACCTCTCCACCGCTCTCCCCCATGGGAGGGCAGCGGAGAGGTAATGCAGCAAGGAGTGGTGATGGCCGGCTACTGAGGGGAGGAGGAGGCCAGACATTACCTCTCCACCACTCTTTCACGGGGGAGGTTGGCGGAGAGGTGATGGCCCAGCTACTGAGGGGAGGAAGAGGCCGGAGCATTACCTCTCCACCGCTCTACGCCGTGGGAGGGTGGCAGAGAGGTAATTCAGCAAGAAGAGGTGATGGCCCAGCTACTGAGCAGAGGAGGAGGCCAGAGCATTACCTCTCCACCACCGTCCCATGGGGAGGGCGGCAGAGAGGTAATGCAGCAAGGAGAGGAGATGTCCTGGCTTCTGAGGGGAGAAGGAGGCCGGAGTATTACCTCTCCACCACCCTCCCACGGGGGAGGATGGTGGAGAGGTAATGCAGCAAGGAGAGGTGTTGGACCAGCTACTAAGGGAAGGAGGAGGCCGGAGCATTACCACTCCACCACCCTCCCATGAGGGAGGGCAGCAGGAAGGTAATGAAGCAAGGAGAGGTGATGGCACGGCTACTGAGGGGAGGAGGAGGCTGGAGAATTAACTCTCTCCAACACCCTCCCATGGTGGAGTGTGGCGGAGAGGTAATGCAGCAAGGAGAGGTAATGGACTGGCTACTGAGGGGAGGAGGAGGCTGGAGCATTATCTCTCCACTGCCCTCTCACGGGGGTAAGGTGACTGATACAGGAATTGCAGATCCTGGTCAGACGTGTGTGTGGTGATCTCCTAAGTTCCACTTGAGTGTCAAATTACACCCAAAATCCCTGGAGCTTTTCCCAGCCGGGATGGAGTCTCCCAGGGGAAAGAAGAAGCAGTTTCACCCGGTTATGGAGCCTGACCCGGGGAAACCTATACTGTGCAAAAGCTCTGGTGGTGGGGATTCGAGTCCAGTGTCCCAGTCTGCTGTAAAATCATCCTGCACGAAATCTGCTATGGAGGGCACTGTGGAAAGCCCCAGCAGTGTGTCTAAAGCCTGTGGTTTAACTACAGTAACTGATTTATCTACAATAACTGGTTTATCTACACCAGTGTCCGCTGATCCTGCAAAAGCTACTTCTAGTTTGCCTGTTAGCGGATCCCCAGCGGGTGCTACATGTGTTAATGGTGGCCGGTGTACAGAAGCCTGTGTGTAGCCACTAAAGAGTCCTGCTGGGGGCGCCAAGCCCTGCTCTGCTGATGTCGGTGATGTCTGGCAGCTAGGGGAGCCGGTGAAGAATCCTGGAAGCAGCGGTGAGCTCCCCTCTGCTGGTGGTACGTTTGATGGTGATGTCCGGCGGCCAGGGGAGCAGCTGAAGAGTCCTGGGGGCTGTACTCCCTCTTCGGTGGGTGCTGGCGGTGGAGTTAGGCATTCTGTGGAGCCGGTGAAAACGGCTAAGGGTATCGGGATCTCAGCTGTGGTGACCCCTGCTGCTGACCCGCCGGTGAAGAGTTTGGTAAGTCCGGCGGGCAGAGGGCCTCCTGAGGGGGATCTGTGTTCGGCGGGTGGAAGTGCCCGGGGATCGGAGGGCTGTGCGGCGCCGGGAGAGACTTCCAGGAGTAGCGAAGCTCCCGCGGGTAGTGTGCGGGGTGGTGCGGTGTCGGATCATGGGACATCTGCAATGCCTGCAGAGTCCCTCTCAGGTCCGGCAGCACGCGGCCAGGTTATAATTACAAGTGCGGGAGCTAAGGGGCAGCAGGGACGGCTGTGAAAGACCCTGCGTCAGCGTGCACTTTTGTCAAGCCATCTACCTGTGATCCTCTGGAGCAGGTAGATGGTGCATTTGATAATAATAAAATTGTTCAAGCGTGTGGGGGTTTGGATAAGCCCTCTGAAAGTAACATATCAATGGCAGCAGGTGATACTAAGACGGCTACCCTTGTGTTAAGTTCAGCTGTCAGCGGGTCGCTGGCAACAGTAAAGGCACTTGATGGTCAATAGGCATCTGGGCGCCTGGTCGGTCTTCCTGAGTGGTAAAGATAGGCGGTGATGTCCCTGCGATGAAGGTTGTCGGTGCTGTGGAGTCTGTCCCTATGTCCACTGTGTCACTAAAGGATGTTACAAGCCAAGCTGCTGGGGCACTCATAACTAAGGAGAGAGCTATTGGGGGTACAGCGGCTATAGAAATGGGGGGGGACAGTAAGGATGATCCCCTGTACTGTGAACTTGAGTTCCCCTGTTTCTGTGTTGACTGGATCATCTGTTTCGACGGTGCATAGAGGAGAGTCAGCATCTACTGCCAATGCTACTGTGGGGCCTGCAACCATGTCCAAGTTTGTTAAGCCTGTATTAGCCCCTGCAAAACTTACTATGGGTGATCCTGCGACTGACGGTGTCAAGAATGCAGCTACTGTAGCCTCTGTGTCGAAGGCAAAGAAGTTGGGGCTGAAGTGTAATGTTTCAGTGGAGTCGGATCAGATGCTTAGTTCTTCATCTGAGGTTGTTGGTGCGGTGTCCCCTACTGCCGAACAGACGCAGGCACAGCTTTCATCCGCCGCAGTTGGGGGCAACCTTCCAGCTGCCATTAAGTTGGAGTGTATGGTGGATAGTACCCTGGCTGAAGTCCGAAGTGTATCCTCTGACCTGCCTGTGGAGGTCCAGGACATAGTGGAGAAGCATTATGTCTGCCTAGAGGTCTGCGAGACAGGTTTGTCATCTGGTGATTCCCAATCCTCTTGTGCGACTGGCACAGCAATTGTCAATAAAGGTAGTAAAGAGGTGGAGATGCAGGACCCTACTAACACTGGTGAATTGAGTGATGACATTGCTGAGTTGAAAATGTTAGTTGTTAAGAAGGGGATTTTGATTGCGGAGAAGAAGAGAATGAGGAACACTTGTCCAAAATGCGAGAGGGCGAAGATGGAGGATATACGCAGGTTGGAGCTCGAGCATATGTGCTTGGAGGCCAGGGTACTAGCACTTCAGAAAGAGCTGGAGGAATAGGAGAAAATTGAGTGTGAGACAAGTGGATCGACCGTGCTTGAAGAAATAGTTCCAGGTAGTGACGGTGGTGCTTCTGCTGGAGAAGATGCTGTGGATTCTGCGATGGATCAGGGCTTGGAGTGCAATGTTGCTATGGCGGAGGAGACATCTCCTCTTTCGATTGTGGAACAGCAGTTGGGTGGTGGACTGGGAGGTGTCGCTGATCAGGCTGGTGTTGCTTGTCCAGGGATGACCTCCCAGGGTCTGACCTCCTCTGCTGGGAAGCAGGTTGCGTCCATGGTGGGTCCGGCGCGTGCCGGTGAGATGACTGAGGCGAATCTCCCCAATCTGCCTGTGGGTGATGGCGTTAGCAAGCCAAATGTGGTGGCAGGGGCAAGTGGTGCCAAAGACACCACTAGCGCTAACATTGACGTTGACACTTGCTCTAAGGCTAGTGCTAAGACCAAGTATGTTGCTCTAAGGCTAGTGCTAGGACCAAGCAAGTTGCTAGTGCTAAGACCAAGCATGGTGTTAAGAGTGTGTCGGAAGGTCCAGTGTCATCGTGTGGACTTGCCCAAGCATCTTCCGGCATTAAGGAAAGAAGATTTATCTGCTGAGGAGTGGGCTATTGTTGATGGCCTGAATGGTAGCTTGGGCGTATGCACGAGAGCCTTGCCAGCTATATCTGTTATTAAAACCTTTCTGGCTAATAGAAGTGCTAGTTCTGTATCTGCTGGGCAAAGTGCGGGGTGGGGTAATGTTGTGGGCTCTGCTGGGCAGGCCTCGCCTCAGGTAGTTCCTAAGCCGGGCTTGTCCTCCTATGTGGGTGCTGTCTCAAGTGGTGATAGGAATGTTGCTTCAAAGGTGTTTCCAACTTCTGATCAGGCTGGTAAGCGTCGCAATGTGGTTTCACTTAAGTGGATAGGGGTTGAGGAACCCCCTTCTATGGGGGATTTCCTGGAAATGGTGTTTTCATTAGGTTTCCATGCCCTTGACCTTTTTATATCTTACCAAGGGCTGCGGGTGTTTTGAGAACAGTGGGAGCTAAATAAGGGGTATGAGCCGTATTGTCGCTATAAAGCTGCATCTGTTACTCGCCAGGATAGAGTCCGTGCGACTGTATTAGTCAGGAATGAATCCCTCCCTGCTGCAGATATTGGCTATTAGTTGAGTTGATATTGCGACATCTTGTCTCCCTTGGTAAGGACTGACTTCACAAAAGGTGTATGGGGTGGAGCCTGGTCGGCTGTGATCAGGCTTAGGCATAGCGGTCAGGTGCCTTGCCATGTTCCCTCTGCTGCTTTCATCGGGAGAGACAGGAATCAATGTTTTTATCCTGGTCAACCTAGACAGTGCCACCACTGCGGAGACTTTCGTCACCTAAGCAGTGACTGCACTGTCCTGAAATGTGCCCTCTGTGGTAAAATTGGGCACATGGCGAGGGATTGTGGCAACGTCACCTGTAACCTTTGTGGGTGCAAAGGCCACCCTTATAGTAGGTGCCCCAAGGCCTCCCACAACCTTGATATTATGGGGGAGGAGCTAGAGAGGGAAATGGGTTGTCTTCTTGAGAAGGAGCAATGGGGGCTTGTGGAAAAGCAAGTGGTGCGGGCGGTGGTAGAGGAAAAAAGCATGGTGAAGAAGGTGTCAGCTGTGGTGGATAAGGATGTCTTTCAGGTGGTTGAATCTAAGTCAAAGAAAAGGTTGGGCAAAAGAAGGGGTTCAGACCCTGGTATTTTTTGTGCTAATAGGTTTCAATTTAGCTCTGAGGAAGACTCTGAGGTGGAGGACGGTGATATTGTCTTATCTGAAGGGCAGCTTGTTCATGTCTGTGACAGGACGGTACCGTACGAAAGCACTCGCCGCTATCGCGTCCCGTTGGCTGCGCACAGAATGGAAAGTCAAGCCGCACGAGGCCTGACCACATAGGGGATTCCCGCTTACCGTCAGTAACCGTCTGTTACTGACTCCACCCACTGCGCTGTGGGCGGGTTCTCGCTGCCACCACCAAACTCCTAACCTGCCGTGGCGTTTGGAACCACGGTTCTGCTCTGTATGTGCCGACGCACTGCCTTACCACACCTGTGTGGTGTTGACGAATCCCCACTAGCCACTTGCTAGGCCTCTACCGGTAGCTGGCGGAAGGCGGTACTTGGAGACGCTAGGTGCTTCCCTGGACAGCCGGAGGACGGGGCTAGGTTTGGCCTAACCCTGTTGGTCACAAGATGAAGCAATCTTCTTGAGGCAAAGATGTTTATTGCTCAATAACCTTTAAAAAGGCTCCTCCCTATTGCTAGGGGCAACAGCATACAATCAGATGTTTTCAGCAGAATAAGATGGAATAATACTACCAATCTGGAGGCACGCAGGTCTCCTTTTTATCTCAGTTCTACACACAGTACCACAGGGGGGTAAGCCCTCCCTGTCTTCTCCAACCAATCAGGTTATCGCAGAAAATATAAAGAAATACAAGTTTACATTTCAAAAGTTAAGAATTAGATAACGCACATTCCTGCTCCTCTTCATATATGTAAATGTAACTTGCATTTCAATTGCATTCACCCTCTCACACATAGACAACGTTCTTATACTGTAAATTAAACATAATCTACATCACACATAATGCAGCTTAAGAAATCTTACATCAAACTGTTGTTGAATGAAACCCACTAGTTTGCATTTGTGAAACACAATCTGATTAACATGTTCCTGTCTCTCTAACATCTCCATGCAAACCCAGTTCACACAATATTCAGAGAAGACAGCAACAAATCCTTTCACCTGCATGTGTCTTTAAAGTTACACAGAGACACATCTCAATCTCAAAGAAATGTCCCTTTCCAGGTGCCAGGGTCATCAGCATCTCAATTCCTAGGTGAGAAGCTTCCAAGCCATTTGTCCACAAACGTAAATGCATTTTAAAACCAACACAGCTTACACATTCCTTCTAAGTGCTGGCATTTGCTGCAATGTAAATGTGCAATCTTACAACTGTGCCTATTGCCTTAAATATAACATTGGTGAAAACACAGTATTAAATGTATTTTTAAATACCCGGTGCCTAGCACCCACACTACATTTAAAGATGGCGCTTAGCACCAGTGCACAGTTTTAAAGTGGCGCCAAGCGCCCATTGTCCTGTTAAGGGCGCCGGGCACTAGGGGTTAACCCCTTCAGTGCCGCAGCCGCCATTACACGTGTGGCTGGTTGGTCTCTCCGGCCACACTCCTCCCCCCCCATTCAAGCGGGTCAACCAGGGACCCATGTCCCAACGATTTGGGTCCTGGTCCCGCAGTCCGTTGGGGTGAAGAGGACGCTACCTGGGATGTGTAGGCTCTGGCCTAGACAGTTCATCCATAGTGTAGTGGGCCTCTCTTCGTGAGTGCACAATGTTCAAATAGTCCACCTGAAGTCCAAGTTCGAGGCTCCACCACAAAAGTCTGTCAAATTTCCCCAAGGTAGGTTGCAGCCACCTAACAGGTGGGTGGTAAGTCACCACGGCGGGGGGCTGGTTACAAACAAGTGCCACCCAAGGTGTCCCAATTGTGGCATACCCCACCTCCCACCATAGCAGTTTTCTGCTCAAACAGGCCATAGGGTGCTCCTGCCCATATGGCTCTTTCTGGCTCGGTACTGCTCCCAGTCCGTGCAGTGGCGCAGTAGTTCGTAACGCACAGTCCTGGTCAAGAATGTGCGCCATCAGCACTGGAGCTGGTACCCTAGCTTCCTTCAATGACTGGAATGCCAACTCGCAAGCGGGTGCAAAGTCCACTGACTTGGGAATGCCCTTCCTAGCCATCTCTGTCAAGGGGTTCACTACAGGACTAAAGTCAATGACAACATGTCCGTAGGGCCTTACAGGTTCTAAGGTCAGTACCGGTCTGGGTGATGTGGGACGGGGACAGCCTCTGGTTGCCTCCACCCCCTCTGGTTTGGGCCTACCCCTGTCTCCTCCCACATGGTGCCCCAGGCACTGCACCTCCGTCATAACTATCTGGCAACTGTCTGCCCTAACTGTCAGACCTGCCCTCCAATCCTCCTCCGTCGACCTATGACTCGGGAAACCTACCCTGTCACCTAGGCCTACTCCTTCCTCCTCGTCCGCTACCTGTGCCACAGTAATGGCGGCCAGACCACCAGCCTCTGGATCCTGTGTGGCATCCACTACAGGGAGGCTGCGTGTCTTCCCCGATCTACTGCGCACAGGCAGGGGACCTGCTATGTCCACAGCAACTTGCTGCAAGGGTTCTCCTATGGGCAGAGGCCCAGAGACAACACAACCGCTGGAGTGCCCCGGCTGCCAACGCATGGCACCAGCCTTACAGTTGGTCTGGGCATCATCCGACATTCCAGACCAGGGTAAGCACTGTGTCAGGCACTTCAGGGTACGGTCTGTCTCCGGGTAACTGTCCAAAGGGGTTTCGCTGGCAACCGACACTGGTTGCGCAGGAACGTTCCCTGAGGGGACCAGTTGGACACATTCCCTATCTGGTCTATCCCCTCCCACTTTCCTGGCTACCCTGTACCTTAACCCTTCCCGCCAGGTCAAACTTCCCGCCCCAACCCTGTCAAGGCCGCTGCCAGAGTGGTGCCTCATGCCTTTCAGGGATGGGTCAGAGGGTTGAGCCTCCCTAAACTCCTGCCTGTGGCCCTCAATCTCTCCTAAATTGGGACACTCTACAGGGGGATCTAGGTGGGGACTACTAGGGTCAGTCTGGTAGGGGTCAGTCATGGGAAAGTCAGTGTGGTTTCTCATACTCACCGCCGGAGTTGGCATACCACTTGGGTCAGGAGCATCATTGGGCACCCCCACAGGATCAAACGAGCTGGAACCGACATCCTCTGCGTTGCTAGGGGACGTAGGCATACCAGAGGCAAAAGGCATGCGGGGTCGATGTACTGATCTAGCCGCTGTAATCTTTTCCTCAGGGCTGGTTGATGCTGTGGTTGGCTGTGCTGGCAGTTGTCTAGCAGCTGTAGTCTTTTCCTCTGGGCTGGGCTGTGCTGGAGTAGCTGATGTCAACGGTGGTTTTGGAACTTGACTCCGGGGAATGGCGCCAACAAACGTAGTGACGATCCCACCACCCAGGTCATTTCCTAGGACCACATCAGTTGGGAGACCATCCATGACGGCAACTTCTCGCAACTCTGGTCCAGCTCCCCAGTCCAGGTAGACTCTTGCCATGGGAACCGCTCTCTCCATTCCATCTGCCAGGGTGACCTTGGCAGTGCGACCCTGCAATACTACAGCAGGATCTATAAGGTGGGGTCTCACCACAGTGATTGAGGCCCCAGAGTCTCTTAGGCCTTCTCCCTGCAGGGGTCCCACGTGGACCGGCTGCAGGTGCCTCCACATATTGTGTAGGGGCTGTTTGGCCATGCAGGTGACTCTCTCCGCAGAGTGCACCTGTCTCTCGCCACACTCCATCGGACTGACTGGAGGGGGAACAGTCTCTGTAGGCTCATCTCCTCTCGTCAAACAAGCGATCCGGGCTCCAGCACTCGGATTTGGGGCACGAGTCTGGGGTGCTGGGGATGCAGGACAGTTCATCCTCAGATGTCCGATTTTCCCACAGCCGTAGCACTTCTTCTCCAGTCGTGGCACCGATGATCTCTGATCACTTGCAGGGACGCTGCGGTGCGGTTGCTGGCCAAGAGCACCCGGGTTGGAAGATGCTTGTCTTTGGGGTTGATGAGCTGAAGAGGGGGGTCCCCTTGTTGGTACAGTCTTTTGGAGCTGGCTGCTGGTGGGGCGCGTCTGCCCCCGTGGCCGAATTGCCACATATTTGTCGGCTAATTGGGCAGCCATTTTTAAGCTGGGTGGCTCCCGATCTAGCACCCACTCCTTCACTTCTTGGGCGCACCTGTGGTAGAACTGCTCCCTGCAGATCAGGTCGATCAGTGCGTCCCATGTAGTGGCTTCCGAATCCTTCACCCACTTCACCACGTACTGCCGCAGCTGGGTGGCGAACTGCTCATGGGTGCTGCTCGGATTCTTGGGCAAGACTCTGGAGTGATGAAGAATCGCTGGAGGAGGGCTTTCGCGACTTCGTCGTAGTTCCCACAGTCCTCCGTGGCCACTCCTCGATAGGCCTCCAAGGCCTCTCCATGCAGAGTGGGCACAAGGTGTCTCACCCACTCTGACTTGGGTAGATCGTGTAGTTTACAAGTCCTTTCAAAAACTTGCAAATGTCCATCAATGTCACCATCACTGTCTGCAAACTTGGCAAACTGAACGCGTCCTGATCTGTGTACAACAGCTGACAACGGCTCCCGGGGTACCACGGCCTGTGGTGCCCGCTCATCACGCCACATCTGGATGATGATCAAGCGCTCTTGCTCCGTTGCCCTTTCCCCCAATTCCGCTAGCCGATCCGCTAGGGTATCCAGGCCGCCCCCACTGGGACGTTGGGATCCTGGCCCTGCTAGGGATTGCTGGGAAACATTGCTGCTGTGAGAGAGGGCGGGGCTTGTGGTTCTCACCGGTTCCTTACGAAGGTCCACTGTTGGGCCGTCCTTTGCGATGCTGACGCCGTAAGTGCTTTCCACCTCCGCCCGATGAGACTCCTCCACGCTCCTGAGCGCCGCCTTCATGACGCTTCTGGACGCGTTGGAAGGGATATCCACACCCTTCTCCTGGCACACGATCTCCAGATCGCCCTTGGACATTCCGCTGAATTCCGCCATCTTGTGCGTTCTCCTGCGCTGCAGTTACTCCTCTCCTGAGTAACTCGGCTTCTCCAATCGGGTGATGAAAAGCCGCCTGGGAATATCCCACCGCTGCCACCAATTTCTGTGACAGGACGGTACCGTACGAAAGCACTCGCCACTATCGCGTCCCATTGGCTGCGCACAGAATGGAAGGTCAAGCCGCACGAGGCCTGACCACATAGGGGATTCCCGCTTACCGTCAGTAACCGCCTGTTACTGACTCCACCCACTGCGCTGTGGGCGGGTTCTCGCTGCCACCACCAAACTCCTAACCTGCCGTGGCGTTTGGAACCACGGTTCTGCTCTGTATGTGCCGACGCACTGCCTTACCACACCTGTGTGGTGTTGACGAATCCCCACTAGCCACTTGCTAGGCCTCTACCGGTAGCTGGCGGAAGGCGGTACTTGGAGACGCTAGGTGCTTCCCTGGACAGCCGGAGGACGGGGCTAGGTTTGGCCTAACCCTGTTGGTCACAAGATGAAGCAATCTTCTTGAAGCAAAGATGTTTATTGCTCAATAACCTTTAAAAAGGCTCCTCCCTATTGCTAGGGGCAACAGCATACAATCAGATGTTTTCAGCAGAATAAGATGGAATAATACTACCAATCTGGAGGCACGCAGGTCTCCTTTTTATCTCAGTTCTACACACAGTACCACAGGGGGGTAAGCCCTCCCTGTCTTCTCCAACCAATCAGGTTATCGCAGAAAATATAAAGAAATACAAGTTTACATTTCAAAAGTTAAGAATTAGATAACGCACATTCCTGCTCCTCTTCATATATGTAAATGTAACTTGCATTTCAATTGCATTCACCCTCTCACACATAGACAACGTTCTTATACTGTAAATTAAACATAATCTACATCACACATAATGCAGCTTAAGAAATCTTACATCAAACTGTTGTTGAATGAAACCCACTAGTTTGCATTTGTGAAACACAATCTGATTAACATGTTCCTGTCTCTCTAACATCTCCATGCAAACCCAGTTCACACAATATTCAGAGAAGACAGCAACAAATCCTTTCACCTGCATGTGTCTATAAAGTTACACAGAGACACATCTCAATCTCAAAGAAATGTCCCTTTCCAGGTGCCAGGGTCATCAGCATCTCAATTCCTAGGTGAGAAGCTTCCAAGCCATTTGTCCACAAACGTAAATGCATTTTAAAACCAACACAGCTTACACATTCCTTCTAAGTGCTGGCATTTGCTGCAATGTAAATGTGCAATCTTACAACTGTGCCTATTGCCTTAAATATAACATTGGTGAAAACACAGTATTAAATATATTTTTAAATACCCGGTGCCTAGCACCCACACTACATTTAAAGATGGCGCTTAGCACCAGTGCACAGTTTTAAAGTGGCGCCAAGCGCCCATTGTCCTGTTAAGGGCGCCGGGCACTAGGGGTTAACCCCTTCAGTGCCGCAGCCGCCATTACACGTGTGGCTGGTTGGTTCTCCGGCCACAATGTCCCAAAGGATAAACCTAAGAAACAAAGAAAGAGGTCCTCTGTTAAGAATTCCTTTGGGGAGGTAGCGTCCGTGGTGGAGGGGAAGGGGAGTAGGAGGAGTGAAAGGAGGAGGAAAAGTAATAAGGTTGATAGTTCTGGTCATGTGTCTTCAAAAGTTAGATCTGTGGTAATACCAGACACTGAAACCTCCAAGTTCAGTTGGGGAAGGTATGGGGGATCTTTCCTCCATGCCTTGCTGTACCCCTCTAATCCTTTCCTCGTTGCCCCAGGATCCTCCCCCTGTCCCTATGGACCCTAGCTCCTTTCCCGCTTCTCCAGATGCGGAGCCTCCTGATCCGGGTCCTCCTCATGGTGATTTGGGCCGAGGTATTTCTGCTGTTTTGGGGGAGACTCGGGGCATGGACCTCTCTGTCTCTCCAGCTGCAGGTGAGAGTGATACTGAGGTGTTTGTTGGGGAGGATGATCCTCTTCCCTTGAGGACTAGTTTTAAAAGGTATGGCTCCGATGAGGAGTCAAGTAGGCAAGCAAAGAGAAAGTGAATGGGTCCTACCTTACAATCCAATGAAACATGGATCCCCAGCCTATACGATGTGCCACCATTAATGTGGCTTCCGTTTTGTCCGAACATGCTCGTTTTATGGCCTTTGATTTTTTTCAGCACGATTGAGTCTGATTTTTTTAATTTTGCAAGAGACCAGGATTGGTGATCTGGCGGTCCTTCATGGAGCAAAGTGTGAATGGAGGCGTGGACCGTCTTTCTGGTCTCTTGCAGCCGAGCCATATGGTGGGGTGGCGGTACTTTTTACCGGTATGGTAACCATGCACAGAATTGTAGAGTTACAGGTAGGTAGGTGTATGGTTTTGGACATCAACTTGAAGGGACAAAACCTACAGTTAATTAACATCTATGGGCCCTAGTCCGCAAGGGACAGAAGATGTCTCTTCACAGAGATAAACTGTTTCTTTTTACGGCCCGGCAGATTGTCTTTGGTGGTGATTTTAACGCTGTCACTAGGTCAAAAAAAAGGGGGGCACAAAGACAACCCTGGGTTATGATTCCAATTTGTTAGTTAGCATGACTAGGGAGGCTGGTCTGGTTGATGTGCACGTTCGCCATTTTCCGGACTTCACGGGTTACACATTCTAACTGTCAGGTCTGTGGTTTTGTCTGTCCCCGGAGGGGGCACTAGTGGGTCAGTGGTGGTGCAATGAAGAAACTGAGGAGGCTGTAAAGATTCCTGTGCAACAATGTTTCTTAAATGCACACGGATTATAACAGAAATAGAAACGGATGAACTTGAAATAATTTGGTACAGGAAATGCTGACAAAGGTAATATAAACAGTCACAGATATTCGGTTGGTCTGGGAACCAGTGCAGTAATATAGGCAATGAACCAGTCTGGAAACTGAAATAGCAATCTGATAGTGATCACTCCCACAGATGAATTGAAACCCAGCAATAATTCTCCACACAGTCAATAGTAATACAAAGTCCACAACCAAGCAAGGTTTAAGCAGGAGACTGCATGAAATGCACATGAAGAGGTTGTATTAAGTGCCAGATGTCACAGCACAATGCAGCAAGCAAGTTAGCCATACACAGGTGAAAACAATAGATAGCACCTGGAGAGAAGTCTCTACTGCAAACGGTGGAAGCTGACTGTAGCAGAAGCTGGAGCTGATGTAATGCTGGGACCTGTAGTTCCACAGGAATGCTGGAAATGGGAGATCACTTGGAGATAACAGAAAATAGGAGATTGCTGGAAACAGGAGTCTGAACACTGGAGACTGGAAACAGGAGTTTAAACACTGGAAACAGGAGTTTGAACACTGGAGACTGGAAACAGGAGTTTGAACACTGGAGACTGGAAACAGGAGTTTGAACACTGGAGACTGGAAACAGGAGTTTAAACACTGGAGACTGGAAACAGGAGTTTAAACACTGGAGACTGGAAACAGGAGTTTAAACACTGGAGACTGGAAACAGGAACGGGAACCAGGAGACGCTATGCAGCAATGCAACACGTTGTCCAAGGCAATGAGACTGAGCCAGGAACTGGAGTTTATACCCCTTGCTCAGTAATGATTGGATGTTGCATCTCTGTGAGAACACACCCCGCTAGATTGGGTGTTCAGATCAGCTGTGAGTTAGCTAGAGCTAATGATTCATCAGGAGAGTAATTCTGTAATGCACTGCTGATTGCTGGCTGGGCTCAGTAGTGCTTCGGGAGTAATTGCTGTTAATTAGAAGCACTGTGTACTTCAGGCTGCTGGCTGAAACCAGTCGTTTACCAAATGATAGTACTGGTTGGGTGGAGCACAGTGAGCTGTAGGCTGCAGGAAACTGAAGACTGGAACTGGAACGGAACTGGAACTGGAACGGAGCTGGAACTGAACTGGAACTGCTGGGACCTGTAGTTCCACAGGTCCAATACACAGGGAATACTCTGAAGACAAAGGACTGAAGCCAGGGGACACCTGTTCATAGGAAGTGATGCGATGGAGAATGCAGATTCCTGACACTATAGTGGTAATCGTAGGTCTAGGATAGAATGGTTTTTTGTTAAGGAGTCCGCGAAAAATTTGCCTCCTGAGGTGAAGTTATACAGATCACTGTATTCTGAGTTTCGCTTTGAATACTTCGGAAACCCCTCAGAAAGGGCAGGGTCTATGGCGGTTGAATTCGGGGCTCCTAAAGGAGGAGAAGGTGAGACAGTTCCTTAGGTATTTCTTTCAACTACAGGAGACTCTTTTGGAGGCAGGTTGGAGTAGATCCGAGTGGTGGGAGGAGTGTAAAAAGCGAACTCTGGGTTTTTTCCGTAGGCTGGTAGCCTAAAAAAACTTGAGAAAACAAAATACCTACTATGACTTGCGAAGGAAACTTGATTTCTTGATCTCTCAGTGTGGAGATAGTGGGGAGATCTCCAGAGTGAAGGCTCAGATGAGGGACTATCAATACAGTCGCATGGCTTCCTTGATTTTGGAGAGGGATTATGGAGCTTACCACTCGCCTGATTCCTGTCAGAATTGTAGAAAGTCGGTGGATTTGAAGGAGGTGCGGGGTTTGGTTGATTCTCTGTGTGTCCTTCGTGAGGATAGGGAGGGCATTTTGAGGGTCATCAGATCCCATTACTCCGATCTTTTGTCCGAGCAGCCACTCATCAGAGAAAAATGGAAGGGTTTCTTAGGGAGACACCTGGGCTAGGGGGTCTTGATGTCTCTTTTGATTCTTTGGGAGATCAGGAAGGCCATAGACGGTTTGTCTATAAAAAAAATCTCCGGGCCCTGATGGCTTACATCTGAATTTTTGAAGGCATTTTCAGACCTCTTGGTTCCTCATCTTGTGGAGGTTTTTAATGAGATCCTGGCTAAAGGTTTGCTCCCTCCCTCCATGAGGTTATCTGCCCTCATATTATTGTCCAAGGGTAAGGATCCGTCTCATGTTGAGAACTGGCGCCCCATCGCTCTTCTCAATACAGACAGGAAGATTTTGGCAAAGGTGCTTTTCAATAGGCTGATGGAAGCTTCCGGGCTATTGCTCTCTTCTTCTCAGCATGGTACCGTGAAAGGCCGTAGTACCTTTAGTGCTGTCCTTGGTGTCCAGGAGGCTGTGGAGCGGTGTCATGCTGAGAAGTGGGGAAAGTACTTGCTGGAATTAGATCAGTCTAAGGCTTTCGATAGAGGCAGTGATGAGTACCTGTGGGCCTTGCTTGAAAGGTACGGACTTCCAGTGAGGGTGGTGGATTGGCTTTACATTATTTATCAGGCCGAGAGTTTCCCGCTTGTCAATGGTTGGGTAGGTCCTTACTTTGCGGTTAACTCTGGTGTCCTTAAGGTTTGTCCCTTGAGCTCCCTTCTGTATGTGTTCGCGATTGACCCTTTCGTCAGGAGGGTTGAAAGTTGTGCACTGGGGGGGATGCAGCTGGGGCCTGTGTGTCTGCTGAAGGTGGTGGCCTATACTGATGATGTCACAATTGTCGTGTCGTCCGCGACTGAGGCACGTGATGTGGAACACCTTATCTGTGAGTACTCTAGGGCCTCGTGCTTCATGATAAACCAAGACAAATGTGAAGCTTTCTGGATGGGGAGGAAGGTGAGGAGTTCAGCCTTCCGGACAGCCTTCCCAGGTCCACTTCATTGGTCAAAATCTTAGGGATTCGGTTTAGTCGTGGCGATTATACCACTCTAAATTGGATTAGTAAGCTGGAAGTTGCTACCCGTAGAGAGCTGGAGAAGATGGAAATTTTCTCTCAGGAAAAGGGTTGACTCGTGTAAGACTTACCTGATCCCGGTGTTTCTTTATGTCAGTTATGTGTGCTGTTTGCCTCAGTCTTTGTGGTCCAGGATTTATCCTTTGTAATTCCTGTTGTTGTGGGGAAACAAGATGAATCTCGTTAAGAGAGGCATCACCTACAGACTGAGGGCAGAGGGTGGACTTGGTATGGTCAACCCTGTGGTGTTTTTCACATCCACTTTTGTAAAGTTAAATCTTGGGAGTTTGTTTTTGGAGGCTCCCCCTTGGTGGGTAAAAGGCTTTAGGATCTGGGTGCACCCCTTTCTCAGGTCATAGATGGCGGTCAGGTGAGAAACCTCCGAGTTGATAGATGTGGATACCTCCCGATCTACGTCATCTTGTGCTTGAAGGTGACAAGGCTATGGGGAATTTTGATGAGTGAAGTCAAAAGCTATCTCTAGAAGGGAGCTGGAGAGGAGCATTTTGCGATCTCATTTTTATGCCAGCCATCGCTAAAGGACTGCCTGGGTGATGTGTACTCAGCTGGGTTGAATCTGATTAATTCTCGGAGGATCCCACTGAAGTTCAGGGACATTGCCTGGCTTCTTTTTCAATGGAAGCTTTATGTTAGGGGGAAGATCGAGTTTCGAGGTGCCAGTGATCGTGATTGCCCACATGAGGAATGTCCAGGGGTGGTGGAGACTGTGGACCACTTCTTGCTCGAGTGTCGCTTTAATGTAAAAGTTTACAAAGCCGTTTCAGACGCTTTATGCCTTCCATGCCTTTTGGGGCTTAGTTACCCTGAGTGTGCGTATGGGGCATTCAAAAAGAGGTTTGGGAAGTTTGATTTAGTCATTGTTTACTTAGTTTAGCGGTCAGGTACACACTTGGAGTGCACGGTGTGTACTGAGGTGATTGGTATCATTCTTCATGAGGTAAAGAGGATGATGGATATGAATCAAGGGAGGATGGAAACCGTGAGATGGTCCAGACTTTGGCGCCATCTGAGACCCCCTTGAGTGGGTGGCTGAAGTCTTTCCTTCTTTCCATTCTTCTGGCTTTCTTTCCTTTCACCCCCTGTAGATTTTGTGTTATATGGTTTTGTATGCTACGGTTTTAAATACGACTAAAAGCTCATCTCACTTTCTCTATGTTTGTGATGTTTGGGTTTTGTTGTGTGTTGTGGCCTGATTTTGTACATATTGCATTAAACAGTACTTTATTGTTGATTGTCTAGTTGGAGAACAATTATTAATCTTGCTATGGACTTTTGAGTTTATTTGGCATTGCTTTTTATTATACTAATCTGACATATTATGCCATCATAGTTGAACTAAGGACTTTGGACAATATTACTTAAGCATGGCATTTGGTTGGTATCAGCCTTGTATATGTAAGTTATTTTTTCATGCTTGATTGTTTTGTTGTTGCAATTTTTCTAATAAATTAACATGCCTGCGGGGGAGGGAGGCAGGGACGTAATGCATCAAGGAGAAGTGATGGCCCAGCTATTGAGGGGAGGAGAAGGCCGGAGCATTACCTTTCTACCACCCTCCTTATTAGCTGGGCCACCAACTCTCCTTGCTGCATTACTTCCCTACTGCCCTCTCCCGTGGGAGGATTGTAGAAAGGTAATGCTCTGGCCTCCTCCTCCCCTCAAAGGCTGGGCCATCACCTCCCCTTGCAGAATAATTTCCCTACCGCCCTCCCTTGTGTGAGGATGGTAGAAAGGTAATGCTCCTGCCTCCTCCTCCCCTCAATAGCACGGACCATCACCTCTCATTGCTGCACTACTTCCCTACCGCCTTTCCCCGTGGTAAGATGGTAGAGAGTTAATGCTGCGGCCTCCTCCCCTCAATAGCTGGGCCATCACCTCTCCTTGCTGCATTACTTCCCTACCGCCCTCCCTCATCCGAGGATGGTAGAGGTAATGCTGCGGCCTCCTCCTCCCCTCAATAGCCAGGCCATCACCTCTCCTTGCTGTATTACTTCCCTGCCGCTCTCCCTCGTGGGAGGATAGTAGAGAGGTAATGCACTGGCCCCTCCTCCCCTCAGTAGCCATGCCATCATCTCTCCTTGCTGCATTACTTCCATACCACCCTCACCCGTGGGAGGATAGTAGAGAGGTAATGCACTGGCCCCTCCTCCCCTCAGTAGCCATGCCATCATCTCTCCTTGCTGCATTACTTCCATACCACCCTCACCCGTGGGAGGATAGTAGAGAGGTAATGCTCCTGCCTCTTCCTCTTCTCAGTTGCCGGGCCATTACCTCTGTTTGCTGCATTACTTCTCTACTGCCCTCCCCTGTGGGAGGATGCTAGAGAGGTAATGAACCGGCCTCCTCCTCCCCTCAATAGCTGGGCCATCACCTATCCTTGCTGCATTACTTCCCTGCCGCCCTCCCCGTGGGAGGATGGTAGAGAGGTAATGCTCCAGCCTCCTCCTCCCCTCAATAGCAGGGCTATCACCTCCCTTTGCTGCATTACTTCTCTGCCACCCTCCCCCATGTGAGGAATGTAGAGAGTTTATACTCCAGCCTCCTCCTCCCCTCAATAGATGGGCCATCAACTCTCCCTGCTGCATTACTTCCCTGCAATCCTCCCCTGTGGGAGGATAATAGAGAGGTAATGCTTCAGCCCCCTCCTCCCCTCAATAGCCAGGCCATCACCTCTCCTTGCTGCATAACTTCCCTGCCGCCCTCCCTCGTGGGAGGATGGTATTGATGTAATTCTCCATCCTCCTCCCTTCAATATCTGGGCCATCACCTCACCTTGCTGCATTACTTCCCTGCCGCTCTCTCCCGTGGGAGGATGGTATTGAGGTAATGCTCCATCCTCCTAATCTCAATACTGAGGCCATCACCTCACCTTGCTGCATTACTTCCGTGCCACCCTCTCCCGTAGGAGAGAGAGGTATAGCTCTGGCCTCCTTCTCCACTCAATAGCTGGGTCATCACCTCTCCTTGCAGAATTACTTCCCTGCTGCCCTCCCCCATGGGAGGATGGTAGAGAGGTAATGCTCCTGCCACCTGCTCCTCTCAGTAGCCAGGTTATCACCTCTCCTTGCTGCATTACTTCCCTGCCGCCCTCCCTCGTGGGAGGATGGTATTGAGGTAATGCTCCATTCTCCTAACCTCAATATCGAGGCCATCACCTCACCTTGCTGCATTACTTCCCTGCCACCCTCTCCCATAGGAGGATGATAGAGAGGTAAAGCTCTGGCCTCCTTCTCCCCTCAAAAGCTGGGTCATCACCTCTCCTTGCAGAATTACTTCCCTGCTGTCCTCCCCCATGGGAGGATGGTAGAGAGGTAATGCTCCTGCCACCTGCTACTCTCAGTAGCCGGGCTAGCACCTCTCCTTGCTGCATTACTTCCCTACCGCGCTCCCTCATGGGAGGATTGTAGAAAAGTAATGCTCCGGCATCCTCCTCAGCTCAACAGCCGGGCCATCACCTCTCATTGCTGTATTATTTCTCTACTGCTCTCCATGTGGGAGGATGGTAGAGAGGTAATGCTCCGGCCACCTCCTCCCCTCAATAGTCAGGCCATCACCTCTCCTTGCTGCAATACTTACTCGCTGCTCTCCCTCGTGGGAGAATAGTAGAGAGGTGATGCTCTGGCCCCTCCTCCCCTCAATATCTGGGCCATCATCTCTGCTTGCCGCATTACTTCTCTACCGCCCTCCCCCGTGGGAGGATGTTAAGAGAGTTAATGCTCTGGCCTCCTCCTCCCTTCAATAGCTAGGCCATCAACTCTGCCTGCTGTATTACTTACCTACCGCCTTCCCCCATGGGAGTATGGTAGAGAGGTAATGCTCTGGCCTCCTCCTCCCCTCAGTAGCCGGGTAATCACCTCTCCTTGCTGCAATACTTTCCTACAACCCTCCCCCATGGGAGGATGGTAGAGAGGTAATGCTCCAGCCTCCTCCTCCCCTCAGAAGCCGGGCCATCACCTCTCCTTGCTGCATTACTTCCCTGCCGCCCTCCCCTGTGGTACAATTGTTGAGAAGTAATATTCCTGCCTCCTCCCCTCAGTAGCCAGGCCATCACCTTGCTGCATTACTTTCCTGCTGCCCTCCTCCGTGGAGAGATGGAGGCCGGAGCATTACCTCTCTACCATCCTCCCACAGGGAAAGGTGGTAGGGAAGTAATACAGCAAGGAGAGGTGATAGCCCAGCTATTGAGGGGAGGAGACTGGTGCATTACCTCTCTACCACCTTCCCACTGGGGAGGTCGGTAGGGAAGTAATGCAGCAAGGAGAGGTAATGGCCCGGCTATTGAGGGAAGGAGGAGGCTGGAGCATTACCTCTCTACCATCCTCCCATAGGGGAGGGCGGTAAGGATGTAATGCAGCAATGGGAGATAATGGCCCGGCTATTGGGGGGAGGAGGCCAGAGAATTACCTCTCTACCATCCTCTTACAAGGGAGGGCAGTAGGGAAGTAATACAGCAATGAGAAGTGATGGCCCAGCTAATGAGGAGAGGAGGTCGGAGCATTACCTCTCTACCATCCTCTCACATGGGATGGGGTAGGGATGTAATGCAGCAAAGAGTGGTGATGGCCCGGCTATTGAGGGGAGGAGGAGGCCAGAGCATTACCTCTCTAACACACTCCTCAATAGCCAGGCCATCACCTCTCCTTGCTGCATTACTTCCCTACTGCCCTCTCTCATGGGAGGATTGTAGAAAAGTAATGCTCCGGCCTCCTCCTCCTCCCCTCAGTAGCAGTGCCGTCACCTCTCCTTGCTGCATTATTTCCCTACCGCTCTCCCCCGTGGGAGGATGGTAGAGAGGTAATGGTCCAGTCTCCTCCTCCCTGTAATAGCCAAGCCATCACCTCTCCTTACTGCATTTCTTTCGTACCACCTTTCCCCGTGGAAGGATGGTAGAGAGTTAATGTTCCAGCCTCCTCCTCCCCTCAATAGCTGAGCCATCACATCTCCTTGCTGCATTACTTCTCTACCGCCCTCCCACATGGAAGGATGGTAGAGAGGTAATGCTCTGGCCTCCTCCTCCCCTCAATAGCCGGGCCATCACCTCACCTTGCTTCATTACTTCCCGGCCGCCCTCCCCATGGGAGGATGGTAAAGAGGTAATGCTCCGGCCTCCTCCTCTTAATAGCCGGGTCATCACTTCTTCTTGCTGCATTACTTCCCTTCTGCCGTCTCCCGTGGGAGGACGACAGAGAGGTAATACTCCGGCCTCTTCCTCCCCTCAATAGCCAGGCCATCAACTCTCCTTGCTGCATTACTTCCCTGCCGCCCTCCCCGTGTGAGTATGGTAGAGAAGTAATGCACCAGCCTCCTCCCCTCAATAGCTGGGCCATCACTTCTCCTTGCTGCATTACTTCCCTATTGCCATCCCCCATGGGAGGATGGTAGAGAGGTAATGCTCCAGCCTCCTCCTCTGCTCAATAGCAGGGCTGCCACCTCTATTTGCTGCATTACTTCTCTGCCACCCTCCCCCCATGGGAGGAATGTAGAGAGGTAATGCTCCGGCTTTCTCCTCCCCTCAATAGATGGGCCATCAACTCTCTTTGCTGCATCACTTCCCTGTCACCCTCCCCTGTGGGAGGATAGTAGAGAGGTAATGCTTCCGCCCCCTCCTCCCCTCAATAGCTGGACCATCACCTCTCCTTGCTGCATTACTTCCCTGCCGCCATCCCTCGTGGGAGGATGGTATTGAGGTAATTCTCAATCCTCCTCCCCTCAATATCTGGACCATCACCTCACCTTGCTGCATTACTTCCCTGCCGCCCTCTCCTGTGGGAGGATGATAGAGAGGTAAAGCTCTGGCCTCCTTCCCCACTCAATAGCCAGGCCATCACCTCTCCTTGCTGAATTACTTCCCTGCTGCCCTCCTCCATCGGAGGATGGTAGAGAGGTAATGCTCCTGCCACCTGCTCCTCTTAGTAGCCGGGCTATCACCTCTCCTTGCTGCATTACTTCCCTGCCGCGCTACCCATGGAAGGATGGTAGAGAAGTATTGCTCTGGCCTCCTCCCCTCAACAGCCGGGCCATCACCTCTCCTTGCTGCATTACTTCCTTGCCACCCTCCCCCGTGGGAGGATGGTAGGGAAGTAATGCTCCGGCCTCCTTCTCCTCTCAATAGCCGGGCCATCACCTCTACTTGCTGTATTTCTTCCCTACCGTCCTCCCCGTGGGAGGATGGTTGAGAGGTAATGCTCCGGCCTCCTCCCCTCAATAGCCGGGCCATCATCACTACTTCCTGCATTACTTCCCTGTCGCCCTTCCCTGTGGGAGGATGGTAGAAAGGTAATGCTCCTCCCTTCAGAAGCCGGGCCATCACCTATCCTTGCTGCATTACTTCCCTACCACCCTCCGCATTAAAGGATAGTAGAGAGGTAATGCTCCGTCCTCCTCCTCCCCTCAATAGCTGGACCATCACCTCTCCTTGCTGCATTACTTTGCTACCGCCCTCTGCCGTGGGAGGATGGTAGAGAGATAATGCTCCGGCCTTTTTCTCCCCTCAATATCCGGGCCATCACTGTTCCTTGCTGCAATACTTCTCTACTGCCCTCTTCTGTGGGAGGATGGTAGAGAGGTAATGCTCCAGCCTCCTCTTCCCCTCAGTAGCTAGGCCATCACCGTTTCTTGCTGCAATACTTCCCTACCGCCCTCCCCTGTAGGAGGATGGTAGAGAGGTAATGCTCCTGCCTCCTCCTCCCTTAAATAGCCAGGCCATCACTTCTCTTTGCTGCATTACTTCCCTGCTGTCCTCCCTTGTGGGAGGATGGTAGAAAAGTAATGCTTTGGCCTCCTCCTCCCCTCAGTAACTGGGCCATCACCTCTCCTTGCTGCATTACTTTTCTGCTGCCCTCCCCTGTGGGGAGGTGGAGGCCGGAGTATTACCTCTCTATCATCCTTTAACAGGGAAATGTGCTAGGGAAGTAATGCTGCAATCAAGGTGATGGCCCGGCTATTGAGGGGAGGAGTTGGCTGGAGCAATACCTGCCTACCATCCTCCCCTCAATAGCCGGGGGAGAGAGGTAGGGATGTAATGCAGCAAGGAGAGGTGATGGCCCGGCTTTGAAGGGAGGAGGAGGCCAGAGTATTACCTCTCGACCACCCTCCTTTCCTGCTGCCCTCCTTCGTGGAGAGATGGAGGCCAAAGTATTGCCTCTCTACCATCTTCCCACTGGGGAGCGAGGTAGAGATGTAATGCAGCAAGGAGAGGTGATGGCCTGGCATTGAGGGGTGGAGGAGGCTAGAGCATCACTTCTCTACCACCCTCCTCAATAGCTGGGCCATCACATCTCCTTGCTGCATTACTTCCCTACCGCTCTCTTCAGTGGGAGGATGGTAGAGAGGTACTGCTCCGGCCTCCTCCTCCCCCCAATAGCTGGGCCATCACCTCTCTTTACTGCATTAATTCCATACCATCTTTCCCCATGGGAGGATGGTAGAGAGGTAATGCTCCGGCTTCCTCTCCTCAATAGCCGGGCCATCACCTCTCTTTGCTGCTTTACTTCCCTACTGCCCTCCCCATGGGAGGATGGTAGAAAGGTAATGCTTCGGCTTCCTCTCCTCAATAGCCAGGCCATCACCTCTCTTTGCTGCATTACTTCCCTACCGCCCTCCCCCATGGGAGGATGGTAGCGCAGTAATGCTCCGGCATCCCCTCAATAGCTGGGATATCACCTCTCCTTGCTGCATTACTTCCCTACCACCCTCCGCCTTGGGAGGTTAATAGAGAGATAATGCTTTGGCCTTCTCCCCTCAAAGCCGGGCCATCACCTCTCTTTGCTGCATTACTTTCCTACCTCATTCCCCTGTGGGAGGGTGGTAGAGAGGTAATGCTCCGGCCTCCTCCTCCTCTCAATAGCCTGTCCATCACCTCTCCTTGCTGCATTATTTCCCTGCCACCCTCCCCGTGGGAGAGTTGGTGAGAGGTAATGCTTTGGCCTCCTCCTCCCCTCAATAGCCGAGCCATCACCTCTCCTTGCTGCATTATTTCCCTTCCACCCTCCCCGTGGGAGAGTTGGTGAGAGGTAATGCTTTGGCCTCCTCCTCCCCTCAATAGCCGAGCCATCACCTCTCCTTGCTGTATGACTTTCCTACCGCCTTCCCCCTTATAAGCAATATTACAGCATGAAACCAGTACAGCTCCTGCCTAGGTGTTATCTTCTGTATATAAGTGTATACATGTATAGTATATGCATGCACACTAGAAGCGTCTCACTGTATAATGCTGCTCCTTTCTGACACTTATAAATGCATTTAGAAACAATATCAGCAAATGGCTCTGTCAGCGCTAATTATAGACTGTGCCATAATAATGGAGCTTCAGTAGTACATTTTCTCCTGTTGACTTACGTGGCACAGGGGCCTATTTATCAAATACAGAGGCAGGCGTAGCAATGGGGCAGATGTATTAAGCCTTAACAAGAGATAATGTTGACACTCATAAGGAGTGATAAATGACCAGCCAATCAGCTCCTGTCATTTTTAAAACATAGCCTGTGACATGGCAGTTAGGAAGCTGATTGGCTGGTACTTTATCACTCCATACCCTCCAACATTTTACACATAAAAATTGGTACAAATTCGAAAAGGGTGTGTGGTCATTGGTAAAGGGGCGTGGTAATGCCCCTTTTCCTATACTTTCAATGGACGTTTGGAGAGCCAAAAATCGGTGCAGACCATAAAAAAAAGGTACTGTACCTGCCAAAAAGGTACAGTTGGAGGGTATGTCATTCTTTATCCATCTCCACTTTTGTATGAAGCAGTGATAAGAGTGGAGAAGTGAGCCAGTGAAGAGTTGCTCTTGGCAACCAGTCAGCATGTTATGTTCTATGTACTCAGAACCCAAGAGATTGGGTGGCAATAGATGAGCTCAGAGTACAGAAACGTGATGCTGCGGTAAAAACGGAGATATGCAGCTACCCCTAACAGAAAACACTGACTCCATTGTCCTTCTCTAGTGGTCGATTAACGCCTGCGAGACTATGGTTTATTGTGCCCACGGTAGCCGCGTTTGAACAGGCGGATTAGGTTCACCCGGACTCTGAAGCACCCCTCTCTTAATAGGTGACGCATTAACCGAGACAGAGAGAACAAGGGGAAAACTAACTAGACAGACCCGACTACAAAGGGGAAAACTACAGAAAATAATTTGTGGCCGCCAGGAAAAATGGTAACCAAAGTAACACTGCCCAGGTGCAGAATACGAACCCGTCATAGTATAGCAAGGACAACAGTAGTGGAACCTCCGCAGAAAACACAGTGACAAGAGAATCTGGATAATACGGCTTCAGCCGTAAGGTGCGGCAGAGCCGCTACTCACGACACCGGAAAAGGTGCACGTAGAAGCAACAGGACCCCAAGGCTGAAGATTCAGGATCACTAGACTGGAAGGCTGGAACATATTCCCAAAACCAGGCTCCAGAAAACGGGACACAGGATGCTGGGACGAACTGGCTGAAAGAAGGAACACTACAGAGGCAGGTACAGGCTCCACAGGAAACTGTCACCAGCGGGGAAGCACTGCAGCCCAATAAGAGGAGACCCAGCAGCCCAGCCCCCCAGACCCTGATCATCGCACCTGTCTCGGTGCACAGCGCACAGCATCCCGGCTGCTTAGCAACAGCCGGGATCGCAGTGCAGGGTGGCCGCCTGTCAACCAGCCGGGTACGGAAAGCCAGGGGCGGAACTGACGTGCCGGCCCCGCTGCCTAACAACAGCCGGAGCTGCTGCGATGCGCTGCTGCCCCTGACACAGCATTGAAGTAACATTTATAATCTGCATACTATAAAACAATACAGAGCAGGTGATTGGTTGCCATGGACAACTTCTCCACTGGCCCATTTCTCCACTCCACTGCTCTTCACTCTCTCCACTGTTTCACACATTTATCTCTTGTTAAGGCTTAATACATTTGGGCCAATGAGAGATAATCTTCTTATCATTGGTTACTGATCTTAGATGCTGCTCCAGCCAATCAGCTGCTGGCATGCATTTGTATAATAACAGTTAGGAGGGGAGAACCATGTAAGATTAGCACCAAGAGTGATAACATCAATCCCACCCATTGTCACACCTGCCCCAGTATCTGTGACACATCCGCATCCAATAATTAGTAACTCCGCCCCCTTTACATAAATCATACAGGGCCCTTCTCGCGGTCTGGGTGGGAGACGATGCCTCTTGTCATTTGGAGAAAACCAATGGGTGTGGCTTGGAACGGTAGGCATGGCAGGGAGCTGGCAAAAGCCCAGCGTTACCACAGAAAGCACCCAAGCCACTTTGGAGAACGTCACCCTGCCGGAGCTTTCCCCCCTCTACAGCCAATCTCTGGATGCAGAGGGGGATGAGGTAAAGCAGACCTGACCAATCCCAAGGCACAGTCTCTTTAGATGCTTGTAATTGGTCCTCTCAGGGCTGTGATTACTTAGACGTTTAGAATGGCAGATACCCGGGAAATGGTTGCTTGTAAAGAGCCGCCCACAGACCCGGGTAGCACAGGGGCATGGGGGTCGTGCTGCTGCCTATATGTTCTCTGTAGGGCATGCACGGTCCCTGCTGCCTCCTCCGGACGGTGGGAGAGGACAGTGTCCTGCTGAATATTTTCCCCTTCCTCTGCATGGCAGCTACTTCCCCCCGTCCCCACCTCAGCGCTGCTGCAGTACCCATTGCATCCTCCCCTTCTCCTCTGCCCACAGTGTAGCGCTGTGAGCACTGTGTGTGGTATTACTGACTGTGCTGTGCAAGATAGGAGAGTGGGTGTATTGCTAGTGTAACACGGGCATGTGTGAGAGGAGGAGTGTTTGTACATTGGCCCTCATTCCGAGTTGTTCGCTCGTTAGCTGCTTTTAGCAGCATTGCACACGCTAAGCCGCCGCCTACTGGGAGTATATCTTAGCTTTGCAGAATTGCGAACGAAAGATTCGCATAATTGCGAATAGAAATTTATTTGCAGTTTCTGAGTAGCTCGGGACTTACTCTGCCACTGCGATCAGTTCAGTCAGTTTCGTTCCTGGTTTGACGTCACAAACACACCCAGCGTTCGCCCAGACACTCCCCCGTTTCTCCAGCCACTCCCGCGTTTTTCCCAGAAACGGCAGCGTTTTTCCGCACACACCCAGAAAACGGCCAGTTTCCGCCCAGAAACACCCACTTCCTGTCAATCACACTCCGATCACCAGAACGATGAAAAATCCTCGTTATGCCGTGAGTAAAATACCTAACTTTTGTGTAAAATAACTAAGCGCATGCGCTCTGCGAACCTTGCGAATGCGCAATAAGCGACTAATCGCAATATAGCGAAACTCAGCAACGAGCGAACAACTCGGAATGAGGGCCATTGGGCCTAATTCAGGCATGGTCGCAGCAGCGATCGTAGGCTGAAGCCACACTGCGCGTGTGCACACAGTGAGATGCGAAGGCATCTCACTAGTGTGATCGCCTCTCCCTGATTGACAGTGGCGTTGGGTGGTGGTCCGGACAATGCAGCCGCTGCTGTCAAAAACATGGCGGGTAGCCGCGATGCTTTCGCATGTCTGGGGGGGGGGGGGGGGGGGGTTAGGGGTAGGGCCTGGCATGCAGGGCGGACTAGCCCTGTGCTTACAGAATGCCAGAATTATAAACGACAGCACAGGACTGGTGTAAATATCCTGAGTGAGGTATGTTGGTATTAGAACGGGGGTTATAGTGCATGGTCGGGAAGGTTGGGGTTAGGCACCACCGGAGAGGATTAGGGTTAGGCGCCCACAATTCTGATGGTCGGGATGCTGCTGTCGGTATTCTGACCGCCGGCATCCCGTCCATCGGGGTATCATACTGAATCCGGGGGAACGGTTCTGCTGAGCTGCTGTCTGTGTACATGAGATGTATGTAGAGCAGTCTGACCCTAAACCTGCCCCTTGTCTCCTCTCCATCCCTCCCCTTCTACTTTCCATCCTCTTCACTTGCCTTTACTGATTGCTAATGTCCACACTCACCTACTCTCCCAAAACATCTGGGATGCTCCAGAAAATTGTGTGGCGCTCCTGGGCGCCCAGAAGAGTAGGCAGGTCTCCCGGTGCCAGGTTCTAGCCACCCACTTCATTTGGTCCCGTTGCTGCTGATGTGATTCTCAGTCATGTCATCATCATAGCCACGCCCCCACGGTACAATGGAGGCAATCTCTGGTGAGGGATAATGACACAATCGCAGCCTCCATGGCTGTACCACCTCTTATGTTGCATCCTGCCCCTTATGCCTTACCACGCCCCCACACAGCCTCCTGTGTCGATTTTGCTGCAGAAATTTGGTTACTTTGCTGATGCCTCCATCATGTTAACAGAAGGGATTTGCCTTTTAGTGACATATTTACTGATTAACAGGTTTTTGACCCAATAATTAGAATTTCTTATCACTGCTATTTTGTGGCAATAACAATTTAACATTTCCCCAAATGTACTAAAAACCACATGCAGGGACTGGGGCTTTGAGAGGAGCCCATCCCTACCATGTGTAAAGAGGTGAAATGATCTCAAAAGTAATCATTCCACTTCTACTTCGGGAGCTGGGGCCATTCTGTGCATGCGTGATCTGCTGACATGTGCGGTGATCAGGGGTCAAAGTGGGACGGAACGGGGCGGAACTGCATTCCGGCAGTTGTAATTTCCCACCCACCTTTCCTAAGACGCTATCTACAGCAGCACACTACTGTGTACTGTCTGTCACTGTCATCGTTCTGCCGCCCACACACAACGTCCGTACTGAGAGCACTGAGCACTGCAGTCACAGAGTCAGGGCTGCTGCTTACGGTCACGGACGCGATTCACTGACCTGGAGCCCGCCCCCATCACCATCTTACTGGCTGACGAAGTGCCCGACTCCGCCCCCTTCTCTCTCTGTTTACTGCTGCTGCGGGCGCTGATAGTATAGCCGTAAGCTGCAGCAGATAGGATAGCCATAATAAGCAGAAAGAGAAGGGGGCGGAGTCGGGCACTTCTGCAGCCAGTAAGACGGGAGGGTGGGCGCCAGGTCAGTGAGGTCACTGAATCACGTCCCTGAACCGTGAGCAGCCCCCCTGAGTGACTGTGACTGCTCAGCCTGATACAGCAGCTGAGCTGTATAAATACTACAGTGTGTGTGTATTTCACTTCATGCGGGCTGAGGCTGGCTTCTAGGTGGGCTACCGCTGTGATGCGGGTCTGCCCAGCCCGCCCATGTCACTAGACGTGGTAAGAGGGGATGGGTGGTGGTAAAGACTGAGGCTGGCTTCTGGGCGGGCTATGGCTGTGCTGCAGGTCTGCCTGGCCTGCCCATGTCACTAGATGGGGTGAGAGGGGGTAGGCGGTGCTAAAGAGTAACCCGCCCTACCTCTAGTCCCTTTCTGGCAGCAGGAAAGAGTGATGTCATCACGTCACCTACTCCTCACGTGTCCTTGTCTCCTGATGTGAGGAGGGAGGAAAGCCACCGCCCTGACCAGTGGTTAAAGTGGGCCAGAACGGGGCAGAACTGCGTTCCATCACCTCTAATTGCTTGCAGACGCAGTTCCGCCTCTGCCTACCACAGCATCAGGTCCTTGCTGCATTGTAAAGGTGGCATCCCGGCTTAAAAGTAGGGGCAGCTTTTTTAAAATCTGGCGTGAGCCAATCACGCCTCGCCAGCCAATGAGAAGCTGCCAAGTGGCAGCTTCTCATTAGCTGGCGGTCCGGGAGCCATGAATGGCGCACAATAGGTGCCAGATTTCCTGTCATTTTTTAAACACAGCCTGTTATATGACAGTTAGGAGCTGATTGGCTGTTACTTTATCTCTCTCCACTTTATCTCTGTTCAAGGTTTAGTACATACAGTTGTGCTCAAGTTTACATACCTTAGCAGAATTTGTGATTTTCTGGCCATTTGTCAGAGAATATGAATGATAACTCACAAACTTTTCTTTCACTCATGGTTAGTGGTTGGGTGAAGCCATTTATTGTCAAACAACTGTGTTTACTCTTTTTAAATCATAATGACAACAGAAACTACCCTAATGACCCTGATCAAAAGTTTACATACCCTGGAGATTTTGGCCTGATAACATGGACCCAAGTTGACACAAACGGGTTTGAATGGCTACTAAAGGTAACCATCCTCACCTGTGATCTGTTTGCTTGAAATCAGTGTGTGTATATAAAAGGTCAGTGAGTTTCTGGACTCCTGAAAGACCCTTGCATCTTTCATCCAGTGCTGCACTGACGTGTCTGGATTCTGAGTCATGGGGAAAGCAAAAGAATTGTCAAAGGATCTGCGGGAAAAGGTAATTTAATTGTATAAAACAGGAAAGGGATATAAAAAGATATCCAAGCAATTGAGAATGCCAATCAGCAGTGTTCAAACTCTAATTAAGAAGTGGAAAATGAGGGATTCTGTGGAAACCAAATTACGGTCAGGTAGACCAACAAAAATTTCAGCCACAACTGCCAGGAAAATTGTTCGGGATGCAAAGAAAAATCCACAAATAACTTCAGCTGAAATACAGGACTGTCTGAAAAAAAGTGGTGTGGTTGTTTCAAGATGCACAATAAGGAGGCATTTGAAGAAAAATGGGCTGCATGGTCGAGTCGCCAGAAGAAAGCCATTACTACGCAAATGCCACAAAGCATCCCGCTTACAATACTCCCAAACAGCACAGAGACAAGCCTCAAAACTCCTGGAACAAAGTCATTTGGAGTGATGAGACTAAAAGTGAACTTTTTGGCCACAACCATAAACGATACATTTGGAGAGGAGTCAACAAGGCCTATGATGAAAGGTACACCATTCCTACTGTGAAACACGGAGGTGGATCGCTGATGTTTTGGGGATGTGTGAGCTACAAAGGCACTGGAAACTTGGTCAAAATTGATGGCAAGATGAATGCAGCATGTTATCAGAAAATACTGGAGGAAAATTTGCACTCATCAGCCCGGAAGCTGCGCATGGGACGTACTTGGATGTTTCAACATGACAATGATCCAAAACACAAGGCCAAGTCGATGTGTCATTGGCTACAGCAGAATAAAGTGAAGGTTCTGGAGTGGCCATCTCAGTCCCCTGGCCTCAATATAATTGAGCCACTCTGGGGAGATCTCAAACGTACAGTTCATGCAAGACAGCCCAAGAATTTACAGGAACTGGAGCCTTTTTGCCAAGAAGAATGGGCAGCTTTACCATCTGAGAAAATAAGGAGCCTCATCCACAACTACCACAAAAGACTTCAAGCTGTCATTGATGTTAAAGGGGGCAATACACGGTATTAAGAACTGGGATATGTAAACTTTTGATCAGGGTCATTTGGGTAGTTTCTGTTGTCATTATGATTTTAAAAGAGTAAACACAGTTGTTTGACAATAAATGGCTTCACCCAACCACTAACCATGAGTGATAGAAAAGTTTGTGAGTTATCATTCATATTCTCTGACAAATGGCCAGAAAATCACAAATTCTGCTAGTGTATGTAAACGTATGAGCACAACTGTATAAGTCACAACATAAAGATGCTCAGACTCTAGTAAAAGCCGCCATAAATAGCGGCAGTGTAACCTGTTTCATTATTAGTTAGAAGGAGAATGAAATTCATTTTAAAATATCATAAGGCTTTGGTCTATTTACTAAGCCTTGGACGGAGATAAAGTACCAGCCAATCAGTTCCTAACTGACTACAGCAGGTTGCACACACACAGAAACACTGAATACAATACAATCATTGAAACAGGTTGGGTTCAAAATGTCAGTGAGAATCCTGACAGGGGGAAGGTAAATATACTTACTATCCCCCAATGTCCCCCTAACGCTAACCCTCACTTCCTGCAACCTGACCCTAACACCCCCCTCTCTCACCTACAGCTTAAGCCTAACCCTCCCCGCTAGTGCCTAAACCTAACCGCCCACCTTCCCGCAGCCTAAACCTACCTTCTCCTGTCTAGGTGCCTAGTATTAGTACAGTAGTGTCAGGGGCGGTTTAACAGCGGAGGGAACCAGTATGTAGAATCCGTGTGGCCCACGCCTCTCTACAGCGCAGTAGACTCCGGCATTGTGCCCGAGTATACTGCATGGGGGGCAGTGTGTGCGGTGTAGGCACCCACTGCACCCATTCTTTATACACCAATTAGTAGTGTACAGTGGGCAACAAGTGTTCGTTTTCAGCTGATTTCTTGTGAAAGAGTATTAAAAATTAGTCTGACAGTTATTTGAAAATTAGTATGACAGTGTAAGTGACACTGGCAGCGATAGTGAAAACTAGCACTTGAGTGATGTTTTACAATTCTAGGGAGACTTTGCCAGTATAAATATAACTGAAGCTCCAACGCCATTACAGGGGGCGGAGCTTCCTCAGAGCGGGACCAGCGGCATTGTGGCACCTTCCTCTGCTTACAGCTGCAGCAGCAGGCACACACAGCTCCTCCAGACACTCAGGATACCGCTGGAAACTGGTACAGGGGTGTAGCAAAGGGGGGAAGCCACTATTATACACAATCTGTGTCCTAAAAGGACAAATACTCTAGTTTTACACCGTGATATATCAGCTTGCAGCCTCACTGGGGCTGTTTAGCATGGGTGTGCTGTTCCCTTCTCTCTGTCTCCCTCTCACATACAGTAAGGCAGGCTTGCTATTGTATTACTTGTCTGTGTGTATGTGTATATTTATTTTATTTATTTTCAGTTTCTTATATAGCACAGCAAATTCTGTTGCGCTTTACAATTGGAAATAACAATGATATAACAAAACTGGGTAATAACAAACAGTCATAGAGGTAGGAAGGCCCTGCTTGCAAGCTTACAATCTATCGGTGCCACCAATGCGGCTAGAGGCACCAGAGGGAAGGCTAGAAAACCAGCAACCGCAGGTTCTCAGGAACAGAGCACCAGTTCAGCTTCCACTAAGGCCTCAGCATGACGGTGCCCACCCACCCCGAGGGGATCTCGAGGTGGGAGCTCGGCTGCGTCACTTCAGCCACATCTGGGAAAGCTCCTGCCAGGATAGCTGGGTAAAGGACCTCATATCTCAGGGCTACAAGCTGAAGTTCAACGGCGCTACTCCCCAACGATTTTTCAAGCTTACCAGCTTTGGAGGATACGCGTGTTATGCTGCAACAGGACATGCAAAAATTGATCCAGTCCCAATTCATTGTTCCAGTGCCACTGCAACAACAGGAAAAGGGTTACTACTCCAACCTGTTTGTGGTACCGAAACTGGATGGTTCAGTAAAGCCCTACTGGAAGGTCACAGTTTCCTCATGACTAAGGTTGCCACCTCATCCCTTTAATTCTGGACACATATTAATTACACAGGTTCTGTGGCTGATTAAAACCAGGTGAAATGGAGTCTTGAAGTCAGCTAGCCACAGAACATGTGTAATTAATGTGTCCAGAATTAAAGGGATGAGGTAGCAACCCTACTCCCGACGGATGCGAGTCTGAGAGGATGGGGAGCTGTCACCCAGGGAGCTCAGTTCCAGGGCAGGTGATCAGCCCACGAAGCCCTCTTTCTGATCAACATTCTGGAACTTTGGGCGATCTATAATGCTCTGATTCAGGTCTTTCCTCTACTCAGGGATCACGCGATCCAAGTTCAGTCGGACAACGCCACGGCAGTGGCGTACATCTATCGACAAGGAGGGACAAAAAGCAGGGCCTGCATGTGAGAGGTGTCAAAGATACTCCTCTGGGCAGAAAGAAATGCAAGAGCAATGCCTGCAATCATCATACCGGGAGTGGACCACTAGGAAGCGGACATCCTGAGTCATCACGATCTCCACCCCTTTGTGAAGTTCTACAAATTTGAAACCCTGGATTCCCAGTTTGGGCAGGCGGTGCTGCAGATGTCTCCGCACATTCCCGCCCATTCTGGAAGCTTTGGGACGTCCCAAATTGTACTAAGGTGTCCCCAATATCCCTTATGGATGTTAGAGAATATAGGATTTTAATTACCTACCGGTAAATCCTTTTCTCGTAGTCCATAAAGGATATTGGGCACCCGCCTTAGGGCGCTGACTTTTCTGTAGGTTATCTTTTCTATGGTTACCTGTTCAGCTGTTGAGTGTTGTTAGCAGCCGTTGCTGGTCATTTTATGTTAGTGGTGTGCTGGTGTGTAAATCTCACCACTCGTTGTTATGTTCCTTCTCTCAAGTATGTCCTTTCTCCTTCAGGCACTATTTTACCTATAACTGCCTGTGGGAGGGGGCATAGAGGGGAGGAGCCAGCACACCCAGTTGAAGAAATTTAAAGTGCACCGGCTCCTTTGGACCCCGTCTATACCCCATCGTAATAAGTTGTCCCCAATATCCCTTATGGACTACGAGAAAAGGATTTACCGGTAGGTAATTAAAATCCTATTTTTTATACGTACATTTTTTTATACATACATGCGCTCCCTGTTTATCTTATCTAAATGCAGACGACCACCTGTATTAAGCATTGGTTGCATCTATGTGACTGCCTCGTTCCCCATTCATCACCTGGAAATAATAGGTGTCACCATCAGCATCAGAGGGGTTTTAAGAGAAGAGGAGGCCCGTGTTCAGCGAAATGGTGTGTTCCTGCAGCAGACACACGTACATGAAGATATAATAGAGGGGTACTGGTTAGATCATTTGCTAGCTAATACCTTGCCGGAAGCAGCTGAGTTTGGCTGTTCGATCAGAAGTATGAGTGTGAGAAGCATTGTGGATTTTAGGAAGGTTCCTAAACTCTCTGTGCTCTTTGTCCAGTGCTGTAACTAGTCATTTTAGCGCTGTGTGCAAGAAACAGAATCTGCGTCCCGTCCCCCCCCACAAATATTCAAACAGGGTCAGTGCGTGCCGTAGGCGCACGGCAAAAATATAGGGGTGTGGCTTCATGGGGGTGTGGCCATAAAATAATACCAATTCATATTGCGATGCACAGTAGTCTCCATTATTTAAATTACACCGCACAGTAGCGCTACTGACACACATTATGCCAGATAACGAGTCCCATTTAACACAATACTCCAGGTAGAGCCCCTACCACACATTACGCCAGGTAGAGTCCCTTTTTACACATTATGGCAGCAGAGTCCCTCTTTTTACACATAACGTCAGCAGAGTCCCCCTTTTACACATTATGGCAGCAGAGTCCGGGGGGGGGGGGTTGAGAGAGTGTGAAAGTGTGTTTGTGTTATAGTTACCTTTGACCCAGCTGGCAGTCCTCTTGTCCTCAGGGCACTGTGGGTGGGCTGGGTGCAGGCTGGGAGAGATGTCGACTCTCCCAGAACATGGGTGGGGGTGAGAAGAGGAGGAGCCGAGATGATCGAGCTGCAGCACCGCCCGGCTACCTATGTGAGAAGATGTAGCCGGGCAATGCACTGCAGCTGAGCTGAGTGGTGATGGCAGGCGGGTGGCCAGGTGGCTGCAGACATCACAGTGTGGCAGCGGCACGGCCAGGCAGGTGTTGCCAGTAGTCCTGCACCCACAGTGCTTCTGCACTATGTGCCAGGCACCACTAGCAAACACCTAGTTATGGCCCTGGACGGTACATACATGCAGTAAGCTTGGCTATAGAGAAGTACTGCTGCAGTGGCACTACCAGCTCACAAGGTATGCTGGGACAGATGCAGGTAGAAATACAAGACACACACCTCCCCCCACCCCGGACATGCAGGCCCCAGCCTGCTCACCTCTGCATGGTGATCTCCTGCACCAGCTCTGCAGCTACATAGGGCAGACCAGATCAGGAGGAGCATGAGATGCAGAAAGTGCACTGGATCTGTGTCAGGGCAGCACCAAATCTGAGCCTGGCAGCTAGTGAGCCCCCTGAATCCTCTTACTGTATCTTGCAGTTTCAGCTCCCAGCCAGCACAGGCCAGCAGCAGCATCTTGTCCTGGGAGGCAGAGCTTCTCTGTGTCTGGCTTGGAGGGAGGGAGTAAGGGAGGAAGCAGCAGCATTGAACGGGAGCCGGACTGGTGACTGCAGAACAGGGACGTGCAAGCACATGACATCATGTCAGTGCAGCCTATGTGGTGGCTGTGGCTGATGCCATCACCAGCATCATGAAGTTGTTGATGAAGGATGACTCTTTCAGAGACATCCTTCATTCTTGTAGCAGCGGACCTCGGCGGAGCCCGCTAGTGGCTTTATGGCAGCACCGACCCTGCTTGCTCCTCGGCCCAGCAAATTTCCGGAAGAAAAAAGGAGGTGGGGCTGTATGGAGCAGAGAGGCTGCAGCGGGGGATGGACGGAACGCTGCATAGTACATATACTGATCTGATCCCACCACCTCTGTACAGTACTTTGCCACTGGGGGAATCTGGGAGCGTGTCCCATGTGTGTGCCAGTGGATGCGCCCACAATGCAGATGCGCTATCTGCAACGCACCGCTGGCCCACTTGTAGTTACGGCCCTGCTTTTGTCATTAATGCGTGGAAGAAGAACGGTCATTGCAGGAATGCACCTTGCCCTGGAAAACCCCCAAAACTGCAACCCAAGGACCGGAGAGTGTTAACCAGGGAGCTGTGAAAGATATGGGGTCGTCCCATGCATACCATTGCTCACAAGTTCCAAATGGCACTAAAGTGCCGGTTTCGACAGGAAAACTTTGTAGAGAGGCCCATGCACTTGGGTATTATGGGCAAGTAGCTGCTCATAAACCTCTAATCACAAAGAGGAATGCAGCCCAGCACGATGGCATAAAGAGCGCAAAAACTGGACAGTGGAACAGTGGCCGCGAGTGTTATGGAGTGACAAATCACGGTTTACACTTTTCAGATCGGATAGAGGTGTTTGAGTTTGGCGATTGCCAGGAGAACATTTGATGCCAAAGTGTACAGTACCTACAGTAAAGCATGGAGGAAGTGGTGTTATGCTGTGGGGCAGCTAGTTTGGCATGGGTCCACTAGTTATAATGCATGGTCACATTAACTCTGAGAAGCATAGAGATGTTCTTGATAACTCTGTGCTCCGTACATTGTATCAGTTCCTCCCCCCTCCACGACTTGGTATCGCCAGCACGACTGGGTGGGCTTACCCCTTTTAACCCCTTTGTGGGTGGAATTTTGAAAAATCCCTTCTTAGTGAGTGCCAAAATCCCCCAGTCATATGGATGGCCCCGAAAGTGGTGGATTTATTCACTTGAAAACCCGCCAGCATTTTAAGTATGAAAGCCATGTGTACCAAGTTTGGTGAAGGTCTATCAAGCCATGTAGAAGCCGATGTGTCCTCACACTTCTTTGCTAAAAAGTGCTGCACGGCGCTGTGATGCGTACACAACATGGCATAGTGTACCTCCAGCAGCCCTTTGTTGGTGTGCTACTATTCGCGGGAGCATGTGTATGTTTCATGAAGTGAGTAGCCTGAGCATGTGTATACATGCTCCCGCTATGGTACGCCATGCCAGGATAGGAAACTGCGATGCAAATGCATTGCAGGAAAGATGTGTATGGACACATCTGTATGATGAAGGTCATACAGATACATGCATACAGTACATGCATACATACATACATACATACATACTTTGACATATAGATATATGGCCCAAGCACCGAAAAAGGGGCGGACTTTTTTAATTGAAACTTTACCAGTATTTTAAATTGAATAATGAAGGGTATGTGTAATTGTCAATAATTTCTATTTTCCTCTGATTCTCGTTAATCACGCTCCAAGTCTGCCGCCGCCACATTGCGCTAAGCTGCCATTATCTTTGTCCAGTCACTAACCTTATGTTAATAGCTTTTCCTGTGATATCGCCTACTGCTGGTGAGCTGTGTGTTGCCCCGGTTCTGGAGGAGTATGAGACATAGCAGCAGCAGCAAAGTCCCGGTATAGGCAGTTGCTAGCATTATGACATCACAGCATGACCTCACAGACAGACCAGACACACACACAAACTATCACTGACCTGGTCTGGGGGGGTTGTGGACTCGGGGTTTCTTCCGATGACCGGGAAGTGGAACCGCAACTGGGCCGCAGCAGAGATGGCCGGATGTAAGTCTTCCTCATGCAGGATCAGATCGGCGGACAGGAGGCACGTGCGGACGCTGAAGGTCTCCTGAAAGAGAGAACTTGACAGGTGCTGGTGAATCACAGAAAATACTAAGTGCGGGAGGCACGGAGGTGCTTGGAGGCACAGAGGTACTGGAGGCACGGAGGTGCTGGAGGCACGGAGGTGCTTGGAGGCGCTCGGGCTCTTGTAGGCACTGAGGTGCGTGGTGGCGCTCGGGCGCTTGGAGGCACTGATGTGCTTGGAGGCACGGAGGTGCGTGGAGGCGCTCGGGCGCTTGAAGGCACTGATGTGCTTGGAGGCACGGATATGCTTGGAAACACGGAAGTAGCAGGAACGAGGGAGCTCTGAAGATCACAGTTTCTGACAGGCAGAATTGATGATACACAGGCGCCGGATCTCTGCCCGGCGTCTGGCTTTGAACCTCCCGCCTTTGCCTGATTGGCGGAGCGGGCAGGTGACGTCAGCCCCGCTCCGTCTACCTGACCTCACTCAATATGGCAGCGCCCTCGCTCCGGGAAGCCGCCGGGGAGACCCACTGACCTGACGCCGGAACCCCGAGACCGCCGGAGGAGAGAGGCGCCAGGCCATCCAGGACACCCGCAGAGGCAAGCGCGGCCGCTGCTGCCCGCGAGGTGTGACAGTACCCCCTCCTCCAGGAGTGGCCCCTGGACACTTTCCGGGCTTAGTTGGATGTCTGTAGTGGAAGATCCGAACCAGTCGGGAGCCGTTACCTCAGTAGCATTGATCCAACTTCTCTCTTCAGGACCATAACCTTTCCACTCTACCAAGTACTGTAGTTTTTTATGAAGATAACGAGAGTCAAGAATAGCTTTGATTTCAAATTCTGTCCCAGCTTCAGTCACTACAGAAGTTGACCTAGGGGATGCTGTGTGGAACCGATTCAGAATGAGGGGACGGAGGAGAGAGACGTGAAAGGAGTTCGGAATTCGAAGGTGGGAAGGCAACCCTAGTTTGCAGACGACCGGGTTCAAGACTTGCAACACTGGGAAAGGACCAATGAACCTTGGGGCAAATTTCATAGTAGGCACTTTTAAACAAAGATTGCGGGTAGAGAGCCATACCTTGTCGCCAACCTTATATTGAGGAGCTGCTCGTCGCTTCCTATCCGCAAAGAATTTATAGCGACCGGAAACTCTCTTGAGATTGGCATGAACTCGACTCCAGATTTGGTTAAAGTGTCGGAGAGTAGAGGCTGCAGCAGGAACTTCTTCTGGAGGACAAATGGGCAACTCCGGAACTTGGGGATGAAATCCGTAATTAATAAAGAATGGAGACTCACCAGTTGAAGAGTGATATAGATGGTTGTGGGCAAACTCGGCCCAAGGCAACAACTCCATCCAGTTATCTTGAGAAGGGGAAAGGTAAACACAGAGAAAAGTCTCTAGATCTTGATTGACGCGTTCAGTTTGCCCATTAGTCTGTGGATGGTAAGCAGAAGAAAACTTGAGTTTAATTTGTAGAGCTGAACAGAGGGCTCTCCAGAATCTTGCTGTAAACTGTACCCCTCGATCTGAGACTATTTCTAGAGGTAACCCGTGCAGGCGGAAATGTTCTTGGATAAATAACAGAGCCAGCTTGGAAGCGGATGGTAATCCGGTCAACGGAATAAAATGTGCCATCTTAGAGAATCGGTCAATAATCACCCAAATGGTGTTATGACCCTTAGAGAGAGGTAGTTCAGTAACAAAGTCCATCGAGATATGAGTCCAAGGCCTTTTAGGAATGGATAAAGGATGCAACAAGCCCGCAGGCGGCAGACGTGGAGTTTTGTGCTGAGCACATTGAGGACACGAATTGACATACTCTTGAACATCCTTTTTCAGAGTGTTCCACCAGTACGATCTTCGCAGGAATTCCCACATTTTCTGAACTCCCGGATGACCAGAAAACTTAGAAGTGTGAGCCCACTGCAACAGTCTTGGTCGAAATTTAACTGGCACCGACATTCTTCCAGGAGAAGGGCCCAACCCAGTGGGAGCGGCAGAAATAGAGATGGGACTAAGGATTAATGCCTTTTCTACTGTATTCTCCTCATCCGAAGCCATCTCTGAACGGGATAGGGCATCCACCTTGGTATTAAGAGTTCCAGCCCGATACTTGATTATAAAGGAAAATCTGGCAAAGAATAGCGCCCATCTTGCCTGACGGGGATTCAAAATTGGGCCGTCTTAAGGTACAGTAAATTCTTGTGATCCATAAAAATTGTAATTAAGTGTTTAGCACCTTCCAGAAGATATCTCCATTCTTCTAAAGCAGATATGATTGCCAGCAGCTCTTTGTCTCCAATGGTGTAATTTAATTCAGCAGGGGAGAACTTGCGAGAATGGAAACCACATGGATGCAACTTCCCGTCTGAGGCGTACTGCGAAAGTACGGCACCTATGCCTACCGTGGAAGCATCAACCTCCAGAAAGAATGGTTTTAGGAAATCTGGCTGCTGAAGTACGGGAGCGGACATAAAGGCTGTCTTCAGCTGTTTGAACGCTGCTACTGCTTCAGAAGGCCAATTGCTTGGGTCAGCCCCTTTCTTAGTCAGAGCAGTAATAGGTGCCACGATAGTAGAGAAACCTCTTATAAATTTTCGATAATAATTTGCAAATCCTAGAAATCGTTGCACTGCTTTCAAGGAAAGAGGTTGAGTCCAATCTCGGATGGCCGAGAGTTTCTCCGGATCCATACGTAACTCAGTTCCAGAAATAATGTAGCCCAAAAATGGAATAGAAGGAACCTCAAAGGTGCACTTGGAGATTTTGCCATAAAGATGGTTCTTGCGCAACCGAAGGAGTACTTCCTTAACTTGTAGTCGGTGCTCAGAAAGATTCTTCGAAAATATCAGAATGTCATCCAAATAGACTACTACATTCAGATACAACATGTCCCGAAAGACTTCATTAATGAATCCCTGAAAGACGGCGGGGGCGTTGCTGAGGCCAAATGGCATTACCAGGTACTCGTAATGCCCATCTCTAGTATTGAAAGCCGTCTTCCACTCATCCCCTTGTCGGATGCGTATCAGGTTGTATGCTCCCCTTAAGTCAAGCTTAGTAAATACTCGAGCTCCACGCACTCTATCAAAAAGCTCTGTGATGAGCGGCAGAGGATACTTGTTCTTAATGGTGACTTCATTTAAACCACGATAGTCAATACATGGTCTCAGGCCTCCATCTTTTTTCTTTACAAAGAAGAAGCCAGCTCCCGCTGGGGAAGTGGAGGGACGGATGAACCCCTTCTGCAAATTAGACTTAATGTACTCTGACATAGCTTGTGTCTCTGGAACCGAAAAAGGATAAGTGCGACCTCGGGGCGGCATTTTTCCAGGAATAAGCTCAATAGGACAGTCCCAGGGCCTATGCGGAGGTAATTTATCAGCCGCCTGTTCCGAGAAGACATCTAAAAATTCTCGATTAGTCTCTGGAATAGACTCCACGTCCAACTTGGCCGATGCACGGAGTGGAACGACAGGAGTAAGAATTTAATTGACAGAAGGGACTCCAAGAAATTATTTGTGTCGACCCCCAGTCGACATGAGGGTTGTGAAGCCTGAGCCAGGGAAGACCCAAAACGAGATCATGAGACATCTCCTAAATAACCAGAACTCCAATTGTTCTCGGTGCAAAGCCCCCACTTGTAGCTGATTTGACTCAGACTGACTCGTAATCAAGGCGTTAGGAATTTGGACACCGTTAATAGCTGTGATCGTAATAGGTCGCTCGACCAACTGTAACTTCAAGCCCAAACTCTGGGCGCAGGAGAGAGAAATAAAATTCCCCGCAGCTCCCGAATCCAATAGAGCCATAACAGTTTTGACTTCTGTTTCAGTAGACAAAGATACTGAGAGTAAACAGTCCACTACAGGAGAAGATTGAGAAACCACACCCAGCTTGACTTCCCCGGAACAGGCTAGGACTGCCCGTTTCCCGGGCGAGACTTGCAAAACTTGACAAAGTGATCCGCGGCTCCACAGTAGAGGCAAAGTCTATTCTCACACCGACGCTGCCGCTCCTCTGGAGACAGCCGAGACCGATTAATCTGCATGGGTTCGTCTGGACCTGTCGTAACCGATTGTTTAGCCGGAAGAGCCCTGAATCTGCATCGATCAGACCGAGTACGTTCGCCGACTCATTCCTGCATGCGGAGATCCACTTTCACACAGAGCGAGATCAACTGTTCCAAGGAATCTGGCAAATCCCTTGTAATCAGTTCGTCCTTAAGACGGTCGGACAGCCCGTTCCAGAAAGCGGCCCGTAAGGCATCATTATTCCAGCGTAATTCGGAGGCTATGGTCTGAAAATGAATCACATACTGACCTACTGAACGGGAGCCTTGTCGAACTCGGAGTAGATCTGAAGAGGCAGCGGTCGTTCTGCCAGGCTCATCAAAGATCCTGCGGAAAGATGAGATGAAATTGGTGTAGCTGGAAACCAAAGGATCAGATCGCTCCCATAACGGAGACACCCATTCCAGCGCTGAGCCCTCAAGCAAGGAAATAATGTATGCTACTTTGGACCGATCCGTGGGGAAGTTGTGTGCGAGGAGTTCAAACTGTACCTCGCACTGGTTAAGAAAACCACGGCAATTCTTCGGATTGCCGTTGTAGCGAGAGGGAGTGGGAAGCTGAAGGCGTGACCTGGTTCCGGACACAGCGTGAGCATTATCGGGAGCGACTACCGGAGCGGGCACCGGAGCTGGAACCGGAACTACTGAAGCCAGAGAAACCTGAATTTGATCCAGCCTGCCGGATAGTTCTTGGAGATACCGCATCACCTGGCTTTGCGCCGCCTCTTGACTCTGAACACGGGAAACCAGATCCTGGATGGCACTCGCCTCTGGGTTCCGATCCCCCGGGTCCATGTGGCCTGTGTATACTATCACTGACCTGGTCTGGGGGGGTTGTGGACTCGGGGTTTCTTCCGATGACCGGGAAGTGGAACCGCAACTGGGCCGCAGCAGAGATGGCCGGATGTAAGTCTTCCTCATGCAGGATCAGATCGGCGGACAGGAGGCACGTGCAGACGCTGAAGGTCTCCTGAAAGAGAGAACTTGACAGGTGCTGGTGAATCACAGAAAATACTAAGTGCGGGAGGCACGGAGGTGCTTGGAGGCACGAAGGTGCTGGAGGCACGGAGGTGCTGAAGGCACGGAGGCGCTCGGGCGCTTGTAGGCACTGAGGTGCGTGGTCGCGCTCGGGCGCTTGGAGGCACTGATGTGCTTGGAGGCACGGAGGTGCGTGGAGGCGCTCGGGCGCTTGAAGGCACTGATGTGCTTGGAGGCACGGATATGCTTGGAAACACGGAAGTAGCAGGAACGAGGGCGCTCTGAAGATCACAGTTTCTGACAGGCAGAATTGATGATACACAGGCGCCAGATCTCTGCCCGGAGTCTGGCTTTGAACCTCCCGCCTTTGCCTGATTGGTGGAGCGGGCAGGTGACGTCAGCCCCGCTCCGCCTACCTGACCTCACTCAATATGGCGGCGCCCTCGCTCCGGGAAGCCGCCGGGGAGACCCACTGACCCAACGCCGGAACCCCGAGACCGCCGGAGGAGAGAGGCGCCAGGCCATCCAGGACACCCGCAGAGGCAAGCGCGGCCGCTGCTGCCCGCGAGGTGTGACACAAACAGACTAATGCATTTTCTATGTGCATTTTCATGATTGGGGCCCTGAACCTGAGGGGTGGATTTTTTCACTTGAAACCCCACCAGTATTTTAAGTTGGATAATGAAGGGTATGTGTACCAAGTTTGGTCCAGATCTATTAAGGCATGTAGGAGCCTATGAAGAAAGGACCATCGCTGGGTGGTCCGGACATACCTCGGTTGTCTGGATTGCGCCCCTTAAATGGAGCTTTGATGCCGACAAAACGCTGCGTCATGCCCAGTTCCTGTCCCCCTTCAGGACTTTGCACACGAGCGTACCGGTGTACGCGCATGTGCAGACGTGCAAACATCACTTCATAGCGATTTTTGCACATCAGCTCATTGTTTCAAAATTTATATGAATGTGCAGAGTAATGATTTATGTCTGTAATATTGTGTTCTGTGAGGCATTGGTGATATTGTGGAAATATTACAATGGGCCTTTGAAAGTCAAAGCTATGCCTTTATTAGAGTGGAGAAATGATGTCAGCTATGTAGCTACGTAGCTAAACCATCTAAGGAGTTATCGTAAAGGTGCCTCCATTGAAGTCATGTAATAGCGTTACTGCCTCGCAGCAATGAGGTCATGGGTACGATCCCAACATGGTCCTAACTGTGTGGAGTTTCTATATTCTCCCTGTGCTTGCATGGGTTTCCTCCGGGTAATCCGGTTTCCTCCCACAATCCAAAAATATACTGGTAGGTTAATTGGCTCCCAGCAACAATTAACCCTAGCATGTAAGTGCGTGTATGTACATGAGCAGACTAGATGGGCCAAGTGGTTCTTATCTGCCGTCACATTCTGTGTCTCTATGTCCCTTGACAATGGGCTGCAAGCTGACATATTTTGATCAACATATGAAAAAAAATCCCCATACTTTTATTTGCTAGATGCACACAGATTTGCAATATACTGTACTGTATTACAGGTTGAGTATCCCATATCCAAATATTCCGAAATACGGAAATATTCCAAAATACGGAATTTTTTGAGTGAGAGTGAGATAGTGAAACCTTTGTTTTCTGATGACTCAATGTACACAAACTTTGTTTAATACACAAAGTTATTAAAAATATTGCATTAAATGACCTTCAGGCTGTGCGTATAAGGTGTATATGAAAGTTGAAACATAAATGCATTCTGTGCTTAGACTTGGGTCCCATCACCATGATATCTCATTATGGTATGCAATTATTCCAAAATACGGAAAACTCCGATATTATTATTATTATTATTATTATCCTTTATTTATATGGCGCCACAAGGGTTCTGTAGCGCCCAATTACAGAATACATAAACAAATAATCAAACAGGAAAACAGCAACTTACAGTTGACGACAATATAGGACAAGTACAGGGTAAATAAACATAGTTACATCAGCAGATGACACTGGAATAAGTATCAGGTGGCAGAAGACTGCTGGATTTGGTGCAGCTGAAGATTATTAAAGTAAGAAAAGGGTAAGCACATGAGGGAAGAGGGCCCTGCTCGTGAGAGCTTACATTCTAAAGGGGAGGGGTAGACAGACAGGGGTGAGACAGATGGGGTACATAGAGAGCGTGGAACAGAGGGTTAGGATGAGATTTGGCTGGGTTTGGTGAAGAAGTGGGTCTTGAGAGCCCGTTTGAAGTTTTGTAGAGAGGTGGAGAGTCTGAGGGGGAGAGGTAGGGAATTCCAGAGAAGTGGTGCAGCACGTGAAAAATCTTGGAGGTAGGAGTGGGAGGAAGTAATCCGTAGGCAGGAGAGTCACTTCTGGTCCCAAGCATTTTGGATAAGGGATACTCAACCTGTATTGTTATTGCTGATAGCAAAGTCTTCCTGTTTTCTTTTTAACAACAGTCCCTGGTCCACTGTGTAATAGTTGTGGGATGTTCTTGAATCAATTACACAGGTCTGCGATGAAAAAGCTTTTTTAACAAATTTATGTGATACTTATAGATTTTTGGCTTCTGAACAAGAAAATGACTCCTGATTTTGCATCACATCATGTTTTTCTGCAAAACGTGTATTTATGAATAAGTCATTTTTATATATTCATTAAAGTAATAAATGTATTCGGCCTACATTTATTATAATACATTGGGGCATATTCATTATCCCTAAAAGTTACACATTTTTTCAAATTGTTTTTTTTTATTTTTTATTTATGTGAAATCCTTATTCATTAAAGCAGTAACCAATATCTCCGCTGTTACAGCATGCTTTGATAAACTCTACACTGGTAGAAATTAGTACATTCATCAAAGTAGCATTTGCCTCGGAGTTTGATCATGAAACTGTTCGCAATCCTGAGACGGCATTCAGTTTCACAAATGTGCACCCAAGCTGCAGAGCCGGCCCTAACCAATATGATGCCCTAGGCATGATTTTGCCTGGTGCCCCCTAGCACCACCACTAGTGCCCCCTAGCACCACCACTAGTTCCGCCCCTTTCCCAGCACCATCACCCATCACCTATAGTAGCCCTCATTTTGATTTTCCTACCCCCTATATTACAAATAGGATCAGTGCGCACATTTGGCACAGCCCAAAAAGGGGCATGTTTTTGCTGGGAAGGGGCATGGCCACACAATAGTGCCCCCAATTCAAATCACGCCACACAGTAGTGCAACATTATTCACATTTTATCATGCAATAGTGTCCCTAATTCATGTTACATCACAATGTAGTACCACTTTACCTTATATATGTTACTCCTTACAGTAGTGCCCCTTATTCACATTACATCACACTGAATTGCTCCCTATTCACACTACACCACACAATGCCAACCTTTATTAATGCTCTTATACACATAGGGGTAAATTTACTAAGATTCGTAATTTCCGAAAAAAGGTCAAAGTTCAATCACGAATGACATCGACAGTGTAAAACTGCAACTTTTTGAATTGATTACGATGGATTTACTAAGCTGTCGTATTCGGGTTTTTCTTTTCTTCCGATGTCGATGTCATTCGTTTTTTTTTACCTATTTTTACGGCAGTGATTAGCAAAACACTGCCGTTTTTTTTTACAATCAATCTCGGCCGGATCTGTGTGATCCGTGCTGGGGTTCTTATTTTTTTTTTTTTTAATTAAACAATGTAAAATCCCCCAAAAAAAATGCGTGGGGTCCCCCCTCCTAAGCATAACCAGCCTCGGGCTCTTTGAGCCGATCCTGGTTGCAGAAATATGGGGACAAAATTGACAGGGGTTCCCCCATATTTAAGCAACCAGCATCGGGCTCTGCGCCTGGTCCTGGTTCCAAAAATACGAGGGACAAAAAGAGTAGGGGTCCCCCGTATTTTTAAAACCAGCACCGGGCTCCACTAGCTGGACAGATAATGCCACAGCCGGGGGTCACTTTTATACAGTGCCCTGCGGCCGTGGCATCAAAAATCCAACTAGTCACCCCTGGCCGGGGTACCCTGGGGGAGTGGGGACCCCTTCAATCAAGGGGTCCCCCCCCCCAGCCACCCAAGGGCCAGGGGTGAAGCCCGAGGCTGTCCCCCCCCATCCAATGGGCTGCGGATGGGGAGGCTGATAGCCATTTGTGATAATGAAAAGATATTGTTTTTAGTAGCAGTACTACAAGTCCCAGCAAGCCTCCCCCGCATGCTGGTACTTGGAGAACCACAAGTACCAGCATGCGGCGGAAAAACGGGCCCGCTGGTACCTGTAGTACTACCACTAAAAAAATACCCAAAAAAACACAAGACACACACACCGTGAAAGTATAATTTTATTACATACATACACACATACATACATACTTACCTTATGTTCTCACGCAGGTCGGTCCTCTTCTCCAGTAGAATCCAAGGGCTACCTGTTGAAGAAATTCTACTCACCAGATCCAGTGGTCCAGGCTCCTCGGCAAATCCAGGGATAATCCACGTACTTGAATAAAACAAAAAAACGGTTGCCCGACCTCGAACTGAAAGGTGACCCATGTTTGCACATGGGTCACCTTTCCACGAATGCCAGAAACCCACTTTGCCTTCTGACTAAGTGGGTTTCTTCAGCCAATCAGGGAGTGCCACGTTGTAGCACTCTCCTGATCAGCTGTGTGCTCCTGTCCTCACTGACAGGCAGCACACGGCAGTGTTACAATGTAGCGCCTATGCGCTACATTGTAACCAATGGGGTAAATTTACTAAGATTCGTAATTTCCGAAAAAAGGTCAAAGTTCAATCACGAATGACATCGACAGTGTAAAACTGCAACTTTTTGAATTGATTACGATGGATTTACTAAGCTGTCGTATTCGGGTTTTTCTTTTCTTCCGATGTCGATGTCATTCGTTTTTTTTTACCTATTTTTACGGCAGTGATTAGCAAAACACTGCCGTTTTTTTTTACAATCAATCTCGGCCGGATCTGTGTGATCCGTGCTGGGGTTCTTATTTTTTTTTTTTTTAATTAAACAATGTAAAATCCCCCCAAAAAAATGCGTGGGGTCCCCCCTCCTAAGCATAACCAGCCTCGGGCTCTTTGAGCCGATCCTGGTTGCAGAAATATGGGGACAAAATTGACAGGGGTTCCCCCATATTTAAGCAACCAGCATCGGGCTCTGCGCCTGGTCCTGGTTCCAAAAATACGGGGGACAAAAAGAGTAGGGGTCCCCCGTATTTTTAAAACCAGCACCGGGCTCCACTAGCTGGACAGATAATGCCACAGCCGGGGGTCACTTTTATACAGTGCCCTGCGGCCGTGGCATCAAAAATCCAACTAGTCACCCCTGGCCGGGGTACCCTGGGGGAGTGGGGACCCCTTCAATCAAGGGGTCCCCCCCCCCAGCCACCCAAGGGCCAGGGGTGAAGCCCGAGGCTGTCCCCCCCCCATCCAATGGGCTGCGGATGGGGAGGCTGATAGCCATTTGTGATAATGAAAAGATATTGTTTTTAGTAGCAGTACTACAAGTCCCAGCAAGCCTCCCCCGCATGCTGGTACTTGGAGAACCACAAGTACCAGCATGCGGCGGAAAAACGGGCCCGCTGGTACCTGTAGTACTACCACTAAAAAAATACCCAAAAAAACACAAGACACACACACCGTGAAAGTATAATTTTATTACATACATACACACATACATACATACTTACCTTATGTTCTCACGCCGGTCGGTCCTCTTCTCCAGTAGAATCCAAGGGCTACCTGTTGAAGAAATTCTACTCACCAGATCCAGTGGTCCAGGCTCCTCGGCAAATCCAGGGATAATCCACGTACTTGAATAAAACAAAAAAACGGTTGCCCGACCTCGAACTGAAAGGTGACCCATGTTTGCACATGGGTCACCTTTCCACGAATGCCAGAAACCCACTTTGCCTTCTGACTAAGTGGGTTTCTTCAGCCAATCAGGGAGTGCCACGTTGTAGCACTCTCCTGATCAGCTGTGTGCTCCTGTCCTCACTGACAGGCAGCACACGGCAGTGTTACAATGTAGCGCCTATGCGCTACATTGTAACCAATGATGGGAACTTTCTGCCCTGCGGTTGACCTAAAGTGACGTCACCGCTGAGCAGAAAGTTCCCAGCATTGGTTACAATGGAGCGCATAGGCGCTACATTGTAACACTGCCGTGTGCCGCCTGTCAGTGAGGACAGCAGCACACAGCTGATCAGGAGAGTGCTACAACGTGGCACTCCCTGATTGGCTGAAGAAACCCACTTTGACAGAAGTCAAAGTGGGTTTCTGGCATTCGTGGGAAGGTGACCCATGTGCAAACATGGGTCCCCTTTCAGTTCGTGGTCGGGACACCGTTTTTTTTTATTTATTCAAGTACGTGGATTAACCCTGGATTTGCAGAGGAGCCTGGACCCATGGATCTGGTGAGTAGAATTTCTTCAACAGGTAGCCCTTGGATTCTACTGGAGAAGAGGACCGACCTGCGTGAGAACATAAGGTAAGTATGTATGTATGTGTGTATGTATGTAATAAAATTATACTTTCACGGTGTGTGTGTCTTGTGTTTTTTTGGGTATTTTTTTAGTGGTAGTACTACAGGTACCAGCGGGCCCGTTTTTCCGCCGCATGCTGGTACTTGTGGTTCTCCAAGTACCAGCATGCGGGGGAGGCTTGCTGGGACTTGTAGTACTGCTACTAAAAACAATATCTTTTCATTATCACAAATGGCTATCAGCCTCCCCATCCGCAGCCCATTGGATGGGGGGGGGACAGCCTCGGGCTTCACCCCTGGCCCTTGGGTGGCTGGGGGGGGGGGAACCCTTGATTGAAGGGGTCCCCACTCCCCCAGGGTACCCCGGCCAGGGGTGACTAGTTGGATTTTTGATGCCACGGCCGCAGGGCGCTGTATAAAAGTGACCCCCGGCTGTGGCATTATCTGTCCAGCTAGTGGAGCCCGGTGCTGGTTTTAAAAATACGGGGGACCCCTACTCTTTTTGTCCCCCGTATTTTTGGGACCAGGACCAGGCGCAGAGCCCGATGCTGGTTGCTTAAATATGGGGGAACCCCTGTCATTTTTTTCCCCATATTTCTGCAACCAGGATCGGCTCAAAGAGCCCGAGGCTGGTTATGCTTAGGAGGGGGGACCCCACGCAATTTTTTTGGCAAAAATAAGCACTTTCCCACCCCTTCCCACTGATATACATGCACGGATCTCATGGATCCCTGCATGCATCTCAAATCACGGAAAAAAAAAGCAGGTCTGTTTTTTTTAGGACTTTTTTACGAGTTGTAATTTTTCACGGCAGTGTTTTGTGTTTTTTTGCTTTGCACTTCTTAGTAAATGACCGAGATTCATATCTAAACAGGCGTAATTTGACCGATGGTGTATTCATTCGTAATTTTTTACCTGAACTAGCAAAAAATTACGAATGCCCTCATCACTGCCGTGATTAGTGTTTAGTAAATGACCGAGATTAACCGAGATGACACTTTGAAGAAAAAACGGCATCTCGGTCAAAATCGGGAGCTTAGTAAATATACCCCAATGATGGGAACTTTCTGCCCTGCGGTTGACCTAAAGTGACGTCACCGCTGAGCAGAAAGTTCCCAGCATTGGTTACAATGGAGCGCATAGGCGCTACATTGTAACACTGCCGTGTGCCGCCTGTCAGTGAGGACAGCAGCACACAGCTGATCAGGAGAGTGCTACAACGTGGCACTCCCTGATTGGCTGAAGAAACCCACTTAGACAGAAGTCAAAGTGGGTTTCTGGCATTCGTGGGAAGGTGACCCATGTGCAAACATGGGTCCCCTTTCAGTTCGTGGTCGGGACACCGTTTTTTTTTATTTATTCAAGTACGTGGATTAACCCTGGATTTGCCGAGGAGCCTGGACCCATGGATCTGGTGAGTAGAATTTCTTCAACAGGTAGCCCTTGGATTCTACTGGAGAAGAGGACCGACCTGCGTGAGAACATAAGGTAAGTATGTATGTATGTGTGTATGTATGTAATAAAATTATACTTTCACGGTGTGTGTGTCTTGTGTTTTTTTGGGTATTTTTTTAGTGGTAGTACTACAGGTACCAGCGGGCCCGTTTTTCCGCCGCATGCTGGTACTTGTGGTTCTCCAAGTACCAGCATGCGGGGGAGGCTTGCTGGGACTTGTAGTACTGCTACTAAAAACAATATCTTTTCATTATCACAAATGGCTATCAGCCTCCCCATCCGCAGCCCATTGGATGGGGGGGGGACAGCCTCGGGCTTCACCCCTGGCCCTTGGGTGGCTGGGGGGGGGGGACCCCTTGATTGAAGGGGTCCCCACTCCCCCAGGGTACCCCGGCCAGGGGTGACTAGTTGGATTTTTGATGCCACGGCCGCAGGGCGCTGTATAAAAGTGACCCCCGGCTGTGGCATTATCTGTCCAGCTAGTGGAGCCCGGTGCTGGTTTTAAAAATACGGGGGACCCCTACTCTTTTTGTCCCCCGTATTTTTGGGACCAGGACCAGGCGCAGAGCCCGATGCTGGTTGCTTAAATATGGGGGAACCCCTGTCATTTTTTCCCCCATATTTCTGCAACCAGGATCGGCTCAAAGAGCCCGAGGCTGGTTATGCTTAGGAGGGGGGACCCCACGCAATTTTTTTGGCAAAAATAAGCACTTTCCCACCCCTTCCCACTGATATACATGCACGGATCTCATGGATCCCTGCATGCATCTCAAATCACGGAAAAAAAAAGCAGGTCTGTTTTTTTTAGGACTTTTTTACGAGTTGTAATTTTTCACGGCAGTGTTTTGTGTTTTTTTGCTTTGCACTTCTTAGTAAATGACCGAGATTCATATCTAAACAGGCGTAATTTGACCGATGATGTATTCATTCGTAATTTTTTACCTGAACTAGCAAAAAATTACGAATGCCCTCATCACTGCCGTGATTAGTGTTTAGTAAATGACCGAGATTAACCGAGATGACACTTTGAAGAAAAAACGGCATCTCGGTCAAAATCGGGAGCTTAGTAAATATACCCCATAGTGAGCCTAATTCAGAGTTGATTGCAGCAGCAAATTTGTTAGCAGTTGGGAAAAACCATGTGCACTGCAGGAAGGTGGGCAGATATAACATGTGCAGAAAGAGTTAGATATGGGTGGGGTGTGTTCAAACGGAAATCTAAATTGCAGCGTAAAAATAGAGCAGTTAGTATTTACCCTGCACAGAAACAATATAACCCACCCAAATCTAACTCTCTCTGCAAATGCTATATCTGCCCCCACCTGCAGTGCACATGGTTTTGCCCAACTGCTAACAAATTTGCTGCTGCGATCAACTCTGAATTACCCCCAATGTCCCTTACACATATGCCGCACATTATTAATGCCATTATACACATAGTGACACACATAGTGCCTCTTACATTTGCTGCACATTATTAATGCATTTTTACACATGACACACATAATACCCCTAACACAGAGCCGGATTAAGAGGGGGGCCCCGGGGATAAGTACCCCGGGCCCCACTTTTTTAAAAGGGCCCCCCACCGCAGATCGGATCTGTGTTCCGATCTGCGGTATTGCGCTGTGCTACCTGGAGCCGGCGCCACGCGTAGCCGCAGGACAGCTCAGCGATTGCTGTCCCTGATGGCTCTGGCTCCTGGCTCCACTGTATTGAAAAGGCTGGCGCCGCGGCCTCACGCAGGGAGTGACTGTAAAGAGGACAGCTGAGCGACGGCTCAGCTGTCCAATAATCTGAGGAGCAGCAGCCTGCGGCTCAGTCATTGGCTAGGCGCGCAGGCTGCAGGGAAGTAGGAGGACGGCGCGTGGAGGCAGCAGCCAGCACCAAGTCTCAGCCAGCACTCCTAGGCAGAAGATTATCTGTGGCTGTGCAGCCTGCCAGGAACAAAAGTACATAAAAAACGTAAGGCTGGCTGTATTATGTACTGGGTTTTTATATATATATATATATATATATATACACACACACACACACACACACACACGCGTGTGTGTGTGTGTGTGTGTGTATGTATACATACACACACATGTGTGTGTGTTTATATATATATATGTGTGTGTGTGTGTATGTATGTATATATATATATATATATATATGTATACTGTAAGGTGGTATTCCCAGCTGCCTTGTACTGTAATAAACCTACACTGATGCCTCCCAATGCCGAGCTCTGGCCGGCAAGTAGATCCACCAGGGCGGCACGCCACACAACTTGTAATAAAAGACTCTTAAGGTGGGTACACACTGGTAAATATATCTGCCGATCAATTGATCGGCAGATATATCTATGGACAGATCGGGCAGTGTGTTGAGCATACACACTGCCTGATCCATCGGGGACTGACGTCATGAACTGGGTGGGCATGTACACACGCCCGCCCAGTTCAGCTGTCAATCACCGCCGGCCACCGCAGCATGTGTATGGGTGGTCGGCCGACCGCCCGTACACACACAGCAACGCGCCAATATATTGGTAGATATATTGGCCGTCGGCTGTGCTGCGGGGCCGACGCAATACATCTGTGAACAAGGGAGTTCACAGACGTATCGGCTGTACACACTGGCCGATGGACCCGCGATATATCGGCCGTTCAAGAGAACGGCCGATATATCGGCCAGTGTGTACCCACCTTATGTCCCGTTGATGTCAATGTTTCAGAACTTTTTACTTATGTTCTTGCGTCAGCATACTGACAAAAGAACATAAGTAAAAGAACATAAGTAAAAAGTTCTGAAACATTGACATCAACGGGACTAAGAATCTTTTATTACAAGTCTCCTTGAGTGCCGCACATATACAACTGTCAGGGCGCACACATGCGCACACAATCTCTGTTTATGTATATATTTGTATTATGGTTTTAATGTTAGACCTCAGGGCCCCCCTGTCCTAAGTACCCCGGGCCCCCCGAAGTCTTAATCCAGCTCTGCCCTAACACATATGCCGAACACTACTGCACAACCAACCCACCCGCACACAGCACTCACATGGCCGCTAACACTGTGACCTCTGCCTCTCCTTGGATATAGATGTGTCCACATACTTCTTGCCTCAATATACCATGCAGCAGGAGATGCCTGGCGTGAGTCAGCTGGCAGCCCTGCTAACGTCAGGTGCATCTTTTTATGAAAATGTATCTTATTTGCATTACTATGTGGCTAGGATACACAAGCAGCTTCTGCTGATTAAAATTATATGCGACATGTCTATATTCTGTGTGCGACTGTGGCTGTATCTGCATACAAAATGCTAAATTACAGTGATTTCCAGGAATACACTGTAAACGTAGCATTTCGTATGCAGATACAGCCGCAGTCACACACAGAATATAGGCATGCCACATATAATTTTAATCAGCAGAATCTGCTTGTGCCTCTAGGCATACCAAATGCCCTACGCATTTGCCTAGTTTGCCTATGCCTAGGGCCGGCTCTGCCAATCTTTATACTGCTCTGTATACAGCTGGGCTTATAGGCAGGGAAAGGGTGGACATGAGGCTGCAGCAGCGCTGCTCACCTAAGTATGTGTCCGGGTGGGAGCAGGTCTGTCCGGGAGCAGGAGAGCCGCGGCTGAGCACTTATCTCTCCACACTGACAGTCCTGGCAGTGGAGGTGGGGGAGGGGGGGTCGCGGCTGCGCTGATCTCACTGCTCACTTTAACTGGTAAGAAGATGCGGCGGTTGCAGCGTCGGCGGCATGGAGTAGGGTTGTTAGCAACACATCGTCGGCGGAGTATACAGCACTGTGCAGTGTAGTTAACAATTACTGTAGCTGCAGTAGGCAGGGTAGGTATAGGCGCCGATGGCAATTTGAGAATGTTAGAGGTGCATGTGCAATGTGAGGAAGTCCTTAAGGATGACTCAGCTGCAAAAGTGTAAAATATCACTTTTTCGAAAAACTGCTTCACGAAAATAGCAGTTTTTTGGAAGTGATATTTTTATATGGAGGCATGCTGAATTTAAAAAAAATAAGAATTTACTCACCGGTAATTCTATTTCTCGTAGTCCGTAGTGGATGCTGGGGACTCCGTAAGGACCATGGGGAATAGACGGCTCCGCAGGAGACTGGGCACATCTAAAGAAAGATTTAGGACTATCTGGTGTGCACTGGCTCCTCCCCCTATGACCCTCCTCCAAGCCTCAGTTAGGAACTGTGCCCGGAAGAGCTGACACAATAAGGAAGGATTTTTGAATCCCGGGTAAGACTCATACCAGCCACACCAATCACACCATATAACACGTGATAGGAACCCCGGTTAACAGTATGATAACAAATGGAGCCTCTGAAGAGATGGCTCACAACAAAACCCGATTTTTGTAACAATAACTATGTACAGGTATCGCAGACAATCCGCACTTTGGATGGGCGCCCAGCATCCACTACGGACTACGAGAAATAGAATTACCGGTGAGTAAATTCTTATTTTCTCTGACGTCCTAGTGGATGCTGGGGACTCCGTAAGGACCATGGGGATTATACCAAAGCTCCCAAACGGGCGGGAGAGTGCGGATGACTCTGCAGCACCGAATGAGAGAATTCCAGGTCCTCCTCAGCCAGGGTATCAAATTTGTAGAATTTTGCAAACGTGTTTGCCCCCGACCAAGTAGCTGCTCGGCAAAGTTGTAAAGCCGAGACCCCTCGGGCAGCCGCCCAAGATGAGCCCACCTTCCGTGTGGAATGGGCTTTTACAGATTTAGGCTGCGGTAAGCCCACCGCAGAATGTGCCAGCTGAATAGTGCTACAAATCCAGCGCGCAATAGACTGCTTAGAAGCAGGAGCACCCAGCTTGGTGGGTGTATACAGGATAAACAGCGAGTCAGTCTTTCTGACTCCAGCCGTCCTGGAAATATAAATTTTAAGGGCCCTGACTACGTCCAGCAACTTGGAATCCTCCAAGTCCCCAGTAGCCGCAGGCACCACAATAGGTTGGTTCAAGTGAAAAGCTGAGACCACCTTTGGGAGAAACTGAGGACGAGTCCTCAATTCTGCCCTATCCATATGGAAAATCAGATAAGGGCTTTTACAAGACAAAGCCGCCAATTCTGAAACCCTCCTGGCCGACGCCAGGGCCAACAGCATGACCACTTTCCACGTGAGATATTTTAAATCCACAGTCTTAAGTGGTTCGAACCAATGTGATTTCAGGAATGCCAAAACCACATTGAGATCCCAAGGTGCCACTTGGGGCACAAAAGGAGGCTGAATATGCAGTACTCCTTTGACAAAAGTCTGAACTTCAGGCAGTGAAGCCAGTTCTTTTTGGAAGAAAATCGACAGAGCCGAAATCTGGACCTTTATGGACCCCAATTTGAGGCCCAACGTCACCCCTGCTTGCAGGAAGTGCAGGAATCGACCCAATTGAAATTCCTCCGTCGGGGCCTTCATGGCCTCACACCAAGCAACATATTTTCGCCAAATGCGGTGATAATGTCTTGCGGTGACATCCTTCCTGGCTTTGATCAGGGTAGGGATGACTTCCTCCGGAATACCCTTTTCCTTCAGGATCCGGTGTTCAACCGCCATGCCGTCAAACGCAGCCGCGGTAAGTCTTGGAACAGACAGGGTCCCTGCTGCAGCAGGTCTTGTCTGAGCGGCAGAGGCCAAGGGTCCTCTGTAAGCATCTCTTGAAGTTCCGGGTACCAAGCTCTTCTTGGCCAATCCGGAACCACGAGTATGGTTTTCACTCCTCGCCTTCTTATTATTCTCAGTACCTTGGGTATGAGAGGTAGAGGAGGAAACACATAAACTGACTGATACACCCATGGTGTCACTAGAGCGTCCACCGCTATCGCCTGAGGGTCTCTTGACCGGGCGCAATATCTTGTCAACTTCTTGTTGAGGCGGGACGCCATCATGTCTACCTGTGGTTTTTCCCACCGGTTGACCAGCATTTGGAAGACTTCTGGATGAAGTCCCCATTCTCCCGGGTGGAGGTCGTGCCTGCTGAGGAAGTCTGCTTCCCAGTTGTCCACTCCCGGAATGAACACTGCCGTCAGTGCTAACACATGATTCTCTGCCCATCTGAGAATCCTTGTGGCTTCTGCCATCGCCATCCTACTTCTCGTGCCGCCCTGTCTGTTTACATGGGCGACCGCCGTGATGTTGTCTGACTGGATCAGTACCGGCTGGTTTTAAAGCAGGGGTCTTGCCTGGCTTAGGGCATTGTAAATGGCCCTTAGCTCCAGGATATTTATGTGAAGAGAAATCTCCTGATCTGACCACAGTCCTTGGAAATTTCTTCCCTTTGTGACTGCCCCCCAGCCCCGAAGGCTGGCATCCGTGGTCACCAGGACCCAGTCCTGTATTCCGAATCTGCGGCCCTCTAGTAGATGAGCCCTCTGCAGCCACCACAGCAGCGACACCCTGGTTCTGGCCGATAGGGTTATCCGCTGTTGCATCTGGAGATGGGACCCGGACCATTTGTCCAACAGGTCCCACTGGAACGTCCTTGCGTGGAACCTTCCGAATGGAATTGCTTCGTATGAAGCTACCATTTTTCCCAGGACTCGTGTGCATTGATGTACCGACACTTTTCCTGGTTTTAGGATGTCTCTGACCAGAGATGACAATTCCTCGGCTTTTTCCAGTGGAAGAAACACTTTTTTCTGGTCTGTGTCCAGAATCATTCCCAGGAACAGAAGACGTGTCGTCGGGACCAGCTGTGACTTTGGAATGTTTAGAATCCAGCCGTGCTGTTGTAGCACTTCCTGAGAAAGTGCCAACCCCACTATCAACTGTTCTTTGGACCTCGCCTTTATCAGGAGATCATCCAAGTACAGGATAATTAAAACTCCCTTCTTGCGAAGGAGTATCATCATTTCGGCCATTACCTTGGTAAAGACCCTCGGTGCCGTGGATAACCCAAACGGCAGCGTCTGGAACTGATAGTGACAGTCCTGTACCACAAATCTGAGGTACTCCTGGTGCGGAGGGTAAATGGGGACATGCAGGTACGCATCCTTGATGTCCAGGGATACCATGTAATCCCCCTCCTCCAGGCTCGCAATAACCACCCTGAGCGATTCCATCTTGAACTTGAACCTTTTGATATAAGTGTTCAAGGCTTTTAAATTTAAGATGGGTCTCACCGAACCGTCCCGTTTCGGTACCACAAACATTGTGGAGTAGTAACCCTTTCCTTGCTGAAGGAGGGGTACCTTGACAATCACTTTCTGTGAATACAGTTTTTGAATAGCCACCAACACTGCCTCCCTGGCAGAGGGAGTTCTCGGCAAGGCAGATTTTAGGAAACGGCGGGGGGGAGACATCTCAAATTCCAGCCTGTACCCCTGAGATACCACTTGAAGGACCCAGGGATCCACCTGTGAGAGAGCCCACTGTGTGCTGAAAAACCTGAGACGTGCCCCCACCGTTCCCGATTCCGCCTGAACAGCCCCAGCGTCATGCTGTGGACTTACCGGACGCAGGGGAGGACTTCTGCTCCTGGGAACTAGCTGTGTGCTGCAGCTTTTTTCCCCTTCCTCTGCCCCTCGGCAGAAAGGATGAGCCTCTAGCCCGCTTATTTTTCTGGGGCCGAAAGGACTGTACCTGATAATACGGTGCTTTATTTTGCTGTGGGGTAGCCTGTGGCAAAAAAAGTCGATTTCCCAGCAGTAGCTGTGGAAACGAGGTCTGAAAGACCTTCCCCAAAAAGTTCCACCCCTTTATAGGGTAAAACTTCCATGTGCCGCTTGGAGTCGGCATCACCTGACCATTGCCTAGTCCATAACCCCCGTCTGGCGGCAATGGACATAGCGCTTATTTTTGATGCCAGCCGGCAAATATCCCTCTGTGCATCACGCATGTATAAGACCGCGTCTTTTATATGGTCAATCGTTAGCAAAATATTGTCCCTATCCATGGTATCAATGTTTTCCGACAGGGAGTCTGACCACGCAGCAGCAGCACTGCACATCCAAGCTGATGCAATAGCGGGTTTCAATATAATGCCAGTGTGTGTGTATATAGCTTTTAGGGTACTTTCCTGCTTTCTATCAGCAGGTTCTTTTAGGGCGGCCGTATCCGGAGACGGTAGTGCCACCTTCTTTGATAAGCGTGTCAGCGCTTTATCTACCCTAGGGGGTGTTTCCCAGCATGACCTATCCTCTGGCGGGAAAGGGTACGCAGCCATTAACCGTTTAGAAATGATCAATTTCTTATCTGGGGAAGTCCACGCTTCCTCACACACCTCATTTAATTCGTCAGATGCAGGAAAAACTACTGGTAGTTTTTTCTCACCAAACATAATACCCTTTTTTGTGGTACCTGAGGTATCATCAGAAATGTGTAATACATTTTTCATAGCCTCAATCATATAACGGGTGGATCTATTGGAGGGTACACTCGTCTCATCATCGTCGACACTGGAGTCGGTATCCGTGTCGACATCTGTATCTGTCATCTGAGATAGCGGGCGTGTTATAGCCCCTGATGACATTTGAGACGCTTGGACAGGCACAAGCTGAGTAGCCGGCTGTCCTATGTCGTCAAACCTTTTATGTAAGGAGCTGACACTGTACGTAATTCCTTCCATAAGTCCATCCACACTGGTGTCGACCCCTCAGGGGGTGACATCACATTCACAGGCATTTGCTCCGCCTCCACATCATTATCCTCATCATACATGTCGACACAGCAGTACCGACACACAGCAGACACACAGGGAATGCTCTTACAGAGGACAGGACCCCACAAAGCCCTTTGGGGAGACAGAGGGAGAGTATGCCAGCACACACCAGGGCGCTATATAACACAGGGATATCACTATAAAGAGTGTTTTCCCCTATAGCTGCCTATAATATATATATACTGCGCCTAAATTGTGCCCCCCCTCTCTTTTTTACCCTTTCTGTAGTGCAGGACTGCAGGGGAGAGCCAGGGAGCTTCCTTCCAGCGAAGCTGTGAGGGAATAATGGCGCCAGTGTGCTGAGGGAGTTGGCTCCGCCCCTTTTTCGGCGGGCTTTCTCCCGCTATTTTATCGTTTCTGGCAGGGGTTAATATACACCTATATAGCCTCTGGGGCTATATATGGTGTTAGTTTTGCCAGCCAAGGTGTTACTATTGCTGCTCAGGGCGCCCCCCCCCCAGCGCCCCGCACCCATCAGTGACCGCAGTGTGTGGTGTGCATGAGGAGCAATGGCTGTGCACTACCTTGGAGAAGACCGAAGTCTTCAGCCGCCGATTTTCCGGACCACCCTCTTGTTTCTGGCTCTGTAAGGGGGACGGCGGCGCGGCTCCGGGAACGGACGACGAGGTCGGGTCCTGTGTTCGATCCCTCTGGAGCTAATGGTGTCCAGTAGCCTAAGAAGCCCAAGCTACCACCACTTAGGTAGGTTAGCTTCTTCTCCCATTAGTCCCTCGTTGCAGTGAGCCTGTTGCCAGCAGGTCTCACTGAAAATAAAAAACCTAAACTATACTTTCTTCTAGGAGCTCAGGAGAGCCCCTAGTGTGCATCCAGCTCAGCCGGGCACAGAAATCTAACTGGGGCTTGGAGGAGGGTCATAGGCAGAGCCGGCCATAGGCATAGGCAAACTAGGCAATTGCCTAGGGCATTTGATATGCCTAGGGGCATCAGCAGCTTCTGCTGATTAAAATGATATGCGGCATGCCTATATTCTGTATGTAGCATTTCATATGCAGATACAGTCACAGTCTCACACAGAATATAGGCATGCTGCATATCAGTTTAATCAGCAGAAGCTGCTTGTGCATCCTAGCCACATAGCAATGCAAATAAGATGCATTGTCATTAAAAAAAAAGGTGCCCGACGTTAGCATTGAAACAAGATTTATGAGGACACATCTGTATACAAGCAGAGGCAGAGGTCACAGTGTTAGTGGCAGTGTGAGTGCTGTGTGCATGTGAGTGGGTTGGTTGTGCAGTAGTGTTCGGAATATGTGTAAGGAGCATTATGTGTGTCATGTAAAAATGCATTAATAATGTGCGGCATATGTGTAACAGGGTACTACTGTATGTGTGTCATGTGTATAGGGGCACTAATAATGTGCAGCAAATGTGTAGGGGGCACTATGTGTGTCATGTGTACAAGGGCATTAATAATGTGCGGCATATGTGTAAGGGACATTATGTGTAAAAGGGCATTAATAAAGGTTGTCATAATGTGCAAGGCGCATTATGTTTATAAGGACATTAATGTGTCTCATATGTGTAAGGGGCATTACTGTGTGGAATTGTGTATAAATGCATTACTAATGTGTGGCATTATGTGTATAAGGTGCTCTACTATGTGGCGTTGCATATAGAAAGGGCACTACTGTGTCGTCTAATGTTAATAAAGAGCAGTAAGGTGTGGTGTAATGTGAATAAGGAGCAATTCAGTGTGATGTAATGTGAATTAGGGGCTTTACTGTGAGGAGTAACGTTTATAAGGTAAAGTGATACTACTGTGGGATGTAATATGAATTATGGACACTATTGCAAGATAAAATGTGAATAAAGTTGCAGCACTGTGTGGCGTAATTGGAATTGGGGTTACTATTGTGTTGCCATGCCCCTCCCCAGCAAGAAGATGCCCCTTTTTGGGCTGTGCGTCAAATGTGCGAACTGTTCCTATTTAAAATATAGGGGGTACAAACACCAAAATAAGGACTGCTATGGGTGAGGGGTGATGGTGCTGGGAAAGAGGTGCAAGGTCAGAGGCGGAACCAGCGGTGGTACTAGGGGGCACCAGCCAAAATCTTGCCTAGGGCATCATATTGGTTAGGGCCGGCTCTGGTCATAGGGGGAGGAGCCAGTGCACACCAGATAGTCCTAAATCTTTCTTTAGATGTGCCCAGTCTCCTGCGGAGCCGTCTATTCCCCATGGTCCTTACGGAGTCCCCAGCATCCACTAGGACGTCAGAGAAAAAATGTTAAATGAGAGGGTGAGAATTGAAAACGAATAATTCTCATTTCACAAATTTTTCAAGATGAATATGCCTCATTGTCTAAAATTAATTCAGACAGTAGTATAGAACGTTGCAATTCAGTTCTCGTCATAAAACTTCCCCCTGCCAGTGCCAGATTAAGGTCCACATGGGCTTGGAGCTGAAATTGACAAAGGGCTTAAACCCCATACTGTCTAAAGAAGGGGTTGGCAATTATTTCAGCTGAGGGGCCACTTAACACTTTCCAATGAGTATTAGAGGGCCATCATAGGCACGCGCCAAAAATATAGGAGTATGGCTTCATGGGGAAAGGGTGTGGCCACAAAATAATACAGATTCATATTAGGCTGCACAATAGTCTCCATTATTCAAATTACGCTGCACAGTAGCGCCACTTACACACATTACTACAGGTAAAGCCTCTTTTACACATATTACGCCAGGTAGAGCCCTCTTTTACACATTACTCTAGGTAAAGCCTCTATCACACATTTTGCCAGGTAGAGCCCCCTTTTTCACAGTACAGCAGGTAGAGTCTGCTTTTACACAGTACGGCAGGTATAGTACCCTTTTACACATTACGGCAGGCAGAGCTCCCTTTTACACATTATGGCAGGTAGAGCTCCCTTTTACACATTACTCCAGGTAGAGTCCCTATCACACATTTCACCAGGTAGAGCCCCCTTTTACACAGTACGGCAGGTAGAGTCCCTTTTTACACAGTACGGCAGGTAGAGTCCCCTATTACACACATGGCAGGTAGAGCTCTCTTTTACACATTACGGCAGGTAGAGCTCCCTTTTACACATTATGGCTGGTAGAGCTCCATTTTACACATTACGGCTGGCATAGCCCCTTTCATACATTATGGCAGGCAGAGTTCCCTTTTACACATTACGGCAGGTACAGTATAGTCCCCATTACATATTTTGCCAGGTAGAGTCCCCTTTTACACAGTACAGGAGGCAGAGTCCCCATTACACATTTTTCCAGGCAGAGCTCCCTTTGACACATTATAGCAGGTAGAGTTTCCTTTTACACATGACACCAGGAAGAGTCCCCTTTTACACATGACTCCAGGTAGAGTCCCTTTTTACACAGTACGGTAGGTAGAGTCCCCTTTACACATTTTGAAACATTACAGGTACCAGCTCCCCCACACACACACTCTCAGACACAATTACCAACACGCCACCCTCCCACTTCCTGGACAAAATTACCAGCCTCCCTCCCTAGACACAAATGCAATAAGAATGGGGTGAAAACAAGCTACATTTCTGGTATAGTATAGTTAGGTGCTTTTAAATCTGTTTCCTTTATTGCCTACAGCAGGCATGGCTAACCTGTGGCTCTCCAGATGTAGTGAAACTACACATCCCAGCATGCCCTGCCACAGTTTTAGCATTCCATAATAGCAAAACTGTGGCAAGGCATGATGGGACTTGTAGTTTTACAACAGCTGGAGAGCCACAGGTTGGCCAGGCCTGGCCTACAGTATTGTGGGGAGAAAGGATATAACAGACAGGTAGCATTGCATTTTGCTAAGAAGGCAGTGATGGATGCTTTGAACGTTTCATTAAAAATGAAAAAAATGTCTACCTTATGCGCTATTCCTGATTCAGGTGCCTGGTGCCGTGTCTTTAAACTTCCCGCTGCTTGCTGCCCGCATCCATGCTCTGGCCCCACCCCCAACACCGCTCAACACCTGATGTAATGCCGGCTGACGTGATGCATCACGTGAAGCGACCGCAAGACAGCTACTAGGATCTCCTCAGCCGCTCCGAGGGCTTGCAGGTACTACCGCACAATGACAATCAGCTCAGCCGGTCGGGCCGCTTGTCATTACGCACTGGATGGAGGCAGCGGGCCAGGCAGGATTGGTTCACGGGCCGCATCCGGCCCACGGGCCGTATTTTGCCCATCCCTATTCTAGAACATAGGCATGCATAGACTGATCATAGACTGTACCTAACTGTAACAGTTACAGTAGGGGCTATATTTTCAAAATAGATCCTTTCATTACATAATGCTTATGGGTGGCGCAATGTTACATCAGAATATTGCCCAGCAGATCAACTTGACAGCGGGATCAGTACGGGCAGAATTCCGACCACACAATCCCGACAGGGGTGGCGAGCGGAACGCAGCCCCTTTCGGGCTCGCTTCGCTCGCCACGCTGCGGGCACGGTGCCTCGCTATGCTCGGCACACTATTATATTCTCCCTCTATGGGTGTCGTGGACACCCACGGAGGGAGAATATGTCGGGATTGTGGCGGTCGGGATTGTGGCGGTCGGAATTGTGGCGGTCGGGATTCCGGCGTCGGTATTTCGACCGCCGGGATCCCGTCCAGCGGGATGTTGATCGCATCCCTTGACAGCATCCATTTGAATGAATACAGGTAAATACAGTATGTATAAGAAGAAAGGCCCATTGATTCCAAAAACTAGAAGTGGTGCCGTAAACTGTAATGTGGTGGAGTTTTTTTTTAAGAATATACATGCAATGAATTTACTGAAAAAGTATGACTTAAACCAGTATAAATTGTTCCAGATACACTGACACAATTTTCCAGCTATTACACAGTCACATAGGGGGGTTAATTAGCCCTTTTCCTGTATAATGAATCTGTTCTGCGAGTGGTGCCTGTTGTCAGGGGCATCTAAGTGTTACACTCTGCTATGCTAACAAAACTCCAGACTCGTCCATTAATAGTAAAATACAATCAAAGAGAAACATGCAGCAATTGCTTTCTGTATTTATCGCTTTGACGTTTGTTTGTTTGTTTGTTTGTTTGTTTGTTTGTTTTATCGCTTTTGTATTTCAGTGAACAATGACTGACTCTGGGGCCTATTTATCAAGGTTTCCTGAACCCAATAACAGATTCCTCATTATTTTCATAAAAATAAGTATCGTCGCTATTAATGTCAGCAATCGCGGGATACGATAGGGCCATAAATTTTGGGGTATCATTGATCTTTTATTCAAATTTTGGGTCTCAACTTAACGCCTGATGTACAATGCCTGCTATGGACAGTACTGTTCTGTTGCCTCCGGACAGGATATATTTGCCTGCTACGGGCAGTTCCAGGGAATGATAACACAGATTTGCCTTAACAGGTGTCCCTGTGAGAAATCCATATTATTTGTATTTAATTATTTTTTATTATAGAAACATATTTAATATGGAGAAAAACATGAATGATCAGGTGTTATGGCTGAAGGATTTCTTATTCCATCTGAAAATTCCCAGATGAGGGCATAGTGGACATTGATATAGCATTTACTAAGGCTTTTTATGTCCATTTTAACCAATATATGAGAAAAAAACAGCTTGTCAGACTGAGACTGCATAGGGATGGACATCGGTTTCTGATGGTTCACAACCATCAAGGGCCCTCATTCCGAGTTGTTCGCTCGGTAAAAATCTTCGCATCGCAGCGATTTTCCGCTTAATGCGCATGCGCAATGTTCGCACTGCGACTGCGCCAAGTAAATTTGCTATGCACTTAGTAATTTTACTCACGGCTTTTTCATCGTTCTGGCGATCGTAATGTGATTGACAGGAAATGGGTGTTACTGGGCGGAAACAGGACGTTTTATGGGCGTGTGGGAAAAAACGCTACCGTTTCCGGAAAAAACGCAGGAGTGGCCGGAGAAACGGAGGAGTGTCTGGGCGAACGCTGGGTGTGTTTGTGACGTCAAACCAGGAACGACAAGCAGTGAAATGATCGCAGATGCCGAGTAAGTCTGGAGCTACTCAGAAACTGCTACGAGGTGTGTAATCGCAATATTGCGAATACATCGTTCGCAATTTTAAGATGCTAAGATTCACTCCCAGTAGGCGGCGGCTTAGCATGAGCAAATCTGCTAAAATCCGCTTGCGAGCGAACAACTCGGAATGACCTCCAATATTTTTCTTCTGATGTTAGTTTTTTTCTTACATTCGATGGTGGCTTTATTATGGTAGCCACCACTGAATGGTACAAAATCGATAGGCCATCTGATGTTAAAATACAGCTGAATTAAGCTATTTAACATCAGGAATGATCATGGGTTGCTTTTACGCAAATTCTTTTGATGCGATGGTCAGGTGTCATCACATTGAAAATTTGATGGTGGCACTCCGAAGTCCATCCCTAAGGATGGGTACACCTTAGACCAGGGGTGGCCAAACAGTCGATCGCGATCGACTGGTCGATCGCGGACATGCGACCAGTCGATCACGATCCGCTGCCCAGCCACCCGAAGCCGCGCCTCTCCTGCATGCCGTCCTGCCCCTCAGTCTGGTCTCCGGCAGTGACGGCGGAGTGTATAGCTCAAATCAGGCGCCGGTTCGTTAGCCAATCAGAGCTCGCGAACTGGCGCCTAATTTGAGCTATACACGCTGCCGTCACCGCCGGAGATCAGACTGAGGGGCAGGACGGCAGGCAGGAGAAGCACGCGCTGCGCTCTCCACACAGCACGGTGAGCACTGTGGGGGCATATCTGGCAATGTGGGGCATATGTGGCACTGTGGGGGCATATCTGGCACCGTGGGGGCATATCTGGCACTGCGGGCACATGGTACAGTGGCGGCATATGTGGCAATGTGGGGCATATGTGGCACTGTGGGGTCATATCTGGCACTGTGGGGGCATATCTGGCACTGCGGGCACATGGCACTGTGGGGGCATATCTGTAATCTGGCACTGGGGGCATATCTGGCACTGTGGGGGCATATCTGGCACTGCGGGCACATGGCACAGTGGCGGCATATGTGGCAGTGTGGGGCATATCTGGCACTGTGGGGTCATATCTGGCACTGTGGGGGCATATCTGGCACTGTGGGGTCATATCTGCACTGTGGGGGCATATCTGGCACTGCGGGCACATGGCACAGTGGCGGCATATGTGGCAATGTGGGGCATATGTGGCACTGTGGGGTCATATCTGGCACTGTGTGGGCATATCTGGCACTATGTGGGCATATCTGGCACTGTGGGGGCATATCTGGAACTGTGGGGGCATATCTGGCACTGGGGGCATATCTGGAACTGCGGCCACATGGCACTGTGGGGGTATATCTGTAATCTGGCACTGTGGGGGCATATCTGGCACTGCGGGCACATGGCACTGTGGGGGCATATCTGTAATCTGGCACTGTGGGGGCATATCTGGCACTGTGGGGGCATATCTGGCACTGGGGGCATATCTGGAACTGCGGCCACATGGCACTGTGGGGGTATATCTGTAATCTGGCACTGTGGGGGTATATCTGGCACTATGGGGGCATATCTGGCACTGCGGGCACATGGCACTGTGTGGGCATATCTGTAATCTGGCACTGTAGGGGCATATCTAGCAGTGTGGGCACATGGCACTGTGGGGGCATATCTGTATCTGGCACTGTGGGGCATATCTGTATCTGGCACTGTGGGGTCGTATCTGGCACTGTGGGGGCATATCTGGCACTGTGGGGTCATATCTGTATCTGGCACTGTGGGGGCATATCTGGCACTGTGGGCACATGGCACTGTGGGGGCATATGTGTATCTGGCACTGTGGGGGCATATGTGTTTGAGGTTTTTACCTGTGGGGGCCAATGTGTTATTTTGTGTGAGACAGTCATTACACTCCGTGCAGCAAGGCTACGTCTCTTTTTTTGTTATACCACGCCCACTTTTTGTTATACCACACCCACTTTTTGTTATACCACGCCCCTTTATTCCTCCTGGGTAGATCACAACAGCTTTTTAGCTTTCAAAGCAGATCGCCGACTCCAAAAGTCTGGCCACCCCTGCCTTAGACGATATTTTGAATGATCTGTCCGATTCCAACAGATTAGAATGACAAATCGTCCTCATCGGCCAGTGTGTATGCACTATCTGCGTGCTCCAGTGGTCGTTACTGATGTCTTCTGGTCGTCTCTGCTGCAGGGCTGAAAGAAGGCATCACTAACGAGTACCATGCTACCGGATGTATCATGGCCGCCCCCGTCACACCATCACTCCCTGTGCGGCAAGTGTGTATGCACTTGCCGATGCCGGGAACCTGTTGCCTCTCCATGACCTGTGAAGTCATGCTGGGTACACATCTTCTAATGACCCGCATCGGACCGGCAATATACCATATTATTTGTGCAGTGTTAAAGGAGTATTAGATATTTGCAGTGTTCGGATGATCCGTATATCATCTTAGCTAACCTTTATATCGTGGTATCCGGTCTATAGATCTACACTAAAAAGGTCTACAGTCAATAGGTCGATCTCTAATGGTCGACATGCATTAGGTCGACAGGGTCAAAAGTATGACACGTGTTTTCTAGGGTTTTTTACATTTTTGCCACTTTTGCTGCATTTACTATCCATGTCACAAACTATTACCTTTAGTAACCTCGAGCCTGAAGCGTGGCGAGTGAAGCAAGCCCGTGAGGGGACGCATTTCATAAAACTGACTATCCATGTCACAAACTATCACTATTAGTAACCTTGTGGCGAGTGAGCCACTGTGCTCGAAGCGTGGCGAGGGCACACATTTTAAAAAATTGGGGTAAAATATGTTTAAAAACACAAAACAACATCCCCCCAAAAAATTTGTGGCGACATTTTGACCCTGTCGACTTTTTGACTATCACCCTTTTGACCATCTCAACCTTTTGACCCTCTCGACCTTTTGACTGTCGACCTTTTTAATGTCTATATTCTGTATTAAAACCTTATATCGTGAGTTCAAAAAAACATCAGCAGGAAACATTAAATCCATAATAAACCTAGCACAGTTCATGGCTTTCAGAATTGGCAAATATGGCCGAGGTGCGGTATTTACTTCCACCACTCCTGAGTAGGAAACTCTACCATCTACTGGTTACACTTGGGTCACTCATTTATAATCCTGTCAACTGTGTCCTCAGAATGCAGTGAGCCCTTGGCTTACAGTGTATGTGCACTTTACCTGCTCCAAGCTAAATGCTCAGAGGTAATCCATCAAGTTGACCACGAATCTACGCATGCTGTGATATTGCCAGCTATATCGGCCAGTTATTGAACCTGCCAGATCTGGAGAATGTTGCAACCCAGATAACAGACTAAACTAAATGTTACAATTTAGGTAGAGTTCACCTACTGTACTATGAATATTGCTTTCCTTTTCTTCTCCCCAGGGTTGGACTGGCCAACAGGGGCCCACCTCCTCCTCTAGGGATCAAGTTGCAGACTGTGCACTTGAATTGTACATTATACATATTATCTACAGTGCATTGCAGTTATTAATCTTGTACATTATCATGCATGCACTAGCAGTATTTACTATATATATATTTATCATAGGGCTCATACCATGGTTAGCCAAGCCTCTGTGGCAGCTGGCCACACCCCTAAGCATGGGCCTCTACCACTGCATTCTCCCGGTGGGCCCTCCACGACCCAGTCCGACTCTACTTCTCCCCATACTATGGACCTAATTCAGTGTTGCTTGCAGCAGTAAATTTGTTAGCAGTTGGGCAAAACCAGGGTGGTCATTCCGAGTTGTTCGCTCGTTATTTTTTTCTCGCAACGGAGCGATTAGTCGCTAATGCGCATGCGCAATGTCCGCAGTGCGACTGCGCCAAGTAAATTTGCTATGCAGTTAGGTATTTTACTCACGGCATTACGAGTTTTTTTCTTCGTTCTGGTGATCGTAATGTGATTGACAGGAAGTGGGTGTTTCTGGGCGGAAACAGGCCGTTTTATGGGAGTGTGTGAAAAAACGCTACCGTTTCTGGGAAAAACGCGGGAGTGGCTGGAGAAACGGAGGAGTGTCTGGACGAATGCTGGGTGTGTTTGTGACGTCAAACCAGGAACGACAAGCACTGAACTGATCGCACTGGCAGAGTAAGTCTCGAGCTACTCAGAAACTGCACAGAGAAGTCTTTTCGCAATATTGCGAATATTTCGTTCGCTATTTTGATAAGCTAAGATTCACTCCCAGTAGGCGGCGGCTTAGCGTGTGCAAAGCTGCTAAAAGCAGCTAGCAAGCGAACAACTCGGAATGAGGGCCCATGTGCACTGCAGAGAGGGGGGGGGGGGGGGGCAGATATAACATGTGCAGAGAGAGTTAGATTTGGGTGGGGTGTGTTCAAAGTCAAACTGAAATCTAAATTGCAGTGTAAAAATAAAGCAGCCAGTATTTACACTGCACAGAAACAAAATAACCCACCCAAATCTAACTCTCTCTGCAAATGTTATATCTGCCACACCTACAGTGTACATGGGCCCTCATTCCGAGTTGATCGCTTGCTAGCTACTTTTTGCAGCCGTGCAAACGTATAGTCGCCACCCCCGGGGAGTGTATTTTCACTTTGCAAGTGTGCGATCGCATGTGCAGCCGAGCGGTACGAAAAAGTTTTTTGCAGTTTCTGAGTACTGTAGGTCTGAAGTTACTCAGCCCTTGCGATCACTTCAGCCTGTCCGGTCCCGGAATTGACGTCAGACACCCACCCTGCAAACGCATGGACTCGCCTGCGTTTTCCCTACCACTCCCAGAAAACGGTTAGTTGACACCCATAAACGCCCTCTTCCTGTCAATCTCCTTGCGATCGGTTGTACGAATGGATTCGTTGCTGGAAGCATTGTACAGCAACGATGCTGTTTGTACCCGTACGAAGCGTGTGCGCATTGCGGTGCATACGCATGCGCAGTAGTAACCTAATCACTGCGCTGCGAAAAACGGCAGCGAGCAATCAATTCAGAATGAGGGCCATGGTTTTACCCAACTGCTAACAAATTTGCTGCTGCGATCAACTCTGAATTACCCCCTATATTCAATACCTTTACATCACTTTTTGTATTTTGTCTGTTTTAGAGGAACAAAATACTGTATTCATCCCCTACTGGGGCTATTCCATGCAGTCATTTTTCTGGGTTATTCCACAACAAATCAACACTGGTTTCAGACTGACCGTTTCAGATTGTAATAAAATTTGGTATAACACATGCTGCCATAGATGTAAAGAAAACCTATAAATCTTAGGCTGATATGTACAACGGTTTTGAAGTTATATGCCTTTAAAGTTGCAATTTTTTACGGAAAATTTGCTATTAACGTTCTCTGTGAGGGAGAGACACAGCAGACTGGTAGCAACACTGTACTCACAAGAAGAAGCCTCATACCCCTTTCAGACCGCATTTGGTGGGTCGCACCCAGGAGCCATACACGGGTGCTTCCGGGTACAAAACGCTCAGGCCCCTTTCACACTGGCGTCCCCAGAGGCCGTACTTGAAGAAAAGACGATCTCCAAGCACCGCCTGTCCCTATAGCGTGAACCGGCAATGGCTCACATCAACCCGGCAACCCATTCACACCACACAATGACCTGAGTTGAAGCAGTATTCAACGCTGGTCGCTACCAGGGTTGAAATAAAGGGTTGCTCGACCCAGAATATTTCCCCTGCCCCTTTCAGACCGCACAGCAACCCGGGTTACTGCGCACTCATGTGCAATAACCTGGGTTACAAGCTGGCGGCATGAAAGGGGTATCAGTCACCCGCCTATCATTGGACCAGTGCTCAAGCTACAATTCTCCCACTTGTGGGGTATTACAAGGGAAAAACAAATGATTCTGGAAGAAGAGTGGAATTTTTCCACGACTGCTCAAGTCAAAGAGCCGTGTGATAGTGTAGGTGGCACAATGAAAGAGGTTAGCATCCTGAGCAACCCTGCAATATCCATATGATAATCAGATTCTTACAAGACAACAACTTTTTTACTGGGCAGAGGAAACATTTTAAAGGAATGCATGTTACCTTCTTTACTTTCAACGTTTTTCTTGTTCTTAAATTGTGCAGCTGACCCATCGGAGAAGTAGAAAATAATTTTTGATTATTTTTCAATTGTATTCTTCAAGAAGTTTGAGTTTCCCTTAGAACCAGTAGACTGCCACTTGTTGTTTTCCAGGCAGTATGAAATAACAACATACTGTATGTAACCCTAACGTCAATGGACCATTGCTTTAACACATTTTGCGTCACTATACACTTATTTTATTGATTTAGTGGTTTATTTTCTCTGACGTCCTAGTGGATGCTGGGAACTCAGTAAGGACCATGGGGAATAGCGGGCTCTGATGGAGACTGGGCACATCTAAGAAAGATTTAGGACTACCTGGTGTGCACTGGCTCCTCCCTCTATGCCCCTCCTCCAGACCTCAGTTAGAATTCTGTGCCCGGCCGAGCTGGTTGCACACTAATAAGAGTACCTTATATTGGCCTAAAACACATAATATAGTCAGTAAGACTATATATGTGTAAAATCCCCTGCCAAAAATATCCTTAAAAAAGCGGGAGAAGTCCGCCGAGAAGGGGGGGGGGCTATCTCCCTCAGCACACTGGCGCCATTTCCTCTCACAGCTCCGCTGGAAGGACGCTCCCCAGGCTCTCCCCTGCAGTTTCCAGGCTCAATAGGGTAAAAAAGAGTGGGGGGGGGGCACTAAATTTAGGCGCAAACTGTGTATTATAGCAGCTATAAGGGAAAAATCACTGTGTGTAGTGTGAATCCCTGTATTATATAGCGCTCTGGTGTGTGCTGGCATACTCTCTCTCTGTCTCCCCAAAGGACTTTGTGGGGTCCTGTCCTCAGTCAGAGCATTCCCTGTGTGTGTGCGGTGTGTCGGTACGGCTGTGTCGACATGTTTGATGAGGATGCTTATGTGGAGGCGGAGCAGGTGCCGATAAATGTGATGTCACCCCCTGCGGGGCCGACACCTGAATGGATGGACATGTGGAAGGAATTACGCGACAGTGTCAACTCCTTACATAAAAGGTTTGACGACATAGCAGATGTGGGACAGCCGGCTTCTCAGCTCGTGCCTGCCCAGGCGTCTCAAAAGCCATCAGGGGCTCTAAAACGCCCGCTACCTCAGATGGCAGACACAGATGTCGACACGGATACTGACTCCAGTGTCGACGACGATGAGACTAGTGTACATTTCCATAGAGCCACCCGGTACATGATTACGGCAATGAAAAATGTATTGCACATTTCTGATATTACCCCAGGTACCACAAAAAAGGGTATTATGTTTGGGGAGCAAAAGCTACCAGTGGTATTTCCCCCATCTGATGAGTTAAATGAAGTGTGTGAAGAAGCGTGGGCTTCCCCCGATAAGAAACTGGTAGTTTCAAAAAAGTTACTAATGGCGTACCCTTTCCCGCCAGAGGACAGGTTACGTTGGGAGACATCCCCTAGGTGGATAAAGCGCTCACACGTCTGTCAAAGAAGGTGGCACTACCGTCTCCGGACACGGCCGCCCTAAAGGAGCCTGCTGATAGAAAGCAGGAGGCTATCCTGCAGTCTGTATATACACACTCAGGCATTATAATGAGACCAGCTATTGCTTCAGCATGGATGTGCAGTGCTGCAGCTGCGTGGTCAGATTCCCTGTCTGAAAATATTGATACTCTAGACAGGGACACTATATTGCTAACCATAGAGCATATTAAAGACGCAGTCTTATACATGAGAGATGCACAGAGGGATATTTGCCGGCTGGCATCTAAAATAAACGCAATGTCCATTTCTGCCAGGAGAGTATTGTGGACTCGGCAGTGGACAGGGGATACAGATTCTAAAAGGCACATGGAAGTTTTGCCTTACAAAGGCGAGGAGTTGTTTGGGGATAGTCTCTCGTACCTAGTTTCCACAGCAACAGCTGGGAAGTCAACATTTTTACCCCATGTTCCCTCACAGCCAAAGAAAGCACCGTATTATCAGGTACAGTCCTTTCGGCCCCAGAAAGGCAAGCGGGTTAGAGGCGCGTCCTTTCTGCCCAGAGGCAGAGGTAGAGGGAAGAAGCTGCAACATACAGCCAGTTCTCAGGAACAAAAGTCCTCCCCCGCTTCCTCTAAGTCCACCGCATGACGCTGGGGCTCCACAGGCGGAGTCAGGTGCGGTGGGGGGCCGTCTCAAGAACTTCACCGACCAGTGGGCTCGCTTACGTGTGGATCCCTGGATTCTACAAGTGGTATCTCAGGGGTACAAGCTGGAATTCGAGACGTCTCCCCCTCGCCGTTTCCTCAAATCTGCCTTGCCAACAGCTCCCCCAGACAGGGAGGCAGTGCTGGAGGCAATTCACAAGCTGTATTCTCAGCAGGTGAAAATCAAGGTACCCCTCCTTCAACAAGGACAAGGTTACTATTCCACAATGTTTGTGGTACCGAAACCGGATGGTTCGGTGAGACCCATTTTAAATTTGAAATCCTTGAACACTTATTTAAGAAGGTTCAAGATCAAGATGGAATCGCTCAGGGCGGTTATTTCAAGCCTGGACGAAGGGGATTACATGGTATCACTGGACATCAAGGATGCTTACCTGCATGTCCCCATTTACCCTCCTCACCAGGAGTACCTAAGATTTGTGGTACAGGACTATCATTACCAATTCCAGACGCTGCCGTTTGGTCTGTCCACGGCACTGAGAGTATTTACCAAGGTAATGGCCGAAATGATGATACTCCTTCGGAAAAAGGGAGTTTTAATTATCCCGTACTTGGATGATCTCCTTATAAAGGCGAGGTCCAGGGAGCAGTTGTTGGTCGGGGTAGCACTATCTCGGGAGGTGCTACAACAGCACGGTTGGATTCTGAATATTCCAAAGTCACAGCTGATTCCTACGACACGTATACTGTTCCTGGGGATGGTTCTGGACACAGACCAGAAAAAAGTGTTTCTCCCGGAGGAGAAAGCCAAGGAGCTGTCATCTCTAGTCAGAGACCTCCTAAAACCGAAACAGGTGTCGGTGCATCACTGTACGCGAGTCCTGGGAAAGATGGTAGCTTCTTACGAAGCAATTCCATTCGGCAGGTTCCATGCAAGAATCTTTCAGTGGGATCTGTTGGACAAGTGGTCCGGATCGCATCTTCAGATGCATCGGCTGATAACCCTGTCTTCAAGGACCAGGGTGTCTCTGCTGTGGTGGCTGCAGAGTGCTCATCTTCTAGAGGGCCGCAGATTCGGCATACAGGACTGGGTCCTGGTGACCACGGATGCCAGCCTTCGAGGCTGGGGGGCAGTCACACAGGGAAAATGCTTCCAAGGACTATGGTCAAGCCAAGAGAATTCCCTACACATAAATATTCTGGAACTAAGGGCCATTTCAAGGCAAGACCCTGCTTCAAAACCAGCCAGTGCTGATCCAGTCAGACAACATCATGGCGGTCGCCCATGTAAACAGACAGGGCAGCACAAGAAGCAGGATGGCGATGGCAGAAGCCACAAGGATTCTCCGATGGGCGGAAAATCACGTGTTAGCACTGTCAGCAGTGTTCATTCCGGGAGTGGACAACTGGGAAGCAGACTTCCTCAGCAGACACGACCTACACCCGGGAGAGTGGGGACTTCATCCAGAAGTCTTCAAAATGATTGTAAACCGTTTGGGAAAGGCCACAGGTGGACATGATGGCGTCCCGCCTCAACAAAAAGCTAAAAAGATATTGCGCCAGGTCAAGGGACCCTCAGGCGATAGCTGTGGACGCTCTAGTGACACCGTGGGTGTATCAGTCGGTTTATGTGTTCCCCCCTCTTCCTCTCATACCCAAGGTACTGAGGATAATAAGAAGGAGAAGAGTAAGAACTATAATCATTGTTCCGGATTGGCCAAGAAGAGCTTGGTACCCAGAACTTCAAGAAATGATATCAGAGGAACCATGGCCTCTGCCGCTCAGACAGGACCTGCTGCAGCAGGGGCCCTGTCTGTTCCAAGACTTACCGCGACTGCATTTGACGGCATGGCGGTTGAACGCCGGATCCTGAAGGAAAAGGGCATTCCAGAGGAAGTCATCCCTACGCTGATTAAAGCTAGGGAGGATGTGACCGCAAAACATTATCACTGCATATGGCGAAAATATGTTGCGTGGTGTGAGGCCAGGTAGGCCCCAACGGAGGAATTTCAGCTGGGTCGATTTCTGCACTTCCTACAGTCAGGGGTGAATATGGGCCTCAAATTAGGTTCCATTAAGGTCAGGATTTCGGCTCTGTCAATTTTCTTCCAAAAAGAACTGGCTTCACTGCCTGAAGTTCAGACTTTTGTTAAAGGAGTGCTGCATATTCAGCCCCCTTTTGTGCCTCCAGTGGCACCTTGGGATCTCAACGTAGTGTTGGATTTCCTAAAGTCGTATTGGTTTGAGCCACTTAAAACCGTGGAGCTAAAATATCTCACGTGGAAAGTGGTCATGCTGTTTGCTTTGGCTTCGGCCAGGCGTGTGTCAGAATTGGCGGCTTTGTCATGTAAAAGCCCATATCTGATTTTTCATATGGATAGGGCGGAATTGAGGACTCGTTCCCAATTCCTTCCTAAGGTGGTATCAGCTTTTCATTTGAACCAACCTATTGTGGTGCCTGCGGCTACTCGGGACTTGGAGGATTCCAAGTTGCTGGACGTAGTCAGGGCCCTGAAAATCTATGTTTCCAGGACGACAAGTGTCAGAAAAACTGACTCGCTATTTATCCTGTATGCACCCAACAAGCTGGGTGCTCCTGCTTCAAAGCAGACTATTGCTCGCTGGATCTGTAGCACGATTCAGCTTGCACATTCTGCGGCTGGACTGCCGTAGCCTAAATCAGTGAAAGCCCATTCCACGAGGAAGGTGGGCTCTTCTTGGGCGGCTGCCCGAGGGGTCTCGGCTTTACAACTTTGCCGAGCTGCTACTTAGTCGGGTTCAAACACATTTGCAAAATTCTACAAGTTTGATACCCTGGCTGAGGAGGACCTGGAGTTCACTCATTCGGTGCTGCAGAGTCATCCGCACTCTCCCGCCCGTTTGGGAGCTTTGGTATAATCCCCATGGTACTTACGGAGTTCCCAGCATCCACTAGGATGTCAGAGAAAATAAGTCCGTAGTGGATGCTGGGCGCCCATCCCAAGTGCGGATTGTCTGCAATACTTGTATATAGTTATTGCTTAACTACAGGGTTATTGTTTGGAGCCATCTGTTGAGATGCTCAGTTGTTATTTATACTGTTAATTGGGTATAGTATCACGAGTTGTACGGTGTGATTGGTGTGGCTGGTATGAGTCTTACCCGGGATTCCAAATCCTTTCCTTATTGTATAAGCTCTTCAGGGCACAGTTTCCTAACTGAGGTCTGGAGGAGGGGCATAGAGGGAGGAGCCAGTGCACACCAGGTAGTCCTAAATCTTTCTTAGATGTGCCCAGTCTCCTTCGGAGCCCGCTATTCCCCATGGTCCTTACGGAGTTCCCAGCATCCACTACGGACTACGAGAAATAGAATTACCGGTGAGTAAATTCTTATTTTTTTAAATTGACTCTCTCCGTCTGACCATTGGTCTGTGTGTACAGTATATAGTAACATTACAGTCGTCACTGACCATTTGACAGAGCTTTTAGATCAATCCGCCGCTATTCGCTCTATAGTACTGGATTAGTGGAGCATTAGCCACCCAGTGGTGAAGATGTGTATTGCATGCTGCGTATGAAGTCATGCATCAACGCGCCTGTCTGTGCAACAACTGAACAACCTGAGCTATCGCTTAGGCATGACTAATCCTCCGTTTAGGTGGAGAAACAGCAACGATGAGGGAGGCTCCTTCTGTAGCTAAGAAGCTCAGTTTTTGTTTTTCCCTTGTAATACACCACAAATGGGAGAATTGAGCACTGGTCCAACGATAGCAAGGTGACTGAGGCTTCTTCTAATGAGTACAGTGTTGTAACCAGTCTGCTGTGTCTCTCCCTCCTAGCACCCATTCTCCAAGTTGCTATTCCTTCCTGCTCATAGCACACATTCTCCCAGTCTGATACTCCTCTGTAATTAAGCACTCCGCTTTTTCAAATGTGACACAAATGGTCCAGGGACAGGTTAGGTTTGAGTGGGCTTAAATTAGTGACCAAGGGATTTTTTTTACTATTTAAAGCCCACCCAAACCTATCCTGTCCCTGGACCACTACAAGTGGAAAATTTAAAATAGGCAGGCCGATTGAAGACAATTGAAGTGTCTTTCCAAATGAAGTATCTTTCCACTTAAGTTTGGGTGCCTGTGCAGAAGTGGAAGCAGGTGCTGTCTCAGGGGCGGAACTACTGGCGGGGCAGGCAGTGCATTGCACTGGGGCCCCGCCGCACTCAGGGGCCCACAGCCGCCGGCCGGCATTTAGAACAGATTGACATGCGGACGAACGTCCGCATGTCAATCTGCGGTCTCCTCTCCCTCCCGGCTGCGGTGCCTGCTCCCCCGGCCCCCCCTCCCCCCCCTATGTGTTGGAGGGACACGAGCGCATCGCGCGTCTCTCCTGTGTCCCTCCTGGCTCTCCCCCAGCTGTCTAAGGAAGCATGTGCCGTTCGTGAGCTCTGATTGGCTCACGAACGGCACTTCCTTCATTAGACCGGCCGGGGGGAGAGCCAGGAGGGACACAGGAGAGACGCGCGATGCGCTCGTGTCCCTCCAACACATAGAGGGGGGAGGGGGGGCCGGGGGAGCAGGCACTGCGGCATATACCTGGCACTGGGGGGACAGATCTGGCACTGGGGACATATACCTGGCACTGGGGGGATAGATCTGGCACTGGGGACATATAGCTGGCACTGGGGGGACAGATCTGGCACTGGGGGGGGCATATACCCGGCACTGAGGGCATGTACCTGGCACTGGGGGGGCATATACCCGGCACTGGGGGGGGTGCATGTACCTGGCACTGGGGGCATGTACCTGGCACTGGGGGGGGGGCATATACCCAGCACTGGAGGCATATACCTGGCACTGGGGGGGAAGCAGGCACTGGGGGGGGAATATCTGGCACTGGGGGCATATACCTGGCACTGGGAGCATATAACTGGCACTGGGGGGCATGTACCTGGCACTGGGGGCATATACCTGGCACTGGGGGCATATACCTGGCACTGGGGGGGGAATATCTGGCACTGTGGGAGAATATCTGGCACTGGGGGGGCATATACCCGGCACTGGGGGCATATACCTGGCACTGGGGGGGGAAGCAGGCACTGGGGGGGCATATACCTGGCACTGGGGGCATATAACTGGCACTGGGGGCATGTACCTGGCACTGGGGGCATATACCTGGCACTGGGGGGGAATATCTGGCACTGTGGGAGAATATCTGGCACTGGGTGCATATACCTGGCACTGTGGGGGAATATCTGGCACTGGGAGCATATGTGGCACTGGGAGCACGGCCCTAGCAACAAGCACTACCCACTAGCAACGAGCATGACACCCAGTGCATGAAACCCCTGGCAACGAGCATGACATCCTGGCACCGTGCATGGAACCAAGTGCATGAAACCCCTGGCAACAAGCAGGTAATTTAAAAGTAATTGGAAGCCTTACTGTAGAACTTAATGTGTAATGGGCATTACGGTGTGTGGCATAATGTATCACGGACATTGCGGTGTGTGTCATAATGTTTCAGGCATTACGGTGTGTTGTATACTATATCACGGGCATTGTGGTATGTGCTATAATGTATCAGGGGCATTGCAGTGTGTAGCATAATGTATAACGGGCATTGCGATTCCTGGCATAATGTGTCACACGCATTACGGTGTGTGGAATAATGTGTCACAGGCATTACGGTGTGTGGCATAATGTGTCGGGGGCATTACGGTGTGTGGCATAATGTGTCGGGGGCATTACAGTGTGTGGCATAATGTGTAGGGGGCATTACGGTGTGTGCATATTGTGTCATGTGCATTATTGTCAGTGATCGCAAAAACGCGCTATGGCGCGTATTTTACCCAGAAACAGCCGCCCAGGACTCACATTTAGAAGATGAGCGGGTCCCACAGGACGCGCTCATCTGAATATGTGTTTGCATGTGTTAAGCCTGTCAGCGGAATGCAAGAGGTGACTGGCTGTTTCCTCGGCCAATCACCTCCTGTAGTCTCCATCCAATCACAGCCTGCAGCATCTCCCGCTTTGAATCCTGCTCCCCGCCAGCACATGAATCTGTGCTGCAGGGCTGACAGACTGGCCCCGCTCATCCGGCTCCACTGCCGCTCTGCCGCCAGCACCCTCCTCTGCGACTGGGAGTACAGCTCCGGATCTGCCCGCCGCCACCCCCCTACCCGGGACCCGCTCAACGCCCCACCGAGACCCGACAACTACCTTCCAGCAGGAGCCGGCCGGGCTGCGCAGCTCCCGCTGTAGGTAAGCAGTAGACAGTGCTGCATCGCCCCGCTTCACCTGGAGTAGCTGGTGCAGATGCGGGATGTCCGGGGGCTGCAAGCTCCGTGTGTGCAATGTGAGGCCGCTCAGAGTGTCAGGACCTCACTGACACCATTTTTCTGACAGCACAGTGCAGTGAGTGCACTGGCACAAGTAGCCAGCCTGCGCCGCAGCATGAAGGAGCTATCTGTGAAATCGCAAGCAGAGGCTGGCAAGAAGGAGCTCCTCCGATCGCTTCCCCTGACGGGCTGGCCACTGCTAAATATACCAGTAATCAGTACAACTGTGCAGTGACACTGACTTTCCCATTGCACCTGGGGCTCCACTACTTTGACACAGTTGGAACTGATTATTGGTATATTTAGCAGTGGCCAGCCCGTCAGGGGAAGCGATTGGACGAGCTCCTTCTTGCCAGAGAACAGCCTCTGCTTGCGATTTCACATAGAGCTCCTTCAGGCTGCGGCTACTACAGGCGCAGTCTGGCTACTTGTGCCAGTGCACTCACTGCACTGTGCTGTCAGAAAAAATGGTGAGTGTCAGTGAGTTGCTGCTGGGGGCGGAACCACTTGTGTCAAACGGCTCCTTCGTGCAACTGGAGGTGATAAGTGAGTGGTTACTGCAATGTGCCTCAGTGCTCTACCAGGCGCATTGTGTATAATAACGTGCTCTACCAGGCGCATTGTGTATAATAACGTGTTCTACCTGGCGCAATGTGTATGATAACGTGCTCTACCTGGCGCAATGTGTATGATAACGTGTTCTACCTGGCGCAATGTGTATGATAACGTGCTCTACCTAGTGCAATGTGTATAATAACGTGCTCTACCTAGTGCAATGTGTATAATAACGTGCTCTACCAGGCGCATTGTGTATAATAACGTGCTCTACCAGGCGCATTGTGTATAATAACGTGTTCTACCTAGTGCAATGTGTATAATAACGTGCTCTACCAGGCGCATTGTGTATAATAACGTGTTCTACCTAGTGCAATGTGTATTATAACGTGCTCTACCTGGCGCATTGTGTATAATAACGTGTTCTACCTGGCGCAATGTGTATGAAAATGTGCTCTACCAGGCGCATTGTGTATAATAACGTGTTCTACCTGGCGCAATGTGGCTGATAACGTGCTCTACCATGCGCATTGTGTATAATAACGTGTTCTACCTGACGCAATGTGTATGATAACTTGCTCTACCTAGCGGCAATGTGTATGATAACTTGCTCTACCTAGCGGCAATGTGTATGATAACATGCTCTACCTGATGCAATGTGTATGATAACTTGCTCTACCTAGCGGCAATGTGTATGATAACATGCTCTGCCTGGCGCAATGTCTATGATAACGTGCTCTACCTGGCGCAGTGTGTATAACGTGTTCTACCTGGTGCACTGTGTATGATAAAGTGCTCTACCTAGCGGCAATGTGTATGAAAACGTGCTCTACCTGGTGCAAAGTGTATGACGTGCTGTACCTGGTGCAAAGTGTATGACGTGCTGTACCTGGTGCAAAGTGCATGACGTGCTGTACCTGGTGCAAAGTGTATGACGTGCTGTACCTGGAGCAAAGTGTATGACGTGATCTACCTGGATCAGTGTGCATAGGAGGTTCTACCTGGTGCAATGTGTATAAGCGCCACTACTGTGTGGTGTAATGTGAATTGACACTATTATGTGGTCACGCCCCTTCCCTATGGGGAATCTGCCTGCCGCTATGTATAAAAATGGGGAATCTGCCTGCCGCTATGTATAAAAATGGGGAATCTGCCTGCCGCTATGTATAAAAATGGGGAAACTGCCTGCCGCTATGTGTAAAAAGGTAGAATCTGCCTGCCGTAATGTGTAAAAAGGGCACGCTATCTGCCGTTATGTGTAAAAGTGTATGGTGTCTGCCGTAATGTGTAAAATGGGGACACTGTCTGCCGTAATGTGTAAAATGGGGACGCTGTCTGCCGTAATGTGTAAAAAGTGCACGCTGTCTGCCGCTATGTGTAACGAGGGCACGCTGTCTGCCGCTATGTGTAACGAGGGCACGCTGTCTGCCATTGTGTAAAAAGTGTATGCTGTCTGCCGCTATGTGTAACGAGGGCACGCTGTCTGCCGTTATGTGTAAAAAGTGCACGCTGTCTGCCGTTATGTGTAAAAAGGGGAATCTGTTCGCTGTAAGGAGTAAAAGGGTCTCTACCTGGTGTAGTGGTGCTACTGTGCGGCGTAATTTGAAGAATGGAGACTACTGTGCACCGTTTTATGAATTGGTATTATTTTGTGGACACACCCCTTCCCCACGAAGCCACGCCTACGGCGCGCACTGCCCATGGGGTGGACTTGGATGGGATGGGGGGGGGGGGGGCCCAAAGCATTTTGTTGCACCTGGGCCCACCGCTTGCTTGTTCCGCCACTGTGCTGTCTGTAGTATTTCGTCCCCAAACACACCTGAAGAGGCACGTGCATTCCTCTAATGTACTGTAGTTAACTGGAAAAAAATATTATTTGTTTATTTCTAAATATAATTTTCATGAATCACTCAGAAATGAAAGCTCTTAGAGCATATGTGTCACGATCCGGGTATCTGGACGCCATTACCTGCCGTTTAGGTGTCTTCTGAGAATGGCCCAGCGTTCCAAGTCCGGATCTCATCTGTGTCAACACTCTGCACATCCCTCCTGTCATTCTGAGACACTACCACAGCGGCGCCATGTTTGAATCCAACATGGCGTCTCCCGTCCTCCGCGGTCTCTGCCACCATTCCTGTGTTATTGCTGCAGGTTCTCAGTATAGTGTATCATGCCTGCCGCGGTCTCTGCTGCCCTCCAAGTATCTCAGCATATAACAGTCATCTGGCGTCTCCTGTCCTCCGCGGCCGGCGCCGCCATTATCACTATGTTTGCACATTTCATTTCAAACCAGTTTTCCCTCCAGGTTCAAGCATGGGCGCAGCCATGTTGGATTTGATCACATGCTCCAATTCCTCCAATCCACCGTCTCTGGAATCTGCATAATTGCCCAGCCAATGCCTGCATAGCAGCAGGTATAAGTATCCTGTGTCTGGGCCAGATAGATGTCAGTGCTTTGAATGTCATACCTTGTTCCAGTCTCTCTCTCCTGTGGTTTGTTTCTCCAGGTTCCAGTTCCTGTCTCCAGCATCCACAGAGAGACCCGCACCTGCTTTCCATCTTGCGGTGCAGCCTGACTCTGCAGTCTTCCGTGGCTGTCCAAGTTTCCATCTATCTACAATCTGTTTCCAGCAGCCAGCTTTCAACAGATTTCAGCTTCTACTAAACACCGGTGCTGATCCAGCGGATCCTATCTTACCAGCAGTATCCACTACCACCGGTAATCATTTATCAGCTATTCAGTTTCTACGCTCCCTAGCATCTCACATCATTCACTCTGTGTTCATCACCTGGCTGGTTCCATCCAGCATCCACTCCGTGACTTTAGTACCTGGCTGATTCCATTCAGCATCCACTCTGTGTCTTACCACCTGGCTGGTTCCATCCAGCTGATACAGCAGCATACTCAAGTTACAGATTCACCTGTTACAACTACTGGCATGTTCCTCGGCTATCTCCACTACTACAACCAGGCCTGGTAAGGTGATTCCATCAAAGGACTTTTACATCTGTTCTATACCTACCAGTGCTCTGAGATACCTCCTATGGTTATGTGATCCAGGAACTGTGTTATTTGCCACTGTCTTTGATTTTCTTTGAATGCTGCTTGTCATTTCACGGAGTCTGTTAAATAAACTTTTATTTTGAATTTTAAACTGGTTGTCATGGTCACGCCTTCGGGTAATCAATCTGCACTTACATGTCCAGGGGTCTGATTAAACCTCCCAGGTTTAACTTCATCTCAGCCCCTACAACTGAGGCTTCCTCCCGTCAGCCTAAACCCTCAGTTGTGACAGTAAGCACTGACCATATGAATCCAGCCGGAGACCAGGATCAAGCGGCTAGACCTATGCAAGAACTGGCAGCCAGACTCGAACATCAGGAGGCTGCACAAGGTCACATCATCCGCTGTCTCCAGGATCTCTCTACTCGGTTGGATGGGATTCAGACGACCCTCCGTGGACCTGTCACATCTGATGCATCCACCACAGTGACTCCAGCTGTAACCCCACTCACCTTACCCATTTCCATTCCATGTCTTCATCTTCCAAAATTTGACGGATCTCCAAGGTTCTGCAGGGGATTTCTCAACCAATGCGAAATCCATTTTGAGCTTCAACCTGGCAACTTCCCCAGTGACCGTACCAAAGTTGCTTATATTATTTCTCTCCTCAGTGGCTCAGCCCTTGATTGGGCATCACCGTTATGGGAGAAGTCTGATCCCCTGTTGTCCTCCTATACTGACTTTGTAGCATCATTCAGGCGCATCTTCGACGAGCCAGGCCGGGTTTCCTCTGCTTCATCTGAAATTCTCCGTCTACGCCAGGGAACCCGTACTGTGGGACAGTATCTTATACAGTTCAAAATCCTGGCATCTGAACTGGCCTGGAACGACGAGGCCCTGTATGCTGCATTCTGGCATGGCTTGTCAGAACGCATTAAAGATGAGTTAGCTACCAGTTGGATGAACTAATTTCACTATGCACGAAGGTTGATCTACGGTTCAGAGAGAGAGCAACCGAGCGAGGAAGATCATCCGTTCCTAAATCTTCTGCTCCTCCTCCGCGTCAACCATCTCCATCCAAGGATGAGCCTATGCAAATTGGTCGTTCCCGTCTATCTCCCGCTGAGCGCTGAAGACGCCTCTCCAAGTCTCTATGTCTCCACTGTGCAGCTCCGTCGCACACTATCAACGCCTGTCCCAAACGTTCGGGAAAACTCCAGACCCTAGCTCGCCAAGGAGAGGGCCGGCTAGGAGTAATGATCTCCTCTCCATCTCCTCATGATTGTAACCTCCCAGTGTCGCTCCAAATTGCTCAACGTTACAGGAACGTCATTGCCCTCGTTGATTCCGGAGCAGCTGGGAGTTTCATAACCGAAGCTTATGTTAAACGGTGGTCCCTACCCACCGAGAGACTGTCCTCGTCCATCTCTTTGACTGCCGTGGATGGCAGCAAGATTTTTGACGCAGTCATTTCCTTAAGGACTCTTCCAGTTCGTCTGAGAGTGGGAGTTCTTCATTCTGAGTATATTTCTTTTCTAGTGATTCCAAGAGCCACACATCCAGTGGTTTTAGGCCTTCCATGGCTCCGTCTCCACAACCCATCGATTGACTGGTCGACTACGCAAATACTGGCATGGGGTCCCTCCTGTGCTGAGACTTGTTTAGCCAAAGTTCTTCCTGTTTGTTCTTCCTTCCCCAGGTCATCTGATGTTCCACCCCCTCCATATCAAGACTTCACGGACGTGTTCAGTAAAGCCTCTGCTGATATCCTTCCTCTTCATAGAGAATGGGACTGCCCAATCGACCTCATTCCAGGGAAGGTTCCACCGCGAGGCCGAACTTATCCGTTGTCTCTGCCTGAGACACACTCCATGGAAGAGTACATCAAAGAGAACCTAGCGAAGGGTTTCATCCGACCATCTTCTTCTCCAGCCGGCGCAGGCTTCTTCTTCGTTAAGAAGAGAGACGGTGGTCTGCATCCGTGCATCGACTACAGAGGTCTGAACGACATTACCGTCAAGAACCGATACCCTTTACCCCTGATTACAGAGCTCTTTGATAGAGTTAGTGGTGCAACCATTTTCACAAAGCTGGACTTGAGGGGTGCCTACAATCTCATCCGAATCCGTGAGGGTGACGAGTGGAAGACCGCCTTTAACACCCGTGACAGACATTATGAGTACCTCGTCATGCCATTCGGGTTGAGCAACGCTCCAGCAGTCTTCCAGCACTTCGTGAATGAGATCTTCAGGGACATTTTATACCGCCATGTCGTGGATTATCTAGATGACATCCTCATCTTTGCTAATAATCTAGAAGATCATCGTTTCTGGGTAAAGGAGGTTCTTTCCCGTCTCCGTGTCAATCACCTCTATTGTAAATTGGAGAAGTGTGTGTTTGAAGTTAAACCCATTCCGTTTCTAGGTTACATTGTGTCCGGTTCCGGACTAGAGATGGATCATGAGAAACACCAAGCAATCCAGAATTGGCCTATACCCTTAACCCTCAAAGGGGTCCAGAGGTTCTTAGGGTTCGCCAATTATTGTAGAAAGTTTATACGAGACTTTTCCACCATTGTGGCGCCTATCACTGCATTAACCAAGAAAGGTGCTAATCCGTCCAAGTGGTCTGAAGAAGCTACGCAGGCCTTTCACCTTCTGAAGCAATGGTTCATCTCTGCACCAGTTCTGAAACAGCCCGACACCGACTCTCCTTTCATCTTAGAGGTGGATGCCTCCTCCGTTGGAGTAGGAGCGGTGTTATCCCAGAGGGCTAAAGATGGTCATCTACATCCTTGCAGTTTCTTCTCCCGAAAGTCCTCCCCAGCTGAGTGCAACTATGCCATTGGCGATCAGGAGTTGCTAGCCATCAAGCTCGCTCTGGAGGAGTGGAGATACCTGTTGGAGGGAGCTTCTCATTCAATCACCATACTTACCGACCACAAGAATGTTTTATATCTCAAAGGCACACAATGTCTGAACCCTCGTCAGGCCAGATGGGCACTTTTCTTCTCTAGGTTTGACTTTAAACTCCAGTTCTGTCCGGGTTCTCAGAATCGTAAGGCCGATGCCCTTTCCCGCTCATGAGAGCAAGAAAATGAGTCCGAGTCTGCAGACAAGCATCTTATTATTAATCCGTTGGCATTCTCCACGGTAGGGATGGACTCTACGCCCCCGCCAGGGAAAAGTTTTGTTAAGCCAGTTCTAAGGAAGAAGCTCATGCATTGGGCCCACGCTTCCCGCTTTGCTGGACATACAGGCATTCAGAAAACCCTGGAGTTTATCTCTAGGTCCTACTAGTGACCAACTCTGAAGAAGGACGTTATGGAATTTATTGCCTCCTGCCCAAAGTGTGCCCAACACAAAGTCTCCCGCCAGTCGCCTGCGGGGCAACTGGTTCCATTATCTGTTCCCCGTCGACCATGGATCCATTTGTCGATGGACTTTGTTACCGATCTACCTATCTGCAACAAGTTTAATACCATCTTGGTGGTAGTTGACCGGTTCACCAAGATGGCACATTTCATCCCTCTCACCGGTCTTCCGTCAGCTTCCAAGTTGGCTCAAGTGTTTATACAAGAGATCTTCCGACTTCACGGTCTTCCTGAAGAGATCATCTCGGATCGTGGAGTACAATTTGTAGCCAAATTTTGGCGAAGTTTGTGTCAAGCCCTCCAAGTCAAGTTAAAGTTTTCCACAGCTTACCATCCTCAGACCAATGGTCAAACCGAGAGGGTGAATCAGGACTTGGAGGCCTTCCTCCGTATATATGTGTCTTCCTCTCAAGATGACTGGGTTCAACTCCTTCCTTGGGCCGAGTTCAGCCACAACAATCAATACCATTCCTCATCTTCTTCGACACCATTCTTCATCAATTATGGATTCCACCCTAAAGTCCCAGAATTCCAACCGCTTCCCGCAACTTCTGTTCCAGCAGTGGATGTCACCTTGCGTCAGTTTTCAAATAACTGGAAGAACGTCCGCGCAGCCCTGCTTAAAGCCTCATTCAGGTATAAGAAGTTTGCCGATAGGAAGCGTAGAGCGGTTCCTGCTCTCAAGGTGGAATCGTGTGTGGTTGTCTACGAAGAATTTGAGGTTGAGAGTTCCCAGCATGAAATTTGCACCTCGCTACATCGGTCCCTTCAAGATTGAACAAGTCATCAACCCTGTTGCCTACAGATTACAGTTACCACCCTTCTTGAAAATACCCAGGACATTTCATGTTTCCTTGCTGAAACCGCTGATCCTGAATCGGTTTCATTCCGCACTTCCTCCAGCTCCCAAAGTTCAGACTCAATGCGGAGTCAAGTACGAGGTGGCCAAGATTTTGGACTCACGTTTCCGTTACGGTCAGTTACAGTATCTCATTGACTGGAAGGGCTATGGTCCTGAAGAACGCTCTTGGACCAATGCCTCAGACGTCCATGCTCCTGCCTTGGTCCGAAATTTCCACTCAAAGTTTCCTTTAAAGCCTAAGAAGTGTCCTGGGGCCACTCCTAAAGGGGGGGGTGCTGTCATGATCCGGGTATCTGGACGCCATTACCTGCTGTTTAGGTGTCTTCTGAGACTGGCCCAGCGTTCCAAGTCCAGATCTCATCTGTGTCAACACTCTGCACATCCCTCCTGTCATTCTGAGACACTACCACAGCGGCGCCATGTTTGAATCCAACATGGCGTCTCCCGTCCTCCGCGGCCTCCGCCGCCGTTCCTGTGTTATTGCTGCAGGTTCTCAGTATAGTGTATCATGCCTGCCGTGGCCTCTGCTGCCCTTCAAGTGTCTCAGCATATAACAGTCATCTGGCGTCTCCTGTCCTCCGCGGCCAGCGCCGCCATTATCACTATGTTTGCACATTTCATTTCAAACCAGTTTTCCCTCCAGGTTCCAGCATGGGCGCAGCCATGTTGGATTTGATCACATGCTCCAATTCCTCCAATCCACCGTCTCTGGAATCTGCATAATTGCCCAGCCAATGCCTGCATAGCAGCAGGTATAAGTATCATGTGTCTGGGCCAGATAGATGTCAGTGCTTTGAATGTCATACCTTGTTCCAGTCTCTCTCTCCTGTGGTTTGTTTCTCCAGGTTCCAGTTCCTGTCTCCAGCATCCACAGAGAGACCCGCACCTGCTTTCCATCTTGCGGTGCAGCCTGACTCTGCAGTCTTCCGTGGCTGTCCAAGTTTCCAGCTATCTACAATCTGTTTCCAGCAGCCAGCTTTCAACAGATTTCAGCTTCTACTAAACACCGGTGCTGATCCAGCGGATCCTATCTTACCAGCAGTATCCACTACCACCGGTAATCATTTATCAGCTATTCAGTTTCTACGCTCCCTAGCATCTCACATCATTCACTCTGTGTTCATCACCTGGCTGGTTCCATCCAGCATCCACTCCGTGACTTTAGTACCTGGCTGATTCCATTCAGCATCCACTCTGTGTCTTACCACCTGGCTAGTTCCATCCAGCTGATACAGCAGCATACTCAAGTTACAGATTCACCTGTTACAACTACTGGCATGTTCCTCGGCTATCTCCACTACTACAACCAGGCCTGGTAAGGTGATTCCATAAAAGGACTTTTACATCTGTTCTATACCTACCAGTGCTCTGAGATACCTCCTATGGTTATGTGATCCAGGAACTGTGTTATTTGCCACTGTCTTTGATTTACTTTGAATGCTGCTTGTCATTTCACGGAGTCTGTTAAATAAACTTTTATTTTGAATTTTAAACTGGTTGTCATGGTCACACCTTCGGGTAATCAATCTGCACTTACATGTCCAGGGGTCTGATTAAACCTCCCAGGTTTAACTTCATCTCAGCCCCTACAACTGAGGTTTCCTCCCGTCAGCCTAAACCCTCAGTTGTGACAATATGATCCCAACATAAAACTTTGGGGATAAATTAATTTATGGGCAATTTTTTAGATTTTTTTTCCAATTCTTTTTAAAAAAATTGGCTTTTTGAGAAAATAAAAATGTTGTTTTTGAAAATTGTTAACTTTTTAATTATTATGGAAATATACTGCTTTTTGGAAATATACTGCTGTGTTATATATCATTTGAAGGGCCTAATTCAGATCTTATCGCAGAAGTAAATTTGTTAGCTAAAGGGCAAAACCATGTGCACTGCAAGGGGGGGGGCAGATATAACATGTGCGGAGAGAGTTAGATTTGGGTGGGTTGTTTTCCAACTGAAATCCAAATTGCAGTATAAAAATGAAGCATGCAGTATTTACCCTGCTCAGAAACAATATAACCCACCCAAATGTAACTCTCTCTATACACATGTTATATCTGCCCCCCCCCCCTGCAGTGCACATGGTTTTGCCCATTAGCTAATAAATTTGCTACTGCGATCTGAGGTCTAAATTAGGCACAAAAACTCATAAAAAGAGGCTTAAAATGAGACCTTGCCATTGGTGCAAGTAGAAATATTTTCTTAGTGTGCCGAAAAATGGTCACGTGTCATGAGGGGGCATGACCAAATTACACTAGGGAGAGTGGCTACTGGCTACATTACACTAGGGGTGTGGCCACACATCATAGTCCTTTTGTTTGCACTCTGGAGGCAAGGCTAGAACTATATAGTACTTCCTCCAGTGTAATAGAAATATATAGTAATAACCCCAGTATAATAGAAATATATTGTAATGCCCCCAATTTAATAAAAATACATAGTAATGCCCCCATTAAAACAGGAATTCATACTGTACTACTGCCGCCGGTATAATAGAAATATAGTGTAGTGTCCCACATTACAATATAAACATATAGTAATGCCCCATAATAATAGACATATACAGTAGTGTTCCAAATTACAATATAAACATATAGTAATGCCCCATAATAATAGACATATATAGAAGTGTCACACATAACAATACAACTACATAGTAATGCCCCATAATAATAGACATATATAGTAGCGTCCACATTACAATAGAAATATATAGTAATGCCCCATAATCATAGACATATAGTAGTGTCCCACATTACAATATAAATATATAGTAATGCACCCATAATAATAGACATATATAGTAGTGACCCACATTACAATGTAAATATATAGTAATGACCCCATAATAATAAACATACAGTATATAACAGTGTCCCACATTACAATATAACTATATAGTAATGCCCCATATTAATAGGCATATATAGTAGTGTCAACATTACAATAGACATACATAGTAATGCCCCATAATAATAGACATATATAGTAGTGTCCCACATTACAACATAAATACATAGTAATGCCCCATAATAATAAACATATACAGTAGTGTCCCACATTACAATATAAATATATAGTAATGCCCCATAATAATAGAAATATATAGTAGTGTCCACATTACAATGGAAATACATAGTAATGCCCCCATAATAAACATATACAGTAGTGTCCCACATTACAATATAAATATATAGTAATGCCCCATAATAATATAAATATATAGTAGTGTCCACATTACAATATAAATACACAGTAATGCCCCATAATAATAGACATATATAGTAGTGTCCACATTACAATTGAAATATATACCAGTAGTAATGACCCCATAATAATAAACATATACAGTAGTGTCCCACATTACAATATAACTATATAGTAATGACCCCATAATAATAGACATATATAGTAGTGTCCACATTGCAATAGAAATATATAGCAATCGTCCCGTAATAATAGAAATATATAGTAGTGTCCACATTACAATAGAAATACATAGTAATGCCCCCATAATAATAAACATATACAGTAGTGTCCCACATTACAATATAAATATATAGCAATGCCCCATAATAATAGAAATATATAGTAGTGTCCACATTACAATAGAAATGCATAGTAATGCCCTATAATAATATACATATATAGTAGTATCCACATTACAATAGAAATACATAGTAATGCCCTATAATAATAGAAATATATAGTAGTGTCCACATTACAATAGAAATACATAGTAATGCCCTATAATAATAGACATATATAGTAGTGTCCCACATTACAATAGAAATACATAGTAATGCCCCATAATAATAGAAATATATAGTAGTGTCCACATTATATTAAAAATTAATTACCCCACACAGTGAAGCCAGAGACATGCCCAGCAGCCCAGCCTATGAAGAACAAAAGCCACTCAGTGCCGATGCGTCACTGGAGCCAAGTGAAGGGAAACAGCTGGACACTGCGGGAAAAGGCCCCAGCCCAGTCCATAGGCTCCTCTCTTCATGCCAGCCACGACCACCAGAAAGGAAGCGCAATGTCACCTGTAGCCCTGACAAAGTGGGAGGCTCCGTCATGCTGCCGAATACCATGGTCTTGTTGCTTGGCAGCGCACTGCGTACCTGCTGTCAATTTCTTAAGGGTACTCCGTACCCGAGTGTACACCACTGGACCTTGCCCAACTCTCTAGCGCAATTTGGTGAGCTGCAAATACAATTTTAAAAAACCTTAATTACAGATTTTTTGTGAAAAAATTGCAGCTTTAAAAGCATTTACTTCAACACTGTATCAGCCTAAAATTTGGAGGTTTTCTTTACACCAATGGCAGAATTTATTATACCAATTTCATCACAATTTGAAATGATCAGCCTTAAAACTGTGTTGATTTGGTGTGGAATAACCCTTCCCTGGTTTCACAAGAACTAGAATAAGACCCCATGGGGCCCTAGGCAAAAGAAAAAAAATGGTTTGGAGCCATAAGCAAACATATACACACTCACTCTGCTCCAATGTAGTAATTTCCTCTCTTTGACAGCAAACATGCAAAGGTTTTATGGTTTGAGGTACAGTACATGTATTAGTGATTAGTCATATAATAATGATAATAATAATAATAATTTTATTTATATAGCGCTCTTTCTCCAATAGGACTCAAGGCATTTAACAGATACCTAGCATAATATAGTACAGAAACAATGAAGTACAGAACAGCTTTTCATAAAATACAGATGCATGAAGATACTAAAAGAGACATTATGGAAATGCTTGAGTAAACAGGAAAGTCTTGAGTCTACTTTTGAAGGATTCTATAGTTGGGGCCTCTCGCACTGTGTGGGGAAGTGAGTTCCATAAAGTCGGAGCCGCATGACTAAAAGCTCGACCCCTAGATGAATTACGGGAGATTCTAGGTACTGCTAAAAGTCCTTCATCTACAGATCGCTGCAATCGAGTGGGGCAATATGGAATCAGAAGCTGCTTCAGGTACCTTGGGCCCTGGTCATGTAGTGCTTTGAAACTCAGTAAGCCAATCTTGAAGATGATTCGCCATCTTACAGGCAGCCAGTGAAGGGAGTAGAGGATGGGTGTTATGTGGCTAGAACGGGGCTGGTTGGTTAACAGCCTGGCAGCTGTGTTTTGCTCCAGCTATAAGTAGTGATGTGCACCGGACATTTTGGTTTGGTGTTTTGGTTTTGGATTCGGTTCCGCGGCCGTGTTTTGGATTCGGATGCGTTTTGGCAAAACCTCCCTGAAAATTTTTTGTCGGATTCGGGTGTGTTTTGGATTCTGTTTTTTTTTTTACAAAAAAAACTCAAAAACAGCTTAAATCATAGAACTTGGGGGTCATTTTGATCCCATAGTATTATTAACCTCAATAACCATAATTTCCACTCATTTTCAGTCTATTCTGAACACCTCACACTTCACAATATTATTTTTAGTCCTAAAATTTGCACCAAGGTCGCTGTATGGCTAAGCTAAGCGACCCAAGTGGCCGACACAAACACCTGGCCCATCTAGGAGTGGCACTGCAGTGTCAGGCAGGATGGCACTTCAAAAAAATTGTCCCCAAACAGCACATGATGCAAAGAAACAAAGAGGTGCACCAGAGTCGCTGTGTGACTAAGCTAAGCGACCCAAGTGGCTGACACAAACACCTGGCCCATCTAAGAGTGGCACTGCAGTGTCAGGCAGGATGGTACTTAAAAAAAATTGTCCCCAAATAGCACATGATGCAAAGAAAAAAAGAGGCGCACCAAGGTCGCTGTGTGACTAAGCTAAGCGACCCAAGTGGCCGACACAAACACCTGGCCCATCTAGGAGTGGCATTGCAGTGTCAGGCAGGATGGCACTTCAAAAAAATTGTCCCCAAACAGCACATGATGCAAAGAAAAAAAGAGGCGCACCAAGGTCGCTGTGTGACTAAGCTAAGCAACACAAGTGGCCGACACAAACACCTGGCCCATCTAGGAGTGGCACTGCAGTGTCAGGCAGGATGGCACTTCAAAAAAATTGTCCCCAAACAGCACATGATGCAAAGAAAAAAAGAAGCGCACCAAGGTCGCTGTGTGACTAAGCTAAGCGACCCAAGTGGCCGACACAAACACCTGGCCCATCTAGGAGTGGCATTGCAGTGTCAGGCAGGATGGCACTTCAAAAAAATTGTCCCCAAACAGCACATGATGCAAAGAAAAAAAGAGGCGCACCAAGGTCGCTGTGTGACTAAGCTAAGCAACACAAGTGGCCGACACAAACACCTGGCCCATCTAGGAGTGGCACTGCAGTGTCAGGCAGGATGGCACTTCAAAAAAATTGTCCCCAAACAGCACATGATGCAAAGAAAAAAAGAAGCGCACCAAGGTCGCTGTCTGACTAAGCTAAGCGACACAAGTGGCCGACACAAACACCTGTTCCATCTAGGAGTGGCACTGCAGTGTCAGGCAGGATGGCACTTCAAAAAAATAGTCCCCAAACAGCACATGATGCAAAAAAAATGAAAGAAAAAAGAGGTGCAAGATGGAATTGTCCTTGGGCCTTCCCACCCACCCTTATGTTGTATAAACAGGACATGCACACTTTAATGAACCCATCATTTCAGCGACAGGGTCTGCCACACGACTGTTACTGAAATGACGGGTTGGCTTGGGCCCCCACCAAAAAAAGAATCAATCAATCTCTCCTTGCACAAACTGGCTCTACAGAGGCAAGATGTCCACCTCATCATCATCCTCTGATTCCTCACCCCTTTCACTGTGTACATCCCCCCCCCTAACAGATTATTAATTCGTCCCCACGGGAATCCACGATCTCAGGTCTCTGTGTACTTTCTGGAGGCAATTGCTGCTGGTGAATGTCTCCACGGAGGAATTGATTATAATTCATTTTGATGAACATCATCTTCTCCACATTTTCTAGAAGTAACCTCGTACGCCGATTGCTGACAAGGTGAGCGGCTGCACTAAACACTCTTTCGGAGTACACACTGGAGGGAGGGCAACTTAGGTAGAATAAAGCCAGTTTGTGCAAGGGCCTCCAAATTTTCTCTTTTTCCTGCCAGTATATGTACGGACTGTCTGACGTGCCTACTTGGATGCGGTCACTCATATAATACTCCACCATTCTTTCAATGGTGAGAGAATCATATGCAGTGACAGTAGACGACATGTCAGTAATCGTTGGCAGGTCCTTCAGTCCGGACCAGATGTCAGCACTCGCTCCAAACTGCCCTGCATCACCGCCAGTGGGTGGGATCGGAATTCTTAGCCTTTTCCTCGCACCCCCAGTTGCGGGAGAATGTGAAGGAGGAGATGATGACGGGTCACGTTCCGCTTGACTTGACAATTTTCTCACCAGCAGGTCTTTGAACCTCTGCAGACTTGTGTCTGCCGGAAAGAGAGATACAACGTAGGTTTTAAATTTAGGATCGAGCACGGTGGCCAAAATGTAGTGCTCTGATTTCAACAGATTGACCACCCGTGAATCCTGGTTAAGCGAATTAAGGGCTCCATCCACAAGTCCCACATGCCTAGCGGAATCGCTCTATTTTAGCTCCTCCTTCAATGTCTCCAGCTTCTTCTGCAAAAGCCTGATGAGGGGAATGACCTGACTCAGGCTGGCAGTGTCTGAACTGACTTCACGTGTGGCAAGTTCAAAGGGTTGCAGAACCTTGCACAACGTTGAAATCATTCTCCACTGCGCTTGAGTCAGGTGCATTCCCCCTCCTTTGCCTATATCGTGGGCAAATGTATAGGCTTGAATGGCCTTTTGCTGCTCCTCCATCCTCTGAAGCATATAGAGGGTTGAATTCCACCTCGTTGCCACCTCTTGCTTCAGATGATGGCAGGGCAGGTTCAGGAATGTTTGGTGGTGCTCCAGTCTTCGGCACGTGGTGGCTGAATGCCGAAAGTGGCCCTCAATTCTTCGGGCCACCGACAGCATCTCTTGCACGCCCCTGTCGTTTTTTAAATAATTCTGCACCACCAAATTCAATGTATGTGCAAAACATGGGACGTGCTGGAATTTGCCCAGATGTAATGCACGCACAATATTGCTGGCGTTGTCCGATGTCACAAATCCCCAGGAGAGTCCAATTGGGGTAAGCCATTCTGCGATGATCTTCCCCAGTTTCCGTAAGAGGTTGTCAGCTGTGTGCCTCTTCTGGAAAGCGGTGATACAAAGCGTAGCCTGCCTAGGAACGAGTTGGCGTTCGCGAGATGCTGCAAACTGGTGCCGCCGCTGCTGTTCTTGCTGCGGGAGGCAATACATCTACCCAGTGGGCTGTCACAGTCATATAGTCCTGAGTCTGCCCTGCTCCACTTGTCCACATGTCCGTGGTTAAGTGGACATTGGATACAACTGCATTTTTTAGAACACTGGTGACTCTTTTTCTGAGGTCTGTGTACATTTTCGGTATCGCCTGCCTAGAGAATTGGAACCTAGATGGTATTTGGTACCGGGGACACAGTACCTCAATCAAGTCTCTAGTTGCCTCTGAATTAACGGTGGATACCGGAACCACTTTTCTCTGATGTCCTAGTGGATGCTGGGAACTCCGTAAGGACCATGGGGAATAGCGGGCTCCGAAGGAGACTGGGCACATCTAAGAAAGAATTAGGACTACCTGGTGTGCACTGGCTCCTCCCTCTATGCCCCTCCTCCAGACCTCAGTTAGAATTCTGTGCCCGACCGAGCTGGTTGCACACTAGGGGCTCTCCTGAGCTCCTAGAAAAGAAAGTATATATTTAGTTTTGTTTTTTTTCAGTGAGATCTGCTGGCAACAGACTCACTGCTACGAGGGACTTAGGGGAGAGAAGCGAACCTACCTGCTTGCAGCTAGCTTGGGCTTCTAGGCTACTGGACACCATTAGCTCCAGAGGGATCGAACACAGGCCCAGCCTCGGTCGTCCGGTCCCGGAGCCGCGCCGCCGTCCCCCTTGCAGAGCCAGAAGCAAGAAGAACGTCCAGGAAATCGGCGGCTGAAGACTCCGGTCTTCATTAAGGTAGCACACAGCACTGCAGCTGTGCGCCATTGCTCCCCATGCACACCACACACTCCGGTCACTGATGGGTGCAGGGCGCTGGGGGGGGGGGGGCGCCCTGGGCTGCAATAAGAGTACCTTATATTGGCATAAAACACATAATATAGTCAGTAAGACTATATATGTGTAAAATCCCCTGATAAAAATATCCTTAAAAAAGTGGGAGAAGTGCGCCGAGAAGGGGGCGGGGCTATCTCCCTCAGCACACTGGCGCCATTTCCTCTCACAGCTCCGCTGGAAGGACGCTCCCCAGGCTCTCCCCTGCAGTTTCCAGGCTCAATAGGGTAAAAAAGAGTGGGGGGGCACTAAATTTAGGCGCAAACTGTATATTTATAGCAGCTATAGGGGAAAAATCACTGTGTGTAGTGTGAATCCCTGCATTATATAGCGCTCTGGTGTGTGCTGGCATACTCTCTCTCTGTTTCCCCAAAGGACTTTGTGGGGTCCTGTCCTCAGTCAGAGCATTCCCTGTGTGTGTGCGGTGTGTCGGTATGGCTGTGTCGACATGTTTGATAAAGAGGCTTATGTGGAGGCGGAGCAGGTGCCGATAAATGTGATGTCACCCCCTGCGGGGTCGACACCTGAATGGATGGATATGTGGAAGGAATTACGCGACAGTGTCAACTCCTTACATAAAAGGTTTGACGACATAGCAGATGTGGGACAGCCGGCTTCTCAGCCCGTGCCTGCCCAGGCATCTCAAAAGCCATCAGGGGCCCTAAAACGCCCGCTACTTCAGTTGGCAGACACAGATGTCGACACGGATACTGACTCCAGTGTCGACGACGATGAGACTAGTGTACATTCCAATAGAGCCACCCGTTACATGATTACGGCAATGAAAAATGTGTTGCACATTTCTGATATTACCCCAGGTACCACAAAAAAGGGTATTATGTTTGGGGAGAAAAAGCTACCAGTGGTTTTTCCCCCATCTGATGAGTTAAATGAAGTGTGTGAAGAAGCGTGGGCTTCCCCCGATAAGAAACTGGTAGTTTCTAAAAAGTTACTAATGGCGTACCCTTTCCCGCCAGAGGACAGGTTACGTTGGGAGACATCCCCTAGGGTGGATAAAGCGCTCACACGTCTGTCAAAGAAGGTGGCACTACCGTCTCCGGACACGGCCGCCCTAAAGGAGCCTGCTGATAGGAAGCAGGAGGCTATCCTGAAGTCTGTATATACACACTCAGGTATTATACTGAGACCGGCTATTGCTTCAGCATGGATGTGCAGTGCTGCAGCTGCGTGGTCAGATTCCCTGCCTGAAAATATTGATACCCTAGGCAGGGACACTATATTGCTAACCATAGAGCATATTAAAGACGCAGTCTTATACATGAGAGATGCACAGAGGGATATTTGCCGGCTGGCATCTAGAATAAATGCAAAGTCCATTTCTGCCAGGAGAGTATTGTGGACTCGGCAGTGGACAGGTGATACAGATTCTAAAAGGCACATGGAAGTTTTGCCTTACAAAGGTGAGGAGTTGTTTGGGGATGGTCTCTCGGACCTAGTTTCCACAGCAACAGCTGGCAAGTCAACATTTTTACCCCATGTTCCCTCACAGCCAAAGAAAGCACCGTATTATCAGGTACAGTCCTTTCGGCCCCAGAAAGGCAAGCGGGTTAGAGGCGCGTCCTTTCTGCCCAGAGGCAGAGGTAGAGGGAAAAAGCTGCAACATACAGCCAGTTCCCAGGAACAAAAGTCCTTCCCCGCTTCCTCTAAGTCCACCGCATGATGCTGGGGCTCCACAGGCGGAGCCAGGTGCGGTGGGGGCCCGTCTCAAGAACTTCAGCGACCAGTGGGCTCGCTCACGAGTGGATCCCTGGATTCTACAAGTGGTATCTCAGGGGTACAAGCTGGAATTCGAGACGTCTCCCCCTCGCCGTTTCCTCAAATCTGCCTTGCCAACAGCTCCCCCAGACAGGGAGGCAGTGCTGGAGGCGATTCACAAGCTGTATTCTCAGCAGGTGATAATCAAGGTAACCCTCCTTCAACTAGGACGAGGTTACTATTCCACAATGTTTGTGGTACCAAAACCGGACGGTTCGGTGAGACCCATTTTAAATTTGAAATCCTTGAACACTTATATAAGAAGGTTCAAGTTCAAGATGGAATCGCTCAGGGCGGTTATTGCAAGCCTGGACGAAGAGGATTACATGGTATCACTAGACATCAAGGATGCTTACCTGCATGTCCCCATTTACCCTCCTCACTAGGAGTACCTCAGATTTGTGGTACAGGACTGTCTTTACCAATTCCAGACGTTGCCGTTTGGTATGTCCACGGCACCGAGGGTATTTACCAAGGTAATGGCCGAAATGATGATACTCCTTCGGAAAAAGGGAGTAGTCGGTCGGAGTAGTACTATCTCGGGAGGTGCTACAACAGCACGGCTGGATTCTGAATATTCCAAAGTCACAGCTGTTTCCTACGACACGTCTACTGTTCCTGGGGATGGTTCTGGACACATACCAGAAAAAAGTGTTTCTCCCGGAGGAGAAAGCCAAGGAGCTGTCATCTCTAGTCAGAGACCACCTAAAACCGAAACAGGTGTTGGTGCATCACTGTACGCGAGTCCTGGGAAAGATGGTAGCTTCTTACGAAGCAATTCCATTCGGCAGGTTCCATACAAGGATCTTTCAGTGGGATCTGTTGGACAAGTGGTCCGGATCGCATCTTTAGATGCATCGGCTGATAACCATGTCTCCAAGGACCAGGGTGTCTGTGCTGTGGTGGCTGCAGAGTGCTCATCTTCTAGAGGGCCGCAGATTCGGCATACAGGACTGGGTCCTGGTGACCACGGATGCCAGCCTTCAAGGCTGGGGGGCAGTCACACAGGGAAAAAACTTCCAAGGACTATGGTCAAGCCAAGAGACTTCCCTACACATAAATATTCTGGAACTAAGGGCCATTTACAATGCCCTAAGTCAGGCAAGACACCTGCTTCAAAACCAGCCGGTGCTGATCCAGTCAGACAAAATCACGGCGGTCGCCCATGTAAACCGACAGGGCGGCACAAGAAGCAGGATGGCGATGGCAGAAGCCACAAGGATTCTCCGATGGGCGGAAAATCACGTGTTAGCACTGTCAGCAGTGTTCATTCCGGGAGTGGACAACTAGGAAGCAGACTTCCTCAGCAGACACTACCTACACCCGGGAGAGTGGGGACTTCATCCAGAAGTCTTCGAAATGATTGTAAACCGTTGGGAAAGGCCACAGGTGGACATGATGGCGTCCCGCCTCAACAAAAAGCTAAAAAGATATTGCGCCAGGTCAAGGGACCCTCAGGCGATAGCTGTGGACGCTCTAGTGACACCTTGGGTGTACCAGTCGGTTTATGTGTTCCCTCCTCTTCCTCTCATACCCAAGGTACTGAGGATAATAAGAAGGAGAAGAGTAAGAAATATACTCATTGTTCCGGATTGGCCAAGAAGAGCTTGGTACCAAGAACTTCAAGAAATGATCTCAGAGGACCCATGGCCTCCGCCGCTCAGACAGGACCTGCTGCAGCAGGGGCCCTGTCTGTTCCAAGACTTACCGCGACTGCGTTTGACGGCATGGCGGTTGAACACCGGATCCTGAAGGAAAAGGGCATTCCGGAGGAAGTCATCCCTACGCTGATTAAAGCTAGGAAGGATGTGACCGCAAAACATTATCACCGCATATGGCGGAAACATGTTGCGTGGTGTGAGGCCAGGAAGGCCCCAACGGAGGAATTTCAGCTGGGTCGATTTCTGCACTTCCTACAGTCAGGGGTGACTATGGGCCTCAAATTGGGTTCCATTAAGGTCCAGATTTCGGCTCTGTCAATTTTCTTCCAAAAAGAACTGGCTTCACTGCCTGAAGTTCAGACTTTTGTTAAGGGAGTGCTGCATATTCAGCTACCTTTTGTGCCTCCAGTGGCACCTTGGGATCTCAACGTAGTGTTGGATTTCCTAAAGTCGCATTGGTTTGAGCCACTTAAAACCGTGGAGCTAAAGTATCTCACGTGGAAAGTGGTCATGCTGTTGGCTTTGGCTTCGGCCAGGCGTGTGTCAGAATTGGCAGCTTTGTCATGTAAAAGCCCTTATCTGATTTTTCATATGGATAGGGCGGAATTGAGGACTCGTTCCCAATTCCTTCCTAAGGTGGTATCAGCTTTTCATTTGAACCAACCTATTGTGGTGCCTGCGGCTACTCGGGACTTGGAGGATTCCAAGTTGCTGGACGTAGTCAGGGCTCTGAAAATCTATGTTTCCAGGACGGCTAGAGTCAGGAAGACTGACTCGCTATTTATCCTGTATGCACCCAACAAGCTGGGTGCTCCTGCTTCAAAGCAGACTATTGCTCGCTGGATCTGTAGCACGATTCAGCTTGCATATTCTGCGGCTGGCCTGCCGCATCCTAAATCAGTGAAAGCCCATTCCACGAGGAAGGTGGGCTCTTCTTGGGCGGCTGCCCGAGGGGTTTTGGCTTTACAACTTTGCCAAGCTGCTACTTGGTCAGGTTCAAACACATTTGCAAAATTCTACAAGTTTGATACCCTGGCTGAGGAGGACCTGGAGTTCGCTCATTCGGTGCTGCAGAGTCATCCGCACTCTCCCGCCTGTTTGGGAGCTTTGGTATAATCCCCATGGTCCTTACGGAGTTCCCAGCATCCACTAGGACGTCAGAGATAATAAGAATTTACTCACCGGTAATTCTATTTCTCGTAGTCCGTAGTGGATGCTGGGCGCCCATCCCAAGTGCGGATTGTCTGCAATACTTGTATATAGTTATTGCTTAACTAAAGGGTTATTGTTTGGAGCCATCTGTTGAGAGGCTCAGTTGTTATTCATACTGTTAACTGGGTATAGTATCACGAGTTGTACGGTGTGATTGGTGTGGCTGGTATGAGTCTTACCCGGGATTCCAAATCCTTTCCTTATTGTGTCAGCTCTTCCGGGCACAGTTTCCTAACTGAGGTCTGGAGGAGGGGCATAGAGGGAGGAGCCAGTGCACACCAGGTAGTCCTAATTCTTTCTAAGATGTGCCCAGTCTCCTTCGGAGCCCGCTATTCCCCATGGTCCTTACGGAGTTCCCAGCATCCACTACGGACTACGAGAAATAGAATTACCGGTGAGTAAATTCTTATTTTCTCACCGCCCAGGCTGCCAAGGCCTGAGTTATCCGCTTTGCAGCAGGATGACTGCTATGATATTTCATCTTCCTCGCAAAGGACTGTTGGACAGTCAATTGCTTACTGGAAGTAGTACAAGTGGTCTTCCGGCTTCCCCTCTGGGATGACGATCCACTCCCAGCAGCAACAACAGCAGCGCCAGCAGCAGTAGGCGTTACACTCAAGGATGCATCGGAGGAATCACAGGCAGGAGAGGACTCGTCAGACTTGACAGTGACATGGCCTGCAGGACTATTGGCTTTCCTGTGTAAGGAGGAAATTGACAATGAGGGAGTTGGTGGTGTGGTTTGCAGGAGCTTGGTTACAAGAGGAAGGAATTTAGTGGTCAGTGGACTCCTTCCGCTGTCACCCAAAGTTTTTGAACTTGTCACTGACTTATTATGAATGCGCTGCAGGTGACGTATAAGGGAGGATGTTCCTAGGTGGTTAACGTCCTTACCCCTACTTATTACAGCTTGACACAGGCAACACACGGCTTGACACCTGCTGTCTGCATTTGTGTTGAAATAATTCCACACTGAAGAGCTGATTTATTTTGTATTTTGACCAGGCATGTCAATGGCCATATTCGTCCCACGGACAACAGGTGTCTCCCCGGGTGCCTGACTTAAACAAACCACCTCACCATCAGAATCCTCCATGTCAATTTCCTCCCCAGCGCCAGCAACACCCATATTCTCATCCTGGTGTACTTCCACAGTGACATCTTCAATTTGACTATCAGGAACTGGACTGCGGGTGCTCCTTCCAGCACTTGCAGGGGGCATGCAAATGGTGGAAGGCGCAAGCTCTTCCCGTCCAGGGTTGGGAAGGTCAGGCATCGCAACCGACACAATTGGACTCTCCTTGGGGATTTGTGATTTAGAAGAACGCACAGTTCTTTGCTGTGCTTTTGCCAGCTTAAGTCTTTTCATTTTTCTAGCGAGAGGATGAGTGCTTCCATCCTCATGTGAATCTGAACCACTAGCCATGAACATAGCCCCGGGCCTCAGCCGTTCCTTGCCACTCCGTGTCGTAAATGGCATATTGGCAAGTTTACGCATCTCATCAGACGCTTTCAATTTAGATTTTTGGGTCATTTTACTGAACTTTTGTTTTTTGGATTTGACATGCTCTCTGTTACGATCCGGGTATCTGTTACGATCCAAGTCCGGATCTCATCTGTGTCAACACTCTGCACATCCCTCCTGTCATTCTGAGACACTATCACAGCGGCGCCATGTTTGAATCCAACATGGCGTCTCCCGTCCTCTGCGGCCTCCGCCGCCGTTCCTGTGTTATTGCTGCAGGTTCTCAGTATAGTGTATCATGCCTGCCGCGGCCTCTGCTGCCCTCCAAGTGTCTCAGCATATAACAGTCATCTGGCGTCTCCTGTCCTCCGGGGCCGGCGCCGCCATTATCACTATGTTTGCTCATTTCATTTCAAACTAGTTTTCCCTCCAGGTTCCAGCATAGGCGCAGCCATGTTGGATTTGATCACATGTTCCAATTCCTCCAATCCACCATCTCTGGAATCTGCATAATTGCCTAGCCAATGCCTGCATAGCAGCAGGCATAAGTATCCTGTGTCTGGGCCAGATAGATGTCAGTGCTTTGAATGTCATACCTTGTTCCAGTCTCTCTCTCCTGTGGTTTGTTTCTCCAGGTTCCAGTTCCTGTCTCCAGCATCCACAAAGAGACTCACACCTGCTTTCCATCTTGCGGTGCAGCCTGACTCTACAGTCTTCCGTGGCTGTCCAAGTTTCCAGCTATCTACAATCTGTTTCCAGCAGCCAGCTTTCAACAGATTTCAGCTTCTACTAAACACTGGTGCTGATCCAGCGGATCCTATCTTACCAGCAGTATCCACTACCACCGGTAATCATTTATCAGCTATTCAGTTTCTACGCTCCCTAGCATTTCACATCATTCACTCTGTGTTCATCACCTGGCTGGTTCCATCCAGCATCCACTCCGTGACTTTAGTACCTGGCTGATCCATTCAGCATCCACTCTGTGTTTCATCACCCGGCTGATTCCACTCAGCATCCACTCCGTGTCTTACCACCTGGCTGGTTCCATCCAGCTGATACAGCAGCATACTCAAGTTACAGATTCACCTGTTACAACTACTGGCATGTTCCTTGGCTATCTCCACTACTACAACCAGGCCTGGTAAGGTGATTCCATCAAAGGACTTTTACATCTGTTCTATACCTACCAGTGCTCTGAGATACCTCCTATGGTTATGTGATCCAGGAACTGTGTTATTTGCTACTGTCTTTGATTTACTTTGAATGCTGCTTGTCATTTCACGGAGTCTGTTAAATAAACTTTTATTTTGAATTTTAAACTGGTTGTCATGGTCACACCTTCGGGTAATCAATCTGCACTTACATGTCCAGGGGTCTGATTAAACCTCCCAGGTTTAACTTCATCTCAGCCCCTACAACTGAGGCTTCCTCCCGTCAGCCTAAACCCTCAGTTGTGACAGTAAGCACTGACCATATGAATCCAGCCGGAGACCAGGATCAAGCGGCTAGACCTATGCAAGAACTGGCAGCCAGACTCGAACATCAGGAGGCTGCACAAGGTCACACCATCCGCTGTCTCCAGGATCTCTCTACTCGGCTGGATGGGATTCAGACGACCCTCCATGGACCTGGCACGTCTGGTGCGTCCACCACAGTGACTCCAGCTGTAACCCCACCCACCTTACCCATTTCCATACCACGTCTTCATCTTCCAACGCCAGCAAAATTTGACGGATCTCCAAAGTTCTGCAGGGGATTTCTCAACCAATGCGAAATCCATTTTGAGCTTCAGCCTGGCAACTTCCCCAGTGACCGTATCAAAGTTGCTTATATTATTTCTCTTTTCAGTGGCTTAGCCCTTGATTGGGCATCACCGTTATGGGAGAAATCTGATCCCCTGCTGTCCTCCTATACTGACTTTGTAGCATCATTCAGGCGCATCTTCGACGAGCCAGGCCGGGTTTCCTCTGCTTCATCTGGGATTCTCCGTCTACGCCAGGGAACACGTACTGTGGGACAGTATCTTATACAGTTCAAAGTCCTGGCATCTGAACTGGCCTGGAACGACGAGGCCCTGTATGCTGCATTCTGGCATGGCTTGTCAGAACGCATTAAAGACGAGTTAGCTACCAGAGACTTTTCCTTCTAATTTGGATGAGCTAATTTCACTATGCACGAAGGTTGATCTACGGTTCAGAGAGAGAGCAACCAAGCGAGGAAGATCATCCGTTCCTAAATCTTCTGCTCCTCCTCCTCGTCAACCATCTCCATCCAAGGATGAGCCTATGCAAATTGGACGTTCCCGTCTATCTCCCGCAGAGCGCCGAAGATGCCTCTCCGAGTCTCTATGTCTCTACTGTGCAGCTCCGTCGCACACTATCAACGCCTGTCCCAAACGTTCGGGAAAACTCCAGATCCTTGCTCGCGAAGGAGAGGGCCGGCTAGGAGTAATGATCTCCTCTCCATCTCCTCATGATTGTAACCTCCCAGTGTCGCTCCAAATTGCTCAAGGTTACAGGAACGTCATTGCCCTCCTTGATTCCGGAGCAGCTGGCTTATGTTAAACGGTGGTCCCTACCCACCGAGAGACTGTCCTCGTCCATCTCTTTGACTACCGTGGGTGGCAGCAAGATTTTTGACGCAGTCATTTCCTTAAGGACTCTTCCAGTTCGCCTGAGAGTGGGAGTTCTTCATTCTGAGTATATTTCTTTTCTAGTGATTCCAAGAGCCACACATCCAGTGGTTTTAGGCCTTCCATGGCTCCGTCTCCACAACCCATCGATTGACTGGTCGACTACGCAAATACTGGCATGGGGTCCCTCCTGTGCTGAGACTTGTTTAGCCAAAGTTCTTCCTATTTGTTCTTCCTTCCCCAGGTCATCTGATGTTCCGCCTCCTCCATATCAAGACTTCACGGACGTGTTCAGTAAAGCCTCTGCTGATAGCCTTCCTCCTCATAGAGAATGGGACTGCCCAATCGACCTCATTCCAGGGAAGGTTCCACCGCGAGGCCGAACTTATCCGTTGTCTCTGCCTGAGACACACTCCATGGAAGAGTACATCAAAGAGAACCTGGCGAAGGGTTTCATCCGACCATCTTCTTCTCCAGCCGGCGCAGTCTTCTTCTTCGTTAAGAAGAAAGATGGTGGTCTGCGTCCGTGCATCGACTACAGAGGTCTGAACGACATTACCGTCAAGAACCGATACCCTTTACCCCTGATTACAGAGCTCTTTGATAGAGTTAGGGGTGCAACCATTTTCACAAAGCTGGACTTGAGGGGTGCCTACAATCTCATCCGAATCCGTGAGGGTGACGAGTGGAAGACCACCTTTAACACCCGTGACGGACATTATGAGTACCTCGTCGTGCCCTTCGGATTGAGCAACACTCCAGCAGTCTTCCAGCACTTCGTGAATGAGATCTTCAGGGACATCTTATACCGGTTGACCGAGAGTTACCTCACCGCTGACCTCAAAGTTCCCACCATTGGTTACAATGGAGCGCATAGGCGCTACATTGTAACACTGCCGTGTGCCGCCTGTCATACAGTACAGGAGCACACAGCCAATCAGGAGGGTGCCACAACGTGGCGCTCCCTGATTGGCTGATGGAACCTTCTTGGACTTAAGTCAGAGGGGGTTCCTGGCATTCGGGGAAAGGGGTCCCATGTGAAAACATGGGTCCCCTTTCAGTTCGTGGTCGGGTATCCGTTTTTTTATTTTAACAAGTACGTGGATTACAAATGGATTACAAGAAGAAGAGGAGCCTTCTACCCTGGATTTTGTGAGTATAATTTTTTCAACAGGTACACCATGGATTCTACTGGAGAAGAGGACCGACCTGCGTGGGCACATAGGTAAGTATGTATGTATGTATGTTGGTGTGTATGTATGTATTAAAGTTATACTTTCAAGGTGTGTGTGTAATGTCTTTATTGGGGTATTTTTTTAGTAGTAGTACTACAGGTACCAGCGGGCCCGTTTTCCCGCCGCATGCTGGTACTTGTGGTTCTCCAAGTACCAGCTTGCGGGGGAGGCTTGCTGGGCCTTGTAGTACTGCTACTAAAAACAATATCAATCACTTTTAACTTTTGCTATCAGCCCCCCATCCGTAGCCCTTGGATGGGGGGACAGCCTCGGGCTTCACCCCTGGCCCTTGGGTGGCTGGGGGGGGACCCCTTGATTGAAGGGGTCCCCACTCCCCCAGGGTACCCCGGCCAGGGGTGACTAGTTGGGTAGTTAATGCCACGGCTGCAGGGCACTGTATAAAAGTGACCCCCGGCTGTGGCATTATCTGTCCAGCTAGTGGAGCCCGGTGCTGGTTTCAGAAATACGGGGGACCCCTACGCTTTTTGTCCCCTGTATTTTTGGAACCAGGACCAGGCGCAGAGCCCGGTGCTGGTTGTTTAAATATGGGGGAACCCCTGTAAAAAAATTTCCCATATTTTTGCAACCAGGACCGGCTCAAAGAGCCCGAGGCTGGTTATGCTTAGGAGGGGGGACCCCACGCAATTTTTTTTTCCATTTAAAACTATTTTTAAAAATAAAAAAAGGTGCACAATGAACCCCAGCACGGATCTCACAGATCCGGCCGTGATTAATTGTGTTAAAGTCGGCAGTGTTTTGCCATTCACTCCCGTAAAACACTGAAAAAAATTATGAATGACATCGACATCGGAAAACACGAAAATGCAGAATACGACAGCTTAGTAAATTAGTCGTAATAAATTCAAAAAGTTGCAGTTTTACACTTTCGATGTCATTCGTGATTAATCTCCCACCAAATCGGGAGAATTACGAATGTTAGTAAATATACCCCAATGTCTGAATCCTCGTCAGGCCAGATGGGCACTTTTCTATTCTCTAGGTTTGACTTTAAACTCCAGTTCTGTCCGGGTTCTCAGAATCGTAAGGCCGATGCCCTTTCCCGCTCATGGGAGCAAGAAAATGAGTCCGAGTCTGCAGACAAGCATCCTACTATTAATCCGTTGGCATTCTCCACGGTAGGGATGGACTCTACGCCCCCACCAGGGAAAAGTTTTGTTAAGCCAGTTCTAAGGAAGAAGCTCATGCATTGGGCCCATGCTTCCCGTTTTGCTGGACATACAGGCATTCAGAAAACCCTTGAATTTATCTCTAGGTCCTACTGGTGGCCAACTCTGAAGAAGGACGTTATGGAATTTATTGCCTCCTGCCCAAAGTGTGCCCAACACAAAGTCTCCCGCCAGTCGCCTGCGGGGCAACTGGTTCCATTATCTGTTCCCCGTCGACCATGGACCCATTTGTCGATGGACTTTGTTTCCGATCTACCTATCTGCAACAAGTTTAATACCATCTGGGTGGTAGTTGACCGGTTCACCAAGATGGCACATTTCATACCTCTCACCGGTCTTCCGTCAGCTTCAGCTTCCAAGCTGGCTCAAGTGTTTATACAAGAGATCTTCCGACTTCACGGTCTTCCTGAAGAGATCATCTCGGATCGTGGAGTACAATTTGTAGCCAAATTTTGGCGAAGTTTGTGTCAAGCCCTCCAAGTCAAGTTAAAGTTTTCCACAGCTTACCATCCTCAGACCAATGGTCAAACCGAGAGGGTGAATCAGGACTTGGAGGCCTTCCTCCGTATATATGTGTCTTCCTCTCAAGATGACTGGGTTCAACTCCTTCCTTGGGCCGAGTTCAGCCACAACAATCAATACCATTCCTCATCTTCTTCGACACCATTCTTCATCAATTATGGATTCCACCCTAAAGTCCCAGAATTCCACCTTGCGTCAGTTTTCAAATAACTGGAAGAACGTCCCGCGCAGCCCTGCTTAAAGCCTCATCCAGGTATAAGAAGTTTGCCGATAGGAAGCGTAGAGCGGTTCCTGCTCTCAAGGTGGGCGATCGTGTGTGGTTGTCCACGAAGAATTTGAGGTTGAGAGTTCCCAGCATGAAATTTGCACCTCGCTACATCGGTCCCTTCAAGATTGAACAAGTCATCAATCCTGTTGCCTACAGATTACAGTTACCACCCTTCTTGAAAATACCCAGGACATTTCATGTTTCCTTGTTGAAACCGCTGATCCTGAATCGGTTTCATTCCGCACTTCCTCCAGCTCCCAAAGTTCAGACTCAACGGGGAGTCGAGTACGAGGTGGCCAAGATTTTGGACTCACGTTTCCGTTACGGTCAGTTACAGTATCTCATTGACTGGAAGGCCTATGGTCCTGAAGAACGCTCTTGGACCAATGCCTCAGACGTCCATGCTCCTGCCTTGGTCCGAAATTTCCACTCAAAGTTTCCTTTAAAGCCTAAGAAGTGTCCTGGGGCCACTCCTAAAGGGGGGGGTGCTGTCATGATCCGGGTATCTGGACGCCATTACCTGCCGTTTAGGTGTCTTCTGAGACTGGCCCAGCGTTCCAAGTCCGGATCTCATCTGTGTCAACACTCTGCACATCCCTCCTGTCCTTCTTAGACACTATCACAGCGGCGCCATGTTTGAATCCAACATGGCGTCTCCCGTCCTCCGCCGCCTCCGCCGCCGTTCCTGTGTTATTGCTGCAGGTTCTCAGTATAGTGTATCATGCCTGCCGCGGCCTCTGCTGCCCTCCAAGTGTCTCAGCATATAACAGTCATCTGGCGTCTCCTGTCCTCCGGGGCCGGCGCCGCCATTATCACTATGTTTGCTCATTTCATTTCAAACTAGTTTTCCCTCCAGGTTCCAGCATGGGCGCAGCCATGTTGGATTTGATCACATGCTCAAATTCCTCCAATCCACCATCTCTGTAATCTGCATAATTGCCTAGCCAATGCCTGCATAGCAGCAGGTATAAGTATCCTGTGTCTGGGCCAGATAGATGTCAGTGCTTTGAATGTCATACCTTGTTCCAGTCTCTCTCTCCTGTGGTTTGTTTCTCCAGGTTCCAGTTCCTGTCTCCAGCATCCACAAAGAGACCCACACCTGCTTTCCATCTTGCGGTACAGCCTGACTCTACAGTCTTCCGTGGCTGTCCAAGTTTCCAGCTATCTACAATCTGTTTCCAGCAGCCAGCTTTCAACAGATTTCAGCTTCTACTAAACACCGGTGCTGATCCAGCGGATCCTATCTTACCAGCAGTATCCACTACCACCGGTAATCATTTATCAGCTATTCAGTTTCTACGCTCCCTAGCATCTCACATCATTCACTCTGTGTTCATCACCTGGCTGGTTCCATCCAGCATCCACTCCGTGACTTTAGTACCTGGCTGATTCCATTCAGCATCCACTCTGTGTTTCATCACCCGGCTGATTCCATTCAGCATCCACTCCGTGTCTTACCACCTGGCTGGTTCCATCCAGCTGATACAGCAGCATACTCAAGTTACAGATTCACCTGTTACAACTACTGGCATGTTCCTCGGCTATCTCCACTACTACAACCAGGCCTGGTAAGGTGATTCCATCAAAGGACTTTTACATCTGGTCTATACCTACCAGTGCTCTGAGATACCTCCTATGGTTATGTGATCCAGGAACTGTGTTATTTGCCACTGTCTTTGATTTACTTTGAATGCTGCTTGTCATTTCACGGAGTCTGTTAAATAAACTTTTATTTTTAATTTTAAACTGGTTGTCATGGTCACACCTTCGGGTAATCAATCTGCACTTACATGTCCAGGGGTCTGATTAATCCTCCCAGGTTTAACTTCATCTCAGCCCCTACAACTGAGGCTTCCTCCCGTCAGCCTAAACCCTCAGTTGTGACACTCTCTACTATGACATTGGGCATCGGCCTTGGCAGACGACGTTGATGGCATTTCATCGTCTCGGCCATGACTAGTGGCAGCAGCTTCAGCACGAGGTGGAAGTGGATCTTGATCTTTCCCTTTTTTAACCTCCACACTTTTGTTCTCCATTTTTTAATGTGTGTAATTATATGCCAATATCAATAGCAATGGCCTACTACTATATATACTGCGCACAACTGAAATGCACCACAGGTATGGATGGATAGTATACTTGACGACACAGAGGTAGGTAGAGCAGTGGCCTACTGTACCGTACTGCTATATATTATATACTGGTGGTCAGCAAACTGTGCAAAAATGAAATGCACCACAGGTATGGATAGATAGTATACTTGACGACACAGAGGTAGGTACAGCAGTGGCCTACTGTACCGTACTGCTATATATATTATATACTGGTGGTCAGCAAACTGTGCAAAACTGAAATGCACCACAGGTATGGATGGATAGTATACTTGACGACACAGAGGTAGGTACAGCAGTGGCCTACTGTACCGTACTGCTATATATTATATACTGGTGGTCAGCAAACTGTGCAAAAATTAAATGCACCACAGGTATGGATGGATAGTATACTTGACGACACAGAGGTAGGTACAGCAGTGGCCTACTGTACCGTAATGCTATATATTATATACTGGTGGTCAGCAAACTGTGCAAAACTGAAATGCACCACAGGTATGGATGGATAGTATACTTGACGACACATAGGTAGGTACAGCAATGGCCTTCTGTACAGTACTCCTATATATTTTATACTGGTGGTCAGCAAAATTATGCACTGTACTCCTACTATATACTGTCTACAATGCAGCACATGGAGTGTTTTTCAGGCAGACAACGTATACTGGTGGTCACTGGTTAGCAAAACTCTGCACTGTACTCCTCCTATATAATATTATACTGGTGGTCCCCAGTCCCCACAATAAAGCAGCACACTGAGCACAGATATGGAGTGTTTTTCAGGCAGACAACGTATACTGGTGGTCACTGTCAGCAAAACTCTGCACTGTACTCCTGCTATATAATACAGCTGCTCCCCAGTTCCCACAATTAAGCAATAAAGCACAATCAAGTTCAACAATAAACGGAGAGGATGCCAGCCACGTCTTCTCCCTAACATTTCCAATGCACGAGTGAAAATGGCGGCGACGCGCGGCTGCTTATATAGAATCCGAATCTCGCGAGAATCCGACAGCGGGATGATGACGTTCGGGCGCGCTCGGGTTAACCGAGCCATACGAGAGAATCCGAGTATGCCTCGGACCCGTGTAAAATGGGTGAAGTTCGGGTGGGTTCGGTTTCCGAGGAACCGAACCCGCTCATCACTAGCTATAAGCGGTGCAATTCTTTTGCTGGGACATTACAGTAGTCTAATCGAAATAATACAAATGCATGTATGACTTTTGACAGATTAGCTAAGGGAATTAAGTGCTTGATTCTGGCCTATGTTTCCTCAGCTGAAAGAATAAGGATTTGATTGTGGCTGATATCTGATGTTTAAGTGTCAAGCCACCATCCAGGACAATGCCAAGATTCCGCACAGCATCAGTGGTTTGTAATTCTGAATCCCCAAGTGTAAGTCCAGTTAGTTGGTTATGCTGCAGTCTTGTCCTTTGATGTTGTGGTCCTATCATAAGGACCTCTGTTTTATCCGGGTTCAGTCACAGCCAACTGGCACTCATCCACTCCTGGAGCTGAGCTAGACAGCCATTTAGGGATGTTATTGTGTTATCAGTGCCCGGAGCAAAGGACAAGTACAGTTGTGTATAATCTGCATAGCAGTGGTAGACCAGGCCATGGCGCCTGATTATTTCACCCAGTGGGAGCATGTATACTGCAAAAAGCATGGGGGATAGTATAGAACCTTGTGGGACACCACACGGCAATGGCACTGATGGTGATGGGTATATTCCAGACGACACTCCTGTGACTTGCCTGTGAGAAATGATTTGAACCAGCTTAGGACTGTGCCATCCAGTCCACATAAATTTATCAGTCGCTCAATCAGAAGCCCATGGTCCACAGTATCAAATGCTACAGAGAGATCCAGAAGGATTAAGATTGAACAGTCACCTCTGTCTCTTGCCATCAGAAGATCATTTAACACACACACCAGGGCTGTTTCAGTGCTATGTCTTCTCCTGAATCCTGATTGGAATAGATCATAAATATCATAGGTTGTCAGGCGGGTTTCCCGTTTATTTGAAACTACATTCTCAATAAGCTTTCCTAGAAAATGAAGGTTTGATACTGGTCTGTAGTTGGTCATGCAGTCGGGATCTAAATTCGTTTTTTTTAAGAAGAGGTCTAACATTTGCTTCCTTTAGGGGTCCAGTAAAAATGCCTGTCTGCAAAGAGCATTGAACAATTTTTGCAATGGCAGGACCAATTATATCCATACAACCTATTAGAAGCTTGCTTGAGGCAGGGTCCAGATCACAGGTAGTGGGATGCAAAATCCGAGCAATTTCAGCAGTGTCCTTTACATCCACTGGGTCAAAGCTGGTCCATGAAGGCAGGTGGCTTACATTGACAGGCTTTGTAGTTTGGCACTCCTTTGATGGCACTGTGGAGATTCCAGCCCGGATGGTGGATATTTTATCTGCAAAGAAGTTTGCAAACTCATTGCATCTTGCCTGGGAGAGTGTTTCATCAGGCTGCAGGTACACTGGCTTGCAAAGCATCTCCACTGTGCTGAAAAGTTGAGCTGGCGTATTGTTTGCTGCCGTGATCTCATTTGACACGAACTGTGATTTATTACGGGTGATTTTCGATTCATATTCTTCAGTATGTTTTATTAGTTTTATTTTGTCATCCACTAGGTTAGTCTTCCTCCATCGTCTTTCCAGTCTACGCCCCCTTTTCATGAGCTCACTAACACTGTTGTCGAACCAGTGAGCTTGACGTTGTGGTTTACGAGGTCATGGGGGCTGGCCCTTGTAAGCCTACAACAATAATCACATAATGTGGATCACCTAGTAGGCATCTTATGTCACCACCACTGTTTCTCCCACTAGGCTGGAGACTAGGCTGCATTACTGGTGGTTTATCCTGAATCACACAGCCCCCGCTGAAAGCCATTTCTTTATGACACTGCTTAGAGCAGTCACATGCACCTATACAAAACCATAATCTTGGAGCTTGTCGTTTGCTTTTGGCCTCTGTGGCCATATACCCTTTCATTCACCATTTTAGAATGGTAAAAAAGCTCCTGCTCAGGTAGCATTTAAGTCAAGTGCAATAGGTAAGTAATTATCTATCAGGGGTAATAGGTACAAAGAGGTAATATGGATATGGAGATAGTGATGAATTTGGCATCTCATTTCAATGGACAATGTGAAGATATAATTCTCCCACATACTAACATTTTTTTTCACCTTATGTTCCTTTTCCATGTTTACCTCCAATCAGTCCATACGAAACAAATAGAAAACTTTGCACTTAAACAAGGACAATGATGGAGGAGACAGGGAAATACATTTGTGTAGTATTGTTTTGCGAGCAGCTGCACTAATGGCCAGGAGTAATCACCTGCCCCCTTATTCGAGCGGTGGCCGGTAAAAGACCAGACACTGCCCATTCCGCACTGACAGGGAGGTAATTAACCATGATCTTCAGCTTAATGCCCCTGTCATGAAGCCCCATACCTTTGCACAATTTCCTGGGGGTAGAAGAGAGAGTTGTTGTTGTTTTTTTTTTTTTTTTTCTTTCCTTTTATTTTTGTCGCTTCTTTTAACCTAAATGGTTTGGTTTTTATACACCTATTCTGTGTTCCTATTTGTTAACACATTCTGGTATGGTATCCTTGCACTATAACTATGTAACTTCTTTATGTGCACAATTTTATTTGCTATTTATACTGTCCAACTTTACATTTTTATGTATTTGGTTAAACTATGATTTACTGTATGTACATCACATGGGTGGATACCTCATGTTACTTTCCTATACAAAACTTACTTTGTGTGTTATGTCTTTTCTACAATGCTTCAATAAAAATATTTTTTTAATTGTCACACTAATGATATTCCACCTTTAGTTTATTTGCAAACAAAAAGAATAAAATAGTAAACCTCACACGTCAGATGCATCCACGCGCCACTCAAGCACACTTATCTTATAAAATAAAGACACAACAACTGTAATTGGCGTGAAAGGGGTCAGCTTTTATTTTTCTGACTGATAGGGAGGCCTATTAAATACTAAGACTAAAATGCAGACTTCCCTCTCTAACTAAGGTGGCGGGGAGAAGAACGGTTAAGCATGATAAACGTAACATGGGTGATCAATGTTATAATACAGAAAAACAAGCAATAAAAAACATATGTGTGAGGGAGCCTTCTGCCCCAGATGTTCCGGGATCGGCCTCCTGCCTCCATCCCAGACATCGAAAATCAAAAATCCAAGGACAGGGGTCGGCCTTCTGCCACTACCCCTGCCCCTAACATGGTAAAAATTGGGCCACCGGCCCCGCCATCCACATATGTTTATACCAGTTATATGGACCCACTTGGTAAAGCGATGCCCGTAAACTAATTATAAAACTATAAAATTTACCTAAAAGTACACCCAAACTTACTAACCTTGAACTCATAATTAAAATTAAGTAACCGTTCAGAAACCGGCCACCAAAAGCCGACACAATGAACTCGACTGAAGAACAAAAATAAAATAAAAACCAAAATCAAGTCCCCAGGGCGGGAGGGTGGGTCATGAGAAGAGCTGAAAAGAGGGAGGAAGTACCCTGTCAGCAGCCTATATGTATGACAGGCCAGCCCCTATACATGATCCAGCCAATCAGCCCCTCGGACCCTCTCTCCACGGGGAGGGGAAGAACGGTCGCCCTTCACTGCCGGCCGCCGCCTCCTGAGTGACCCCGGGAGGAGCCGCTCGGCCACGGGCAGCGGCAGCAGCGCCAGTCGCCATCCGAGTCGATCTGGGAGGGGCAGGCGCTACGGGGTCATCCACCGCAGGAGAGGCCGGAAGGGCCTCCCCGCCGCCGGCGGACGCAGAACGCCCCATTCTAGCCGTCCCTGCCCTATCTGCAACAGGCAATGGGGGATGGGACGCAGCAGAGCGGGGGCGACGCACCGCTCTGTCAGGGGAGGGCGCAGGTCGGATCAGACCGGCCGAAGGGGAGAGCCGGCCAGATGGGTCAGGCATCATATGGACCCCCCAGCTGGTAGGATGACATAGCAGCACGCGCGCGCTGCCTAGACTGCGTTTGTCTGGCAGCCGCGCGACCCCCCTGTCCGCCCATTAACACCCCTGGTTCACAGTGACTGGGTGCTGCCCCCCCCCTGGTGGCCGCAATCAGCCGATCCGCGGGCCGGGAGCTCTGTCCCGGTCCCACGTGATCGGAGCTGCGGCGGGTGGCGCCTAATGACGGGCTCAGGGACGGCAGAGCACCGTCCCTGGCATGCCGTCGCGTGCGCCCTCAGTCCCCCTGCGCTCCGTCCCCCGCCGCGGCTAGCAGCGGGGACGGAGAACACACTCGCGGGGGAGCACGAGCGGGCGGCCGAGCCCGGCCGCGCGCAGCCCGGACCTCACAGGCAGCCGCAGCAGGCACTCCCCGTGCTGGCTGGACATCAGAGGCGTCCAGGAGCCGGGCGGGGAGGCCAGCGGTGCGGCTGTGGATTACACAGAGACCGGATTCTGGCTGCCATAGAGCCCGGACGTAATGCAGGATCCTCCACACACAGAGACAAAGGATAGGAAAGGGAAATATAGTAAAAAGGTAGAGGGGATAGAGAAAGGCCAGGAACAGAGGAGAGGGAGTAAAAGAAGAAGAAAGGGATATGTTAGAAGTATGATAAAGAATAAAGGTGTAGGATATATTAAATGGAGCAATACTTGCAGACCTCATGAGAATACTTGCAGACCTCATGAGAATACTTGCAGACCTCATGAGAAGAGCTGAAAAGAGGGAGGAAGTACCCTGTCAGCAGCCTATATGTATGACAGGCCAGCCCCTATACATGATCCAGCCAATCAGCCCCTCGGACCCTCTCTCCACGTTCCTCCCACCACAAAAACATTAACCCCTTCCAAGCCAAGGTGATGCACTGAGTGGCGCTGAGGAAGCCCCGACGGTTCGTTTATGCTGCTATGGTCACAGTATGTTCCCTACGCAGTCTTTCAAGAAAATATTTCTTTATGTGCGAATTGTACAGTAACTTGAAAATCAGGTATATTTGTATAGCTGTTGCTCTATGATGTGTGATAAACATTTCTTATATTGTTCTCTCCACTGAACCAGCACTGTCTTCATCCTTTTGCCACCCACAGACAGATGCCTGTCTGTCCTACACCTTTATGAGATTTTTTACGGTTCTAAAAATCACATAAAACACCGCCACCCTTCAGCTGCAAGCAGAGATCGGAATGAAATGCATACAACTTTGCATCACCGATAGATAGCTTTTGTTTGACTGCAAAGCTGGCTTCATACTGTATATCACAAGAAACTAATTCAGTGTAGTGATCTAAATAAGTGATGGGTTTAGATTGTAAACGCTCACGAGCAGATCCCTCTTCCCTCTTGTGCTCCTCACCTGCACACATTGGCATTAATTGGGCTCGGTAGGCAGCGCGGATACTGTGGCTGCATATGAAACAATTATTACATGTAGCTTGTACCCTTCACTGTTTTGTACTATACTGTATGTCTTTTGTATTTTTATCCTCTTGTTTTGTGTGCACTGTTTATGCTTAAGTAATGGGGAACCCTTGTTCATAGGCAAACGCAGGGATGGGTTTCCGGTTTGCTGTGTGTGTGGATCTGAGCCCTCAATCAGTGCACTTCACCAGAGAGTAGCTGCCAGGAAGAAGAGACTGGAGCCTAACCATGAGGTGGGAAAATGTGTGCTTAGCAAATTGCAGTACTGGTTCCATTATGTTTGTGTATTTATTTATTTATTATTGTATGTTTAACCTTTTCCTGACCACTTACTGTATATATATATATATATATATATATATAAAATATTTGAAACAGGCCATCTATAGTGTTAATTAAAACTGTATTCCATACAGTATTCATTGTATAAAAAGACCAATGTTTACATTATGTCCAGGGTCGTTACTAGGTTCTTCTACCGCTCCCCCAGATTCCCGCACTTTCCCCAATGTTCCGCAGAGTGGGACATTGTGGACTGCATTTGGAAACCCCCCTCTAGAAATCCAGCGTTTGCCACTGCCTTGTGTCGCCATACAAATAACAGATAATGATAAAAGTATATGGGAAAAAAATGCATTTATAAATAAAAAGGTGTATGGTCAAAGTATGTAGTAGAATGATCAATAGAAATATAATAGAGGAGAGGTGTGATCTTGTGAGAGTTTTTGTTTCTTTATATGTGTATTTTTTTCTTTTTTGCTTCAAAGCTTTTCAGTTTCTCTACAACATTTATCTATATGAAAATCCTTTCCAGAAGTACTAAAGAGAGTCCTTTTATGACACCTTTAGTTAATGTTTTTCTCTCTTCTCTTGTTAACACTGGTCATAACGTTTGAAAAAAATCGGTTCTGTTTGTGCCGTGCTGAACCTTACTTCTATTTTTGTTTCCTTTAGTCTCGGAGAGTGGGTTCTTTTACCATATATTTATACAATGCACATGGCTGTTTTCTTATGACATGACGATCTCTATCCCATTTCCGTCGCCTTTTAGCCCGAAGGATGGATTTCTTTTAAATTTTCCATAATCGCATTTGTAATCCTCTGGGTCTCTGGAATTTTTTTTTTCTTTTTCTTTTTTCTTTTAGTACAGCTTCTTCTTCTGTATTTTGTCTTTTTTGTCCTGGAAATTCTTACATGTTTCATATTGTTTAATAGTTACAATTTTAGTCTATATATATATATATATATATATATATATACACACATATATTCTTTTGTAGAGTCAATCAATATTGATGATAATTATAACTATAATTATTATTAGAGATCCGAGGCCAGCTCAGGACTTCCCGCAGACTCGGAAACCAGAACGAGGCAAAATGTCATCATCCCGCTGTCGGATTCTCATGGGTTTTGGATTCCATATAAGGAGCCACGCATCACCGCCATTTTCACTACAGTCCTGGAGAGTGTAGCTAGAGGACATGTCTCCTCAGTGTCTGTGCGGGAAGGTGGTGTGGCACGTGGGGTGGCGACCTGCTCTTATGTGTCATTCCAGTGCTGTGTTGGGCTGCATCAGTCCAGTGGTGGTGGCCTGTGCTGCCATAAGTCTAGCGGTGGTGTCCTGTGCTGCTATTGGTCCAGTGCTGCTGCTGTATAAGTCCAGTGCAGTGGTGCTCTGTTGTGCTGCATCAGTACAGTGATGATGTCCTGTGCTGCCATAGGTCCAGTGATGGTGTACTGTGCTGCATAAGTCCAGTGCTGCTGCTGTATAAGTCCAGTGCACTGGTGCTGTGTTGTGCTACATCAGTCCAGTGGTGGTGTCCTGTGCTGCCATAAGTCCAGTGGCGGTGTCCTGTGCTGCCATAAGTCCAGTGCTGCTGCCGTATAAGTCCATGGGTACTGCCGTATAAGTCCAGTCCAGCGGTGCAGCCATATAAGTTCAGGGGTACTGCCGTATAAATTCAGAGGTACTGTCGTATAAGTCCAGTCCAGTGGTGCAGCAGTATAAATTCAGGGGTATTGTTGTATAAGTCCAGTGGTACTGCCGTATAAGTTCAGGGGTACTGCCATATAAGTCCAGTCCAGTGATACAGCCGTATAAGTTCAGTGGTACTGCCGTATAAGTTCAGGGGTACTGCTGTATAAGTCCAGTCCAGTGGTGCAGCCGTATAAGTTCAGGGGTACTGCCGTATAAGTCCAGTGATACTGCCGTATAAGTCCAGTCCAGTTGTGCAGCCGTATAAGTTCAGGGGTACTGCCGCATAAGTTCAGGGGTACTGTCGTATAAGTCCAGTAGTACTGCCATATAAGTCCAGTCCAGTGGTGCAGCCGTATAAGTTGAGGGGTACTGCCGTATAAGTTCAGGGGTACTGCCGTATAAGTCCAGCGGTACTGCCGTATAAGTCCAGTCCAGTGGTGCAGCCATATAAGTTCAGTGGTACTGCCGTATAAGTTCAGGGGTACTGCCATATAAGTCCAGTGGTACTGCCGTATAAGTCCAGTCCAGTGGTGCAGCCATATAAGTTCAGGGGTACTGCCGTATAAGTTCAGGGGTACTGTTGTATAAGTCCAGTGGTACTGCCGTATAAGTCCAGAACTGTGGTGCAGCCATATAAGTTGAGGGGTACTGCCATATAAGTTGAGGGGTACTGCCATATAAGTCCAGTGGTACCGCCGTATAGGTCCAGTCCAGTGGTGCAGCCATATAAGTTCAGGGGTACTGGCGTATAAGTCCACCAATATTGTGCGTGTATTACATCTGGGCAAATTCCAGCACGTCCCATGTTTTGCACATACAATTAATTTGGTGGTGCAGAATTTTTTGAGAAATGACAGGGGCGTGCAGGAGATGCTGTCGGTGGCCCGAAAAATTGCGGGCCACTTTCGGCATTCATCCACTGCGTGACACTCCTAGATTGGCCAGGTGTTTGTGCCGCTCACTTGTGTCGCTTAGCAAAGTCATCCAGCTACCTCATTACCAGGGGCGTATCTACCTATTGGCCAGGAAGGCACTTGCAAGAGGCGCCAGGCAAGGCGGGGGCGCAAAGGGTAGAAAAGTAGTACTGTCAGACTGTACCTGGTGAGAGTCTGTTACTGCCGGCGCGGCGCCGGTGCCTGTCAGCACCGCACTGCATTAGTGATCAGACAAGTGTCCAGCAGCACCACACTTGTAATCAGACTCAAAATAAACTACAGCTCCCAGCAGCCCTTGTTGCTGGGAGCTCCCAGCAGCAATGGCTGCTGGGTACTGTAGTACACAGCAATTGTTATATAGCACAGTGCTATAGATCTATTTGTTGTTGAAGATAATAAAAAAGTGGCAGTGTTAGGGAGAAGGGACTGTAGTACCTGGAAAATTACACAATTTTCATGCATGTTAGATGTAAGTAAGTAGTAAGTAAGCGAAAACTTTAACTTGTGTGTAATAAAGAAAATACATATCTTACCTAATTCAAGGCCAGGTTCAAGGAAATGTGTATCAGTTAATTGTATAATTGATCATTTTATCTTGGAAGTGATGGCACCCTGATGTTTTTTCTAACAGGAAGCACTTCTACCATCCAACTAATGGTGTTTGGTTAATGGCTGGGTCCATTTGTGGCTCATCTCACGGCACCTCATTAGCATTTCATTCGGGATGCAGTCAAGATGCCGGCGTTTGGCATCCCGGTGGTCCTGAAGCTGACACCAGCATCCCGAAACTGCTCGGAATGCTGATGCTGGCATCCCAACATAGATAGCGATGCAGAATGGCAAAATCCGGATTGAGTTGGTGCCAAAGTCTCCACTGGCAAGCTGCGTGGGAGAGTTAGGCTGCGATGGTGGGAGCGTTAGGGTTAGGCTGCGAGGGTGGGAGGGTTAGCGTTAGGCTGCAGGGAGGGAGATTGGGAAGGGTGGGTTAGGGTTAGGCACCACTGAAGAGGCATGGGGGTGTTAGGGTCAGGCTGTGGAAAAGGTGGATTAGGGGGGAGGGATGGTGTAACGTGAATAGGAGACACTACTGTATGGCATAATTTGAAATGGAAGTACTATTGTGTCCACGCTCTTCCCCCACAAGACCATGTCCCATTTCCAATACTCACACCTTATTTCAAATGTGTGCAGGGGGTGGGGGCGCCAGCCCCTTACTTTGCCAGGGGCGCACGGACCCCTAGATACACCCCTGCTCATTGCACCTCTTTTTCTTCTTTGCATCATGTGCTGTTTGGGGCCTATTTTTTAAATCTGCCATCCTGTCTGACACTGCAGTGCCACTCCAAGATGGGCCAGGTGTTTGTGCCGCACACTTGTGTCGCTTAGCAAAGTCATACAGCTACCTCGTTGCACCTCTTTTTCTTCTTTGCATGATGAGCGGTTTGGGGCCTAGTTTTTAAAAGTACCATGCTGTCTGCCACTGCAGTGCCACTCCTAGATGGGTTAGGTGTTTGTGCCGCACACTTGTGTCACTTAGCAAAGTCATCCAGCTACCTTGGTGAAAACTTTTGGCCTAAAAACAATATTGTGAGGTGTGAGGTGTTCAAAATAGACTGGAAATGAGTGGAAATTAATGTTATTGAGGTTAATAATACTGTAGGATCAAAATTACCCCCACATTCTGTGATTTTAGCTGTTTTTGTGGGGGGTTTAAAAAAATCATCCAGATCCAAAACCAAAACCCGAAAGCGGGGTTTTGGCAAAGCCAATCCAGATCCAAAACACGAGCGAGGATCCAGATCCAAACACAAAACACTAAAACTGCCCGACGCACATCTCTAATTAATTATAAGATAAATGTATCAATTGCACAGGATCTGATGCCATATTTTGAAAAAAATCTTATTATTGGAATTAAATGTTGGGTCTTCTGATGATCTGCAGATGTGAGAACATTCACACGATTGGTGATATAACTGTTCATCTTGTACATACAGTATATAAAAAGAGTCCAAATTACAAATAATGGGTAAAAATAATGAATATGGTTTGATAAACACATCGTCCAGTGGATTTAGATACGATGAGATGATATGTGTATGGGACATCGTGCGTTATCTTGCTGAAAGAAGCCATTTTAAGAATTATAGATGGTGGCCATAAAGGTATTCACATGGCTAGCAACAATACTCACGTAGGCTGTGGCATTTATTATTAAGGGGCCCAATATGTGCAATAAAACATTCCCCACCAGTGGCTGCTACAGCACGGTCCAAAGTTCAAATAGAGGAGCCACACCAACTGCCAGTGAGTCAGTTTGGGATGACAGTTTGTGGCATTTGGTGTGGCTCCCTTATTTGAAATTTGGATTGCGCTGCAGCCCCACCTCTGAAGCCACCACTCTTCCCCTCGCATTACACCACCACCACCAGCCTGAACCAATGACACAAGGTAGAACGGATCCATGTTGTTTAAGACAATTCTATCATTACCATATGCAGAAATTGTAAATTTGTCAGACCAGGCATTTTTTTTTTTAAATTCAACTATCCAGTCAGTGTTGGAGAGCCTGTGCCCACTGTAGCAAGAGCTTTCTGTCCTTAGATGGAAAGATTGGAAGCCAGAGTGATAGTCTGCTGTTGTAGCCCACCCACTTCAAGGGTCGATGTGCTGTGCATACAAGCATACTTTTGGTGTAACACATGGATATTTGAGTTACTGTCACCTTCCTGTCAACATAAACCAGTCTGTCCATTCTCCTTTAATTCTCTTATTACCAAGACATTTTCCCCCATGGAACTACCACTCACTGGATTTTTTTTTAATGTTGTGAATCAGTCACTGTAAACTCTGGAGATTGTTGAACATAAAAATCCGAAGACATCAGCAGTTTCTGAGCTACTCAAACCACCCAGGCTGGCACCTAGTCACTTAGATCAACCGTTCTGGCGCTTGGTGGAACAACAACTGAACCTGTTGACCATGTCTGCATTCTTTTCTGCCTTGAGTTGTCACGTAATTGGTTAAGAAGATATTTGCATTAGTGTACAGCTGTATGGTGTACCGAATAAAGTAGCTGCTGAGTGCATACTCAAAGGATTAAAATTGGTCAGTTTATTAAAGTAATTCTAAGTTGCACATGGCGGCCACAGTTATCTTGGCTTATTTGGACCCTAGCTACTCAACCTCTTGGGCTCCTGTGTTAATATATGGGTGTAGTATGTTATGCCGGCGGTCGGGCTCCCGCATATCGACGCCGGAATCCCAACCGCCAGCATACCGACAGCTAGGCGAGCACAAATGAGCCCCTTGCGGGCTCGCTGCGCTAGTCACTATGTGGGCACGGTGGCGCCACACTATCTATTCTCCAACCAGGGGGGTCATGGACCCCAAGGGGGAGAAGAGCTGTGGGTATGCCGGCGGTCAGTATTCCGGCACCGGTATGCTGGTCGTCAGGAGCCCAGCCGCCGGCAATGTGAAGACCACCCTTAATATATATATATGTCTATGGATTATATGTGTGTATGCAGTTTTTTTTCCTTGGTCCTTTAATGTCTATCTTTCAAGAGTCACAATCTTATATTAACTACGATTAGTTAAAGTCTGTAAAATATATATTTGGAAGGAACAGAAACTAATTCTCAGGCCAAAGAGTATCAAGTGATGTTATTGTATCTGTAGTCAAATATAATCACTTTGTTTTATGTTATTCAAAAAGGCTGATTCAGCAGTATTTCTAGAATTGATGTTTGATGACCCGCCCTCACAGAGCTCACATAGGTATTATGCCGCATGACGTATACATTGTGACTTTGTTTGACAACTAGTCTAGGACAGATGACTTACTTGGGAAAACATAACCTCATATTCTCCCTGCATCTTTTAGTAAACACATTGCTTCACATTCCTGGATCGCTGAATGTTTGAGATACAGTACACATTTACATCCTTTCTGCTTCATCAGGGGAGAAATGTCTGTGAACCACCATAAATGTCTGGGCCTCACAGCGAAAATGTTGATGTGCTCTCTATGTATTATAACCATACACATAACCCACCACAAAGTCTACTCCATCCCAGCAGGGACGTGTACTAAATGCATCAGTAGAAATCTGGCACGTTAGTCTGAAATGTATACACTATATAGACAAAAGTATTCGGACGCCTGACCATTACACCAACAGGGACTGTAACAACATTGTATTTAAATACAATGACTTTAATTTGGAGATGGTTCCCCTTTTGCAGCTATAACAGCTTCCACTCTTCTTGGAAGGATTTTCACAAGATTTTGGTGTATTTCTGTGGGAATTTGTGCCCATTCATTCTGTAGAACATTTATGAGGTCAGGCACTGATGCTGGATGAGTAGGCCTGGCTCCCAATCTCCGTTCTAGTTCATCCCAAAGGTGCTTGGTGTGGTTGAGGTCAGGGCTCTGTGTGGGACAGTCAAGTTCTTCCACACTGAACTCATCTAATCATGTATTTATAGGCCTTGCTTTGTGCACTGGGGCACAGTCATGTTGGAATAGAAAAGGTCCTTCCCCATACTGTTGCCACAAAGTTGGAAGCATAGCATTGTTAAAAATGTCTAAGTGTGTTGAAGCATTAAGATTGCCCTTCACTGGGGATACAGGGCCTAGCCCAAATCCTGAAAAACAGTCCCATACCATTATCCTTCCTCCACCAAACTTCACAGTTGGCATAATGGCAGTCAGACAGGTTACGTTCTCCCAGCATCCACCAAACCCAGACTCGCCCATCTGATTGCCAAACAGAGAAGTGTGATTCGTCACTCCACAGAACACATCTCCACTGCTCCACAGTCCAGTGTCAGTGTGCTTTACGCCTCTCTATCCAACGCTTGGCATTGGACTTGGTGATGTGAGGCTGGCATGCCGCACAGTTTTTGTGCTTACATTAATGCCAGTGGAAGTTCAGAAATCTTCAGCTTTGGAATCAGCAGAGCGTTTATCAGGGACGTGCAGTCAGGGGAGGCAGGGGAGGCAGAGCCTCACCTGTCATACTCCCTGTCAATACTGTAGAGTTTTAACTATAAAAATGATTACAATAATACAAAGATGATATTTATAACTTATAAACATCTTCTTTGTATTAAAGTAATCATTTATTTAGTTAAAACTCTCCAGATGTACGTATCTCCCTGGAACTGAAGGGAGAAATGAGACGTGAGGCATCATCAGCGCTGCCTCACTTTTCATGGTTGGGGACTGCTGCAGCGCTGCCTGTAGAGTGAGGCGGGGTTTCGCAGGGGCCAATCACACCACTTAAAAAAGAGCAAAGTGAGGCATGCCTCACAGGAGCTTGAGCTATAATTGGAGACCTCATGTCATGTGACCATCCAGGAAGTGAGACCGGAGCTCCGTACCCGCTGTACCCGCTGTTATAGTAGCGCACACCTTTGACAGGGGATGAAGCTGCCTGTCTCTCACTGCACCGCTGGGCCCCACATACGGGTAGGAAGAAGTTGCTGCAGCTAGCAGAGCAAGCCTGGCCGTATGCCAGGAGAGAGGCCCGCAGACCCGAGTCGCCTGTCCGCCGCCGAGCTCAGTCTCTCCAGCAGGGGAGTGAGAGGAGTGAACACCGTCACTGCCAGCGAAAGATGGGTGAAAAGAAGTCCAGCAGGTACCTGGCTGACGTGGGGCAATGCCTAGGCTCAGCTCTCTCATTACATGTCCACTTATACTGTGTGTGTATGTGTGTAGACTATCACTGACCTCTGTGTGTGTGTGTGTGTGTGTGTGTGTGTGTGTGTGTGTGTGTGTTTGTAGGCTGTCACTGACGTGTGTGTGTGTGGGGGGGGGGGGGGGGGGCTGGCACTGACCCCTGAGTTTGTGTGTAGGTGACCTCTGTGTGTGTGTGTAGGGTGGCACTGACCTGTGTGCGTGTGTGGTGGCACTGACCCCTGTGTGTATACCTGGATCAATGTGTATAATGTGCTCTGCCTGACGTAAAGTGTATAACGTGCTTTACCTGGTGCAATGTGTATAAAGTGCTCTATCTGGCGCAAAGTGTGTACCGTGCACTATTATGTGGCCACGCCATTTCCCCACGAAGCCACGCCCCCCAAAAAATTCCTGCGCGCACCTTCCTTACATTCATTTAATTAAGCCTTCTAAGCAGTAATCCAGCCCACTTCACAGACCTTACTGCCCTAACACAGACCCCATCACTATTAGGGCTGCTACCATAAATTTCCCCCCGCTGGTATTCGATCCCAATTCGCCCCTGTATATATGTATGTATAAATCTGGATCTGATGCTAGCCACTGCCTCCCCAGCCATTAACCTCACCGCACGTCACTGGCGTTTATGCTCCATGCACCTTAGCAGTGGTTGACCCCGCTCTGTGATTTTACCTGGTCTTCTGCTTCGTGGCTGAGTTGCTGTTGTTCCTAAACGCTTCCACTTTCTAATAATATCACTTACAGTTGACCATGGAATATCCAGCAGGGATGAACTTTCACAAACCGTCTTATTGCAAAGGTGGCATCTTATCACAGTACCATGCTTGAAGTCACTGAGCTCTTCAGAATGACCCATTTTGTGTCACAAATATTTGCAAATGGAGACTGCATGGCTAGGTGCTTGATTTTATACACCTGTGACAGTGGGTCTGATTGAAACCTGAATTCAATAATTCACAGGTATGGTCAAATACTTTTGTCCATATGGTGTATATTGCACCTGATTCAGAGTTAGAAACATCTGCTTCGGCTTTTCCATTTGGCTACAGCAGTGGGTGCTGCGGGTGGGGGAGGGGTGGGCGCGGTTGTGGAGCGGGTGTGCTGTGAGTGAGGAAGGGGGTCGGGAGGCGTAGCGGGTGGGGGAGGAGCGGGGTTAAGGCGGGTGGGGGAGGGGCAGGTGCGTGTGTGCTGCGGATGGGGGGTGGGTCCATAGGTGCTGTGGCTGGTGGAGTGGCGGGTGCGAGGGTTCCGCGGTTTGGGTAGGGGGTCTGGAGGCGCCACGGGTGGGGGTGGGGCGGGTGCAGGGGTGCCGTGGGTGGAGGGGTGGGTGTGGGGGAGGGGCGGGTGCCAGTGACGTGCGGTGAGGTCTTTGGCTTGGGAGGCATAATAAATATATATATATATATTTATTTTCACATCAGATCTTAGTCCATTTTTGCACCTCCCTGCAGCCCATCGTAGGTGTGCGCAACTAATTTTATTAGGGGGTGCACTGCCAAAGAGACGTGTCTAGCACAGTCTTTTGTGCGTGTCTAGCACCACCCAGGGACATGTCTTGCACTGTTTTACATTCTCTCAGTAAAATCACATGGCTTAATATAATTTGTCCCTAGTTCCTAATATTACAAGTAGATATAATACACCCCAGGAAAAAAATTGAAACAAAATGGTGTGACCACCAGCTGGTACGGACTGTCTGCTACGGCATAACCCTGAGTCCTAGCTGCCGCTGCACCCTATCGCTACTTACAGTTTCCCAACCTATTCCTGACCCAGTGGCAGAAGTAGCGAGTGATGGGCCTACGTGCATATGCATTCCCCTCCCCCTGCCCCACACACACTCCCCACCCCTTGCAACCCCCAGCACCTACACCCTGATTTTGATTATACCACACAGTATGAGCAGAAATTCACATTACGCCACACAGTATGAGCCGAAATTCACATAACGCCACACAGTATGAGCCGAAATTCACATTACACCACATAGTATGAGCCGAAATTCACATAACGCCATACAGTATGAGCCAAATTCACATTACGCCACACAGTATGAGCCAAATTCACATTACACCACACAGTATGAGCCAAATTCACATTACGCCACACAGTATGAGCCAAATTCACATTACACCACACAGTATGAGCCAAATTCACATTACGTCACACAGTATGAGCCAAATTCACATTACGTTACACAGTATGAGCCAAATTCACATTACGTCACACAGTATGAGCCGAAATTCACATTACGCCGCACAGTATAAGATAAATTCACATTACGCCACACAGTATGAGCCGAAATTCACATTACGCCACACCATATGAGTTTCCCCCTTGCGTCTCCACACTGTTAGGCGCCGCGTTGCCCGGCGCCTAGCAACTAGGGACGCCGGGCGCGCTGAGCTGCCGGGTCACTAGCAACGCTAGGACGCCGTGCGCGCTGAGCCGCCGGGTCCCTAGCAACGCTAGGACGCCGGGCGCGCCGAGCCGCCGGGACCTTAGCAACGGGGACGCCATAGGCGGACCGCGTTCCCCGTTGCTGGGTTAATTAATTAGTGTGCACACATGTTTCTCTGGTCGTGCAGCAAGGCAGCTGCACGACATTTATTGTAATCAGGTTCTGTACTCTGATTGGAGGATTCCCTGCTAAATGCCTTCTCAGGATCTCACACAGACGCTGGTGATAGTTTCCTGCATGCTGCTCATGTTGGTGAACGTCTGTTCCTGGTCTGCTGTGCCCGGTCATTCCAGTCCTCTGAGTTCCTGAGTCTTGGTGTTTGTCATCTCATCCCAAGGAGTTCTCCTGGTCCTCATTTACCAGTGACAGTCTTTAGAGGATCTCGTTTGGTTTCGTGAGTGGCGGCTCTGCCGCGTGCTGCGGCCTAGGCCGCTTTATATTGTGTTCTGGTTTTGGAGCATTTGCGGAGGTATCCGCTTCCACAGTCCTCTCCGGAACTCGGCGGTGCCGTGTAGGAGAGTGGACAAGTGGAGTATTTTGGTTGTTCTTTTCCCTGGCGGTAATCCGCGCATACTTTAGTTTTAGGTTTGTTAGTAGCCCCTGGCCTTGTTGTTTAGTTAGAGGGCCCCTTGTTATAACCCTGTCTCGGTTCACTCTTTGTCTCTCATTAAGACCTGAGGGGGCATCGGAGTTGGGCAGACGTAATCCGCCCTTCAAACGCGGCTGCCATGGGCCCAAGCAACCATAGTCTCGCAAGAGTGTACTGACAGCACGGGCGAGACAACGGAGATAGGGCGCCAGGGGCTATTCCCATTCCTTTCCCCTTTCCCAGCATTACGTTCTGGTATTCAGGTCCTTTCATATAAGATCACCCCAGACCTGAGTATTAGAATCATAACACACATTATCTCCTCCCTGTGTTGCCTCTCAGCAATACCATCTCCCCGCCCACCACCGTGTCGTCTCTCAGCACATCATCTCCCAAGTGTGTCTATCTGCTATGCAATCATGTTCTGCCTGTGTCTCTCACCCCCCCCCTTCATTCACTCTGTGTCAAAAAGCCCCCCAATTCAGTCTGTGTCTCTCCCCCCCCCCCCCCACCCCTTTATTCTATGTCTCTCCGTGTGTGTATCCCCTCCCCCTTCTATGTGTCTGTGTCTCCTTTAGCCGCCCTCACCTTCTGGGAGCCATGAGCTGGTGGACGATGAGGCCAGCACAATGGTGGGTGGGCAGTGCGGGTGCGGCTCCAGGGTGATGGGAGGTGCGTGTACAAGATGGCCGGGAAGGATACTGAGGGTTGGGGCCATTCGGACCGGCCCAATCCGCCCCTGCGCATCACACTACAGTAATGAAACAGAAAATAAAAAGGAGCTTCCTGCAACAAGGGCTGCTGGGAGCTGTAGTTTTTTTGCTTTTTCATTACTGTAGTGCCACTGCCGGCTCCTACTGAGATTAAAATCATCGCGGGGGCCCCCTCCTACTCGCGCGGCTGTTCTGGCCGCACAGCGGGTTGTAAATCTCTCTTTCCCCTTCCCCCCCCCCCCCGTGCGCACGCCAGTGCAGCCCCTCAAGCCGCCTGGCTGCACGGCGGGTTGTAAGTCTCTCTCTCTCTCCTCTCCGCCTAGCCCCCCCGTGCGCCGCTCTCCTCACTCACCTGAGATGCTCCTGCTGCTGCCTGGGAGGGTGGAACAAGACAGGGCCACCGCCGCCGCATGCTCTCCAGTGTCGGGCTTCCCGGGGCCACCGCTGCTCATAGTGACTGCTGGGACAGCTCACAGTCACTGCCGGGTCCCGCCTCCGCTTCTCCCACCGCCTCTGGGTGATTGGACCAGCGGATCCACTGCTGGATCCGCTGTCCAATCACAGCTGTCATGCCTGAAAGCCCATCCCAGGCTGTCAGCGAGGCACTTGTATAAGTGCCGCTGTCCTCTCTCTTTCTAATGGGCTTTTAAAGCCCAGTGTTTGGCCCCGCCCCCAGCTGCATCCCCCTTTTTCACTGTGTACGGGAGGCACTTGTTATGAGTGCCTCCCAAAGTAATTTCATAGGCTAACTTTATTAGAATAATATTAAGAAGATACATATGACACAGAATATGTGTCTTATGTATCTTCTTTATATAATTTTAATCAACAGTGACAGGGGAACAGTGACAGGGGAGGCACTGCCTCCCCTGACTGCACGTCCCTGGCGGGTGCTGTGGGTGGGGGCGGGTGTGTGGGTGCTGCAGGTGGGGTGGGGGTTGGGAGGCGTAGCAAATGGGGGAGGAGCGAAGTTGATGTGGGTGGGGGAGGGGGTGCAGCGAATGGGGTCCATAGGTGCTGCGGGTGGTGGAGTGGCTGGTGCAGGGTGCTGCCGTTTTGATAGGGGGTCTGTAGGCGCTACAGGTGGGGGAGGGGCATTGCAGGGGGTGCCACGGATGGGGGTGGGAGTCCGGTGGCGATACGGGTGGTGGGGCACTGTGGGTGGAGGAGTGGCAGGTGTGGGAGAGGGGCGGGAGCGGGGGTGCTGTGGGTGGGGGAGGGGGCGGGTGCGTGGGTGCTGCGGGTGGGGAAGGAGCGGGTGCGGGGGTGTTGTGGATGGGGGTCTGGTGGCTTTGTGGGTGGGGGACTCAGGGAGCGGGATGTACTAACGTCTGCCGCTGCGGTATCTGGCTTATTGCGTGTGTTCTCCTCCGTAATAGGATCGCAGGCCGCTGGGTGGGAGCTATGGGCCTAGTTCGGTTGTGGGATGGGCTTGTGGGGTGCGGTGGGTGTTGCACGTGGCGCGATGGGTTTGTTGTTTGGAGGAGTTGTGGGTGTGCGAGGGTTGTGTTTGTTGTGGTGTGAGGGTTGGGGGTTCATGAGGTGTTGGGGTTGGGTGTAGGATGTGCAGGGATGGGGAAGGGATTGTGTGTGTGAGGGGGGGAGGGAGTGGAGTATTCGTGTGTGAAGGAGAAGAGAGTGGCCGGTGTGGTGGTGTCTTGAAATTTGGAGGTTTGCCTCTGGGGTGTGTGCCTGGAGCAGATGCGGGTAGTGGGGACTCCCTGCCTGCTGTATTGACCTTATCGTTTGGCTGCTGCGGGAGGGAGCTCCCGCTCAGCAGCACTGTGACTGGAGCAGTGTCAATTCCTGGCTCCGGGCAGGTGCACTTGGTCTGGCCTCCACAGTATGTGCCTGGCGCCGGGGATGTGAATGGGTGTGCCAGTGCGCATGTTCCCGGAGTTGCGGGCTGGCTGTCAGGCGGGCGGCATAATGGTGTGGCCGGAGCGTGGAGCGAAGTGGCAGTAGGAGGGAGCTGTGTATGTGCTGCGCTTTGAATGTGCTGCGCTGGGGATTGGGGAGTGTGTGCTCCGTGTTCCATCCCGGCTGCCACCCTGCGCAACCTTCCCACTGACTGGATGCGGTAGGGGGTGAGTTGGGGGGTGCACAAGAGAGGGGTCCTCAGCGTGGGGTATGGGTGTAAGGACGGTGTGTAGCCATGAGAGGTGCGGTGGACATCCTGCCGGTGCAAGCAAGTCCCCTCCACATAGCCTGTGTTCCCCTCCCTGCTGCTGACTGGAGCTGTGTGTGGTGCTACTGGTGGTTATGGCCACCCCCCATACTGTAGTTAGTGTCAGGGGGCATCTTTTACCTGACTCTGGCGCTGGCCCAGGGCATGGTGTCTCTCCCTGCAGATGCTGCTGGCTCCGCCCAGCTCTGTGACTCCACCCAGCGTTAGAGGCCCAGGCACAGAGTCACAGATCTGGGCTATTATATAGGATATATATATATATATATATATACGAACAAATAGACACGGGGGCGCTCAGATGTCACAGTGCACTACCAGTAATAAATACAAAATCGAGTGTATACAATACGTGACACTTCCTCTAGAGTGAGAGTGGCTGCAACCTTAAGCAATAAATATGTGCTTGGAAAACACATAAAGAGAGATTTTTAGGAAGTGAAGAAAAGGGCGCCTACTAGTGTCTAATAAGATTATATAAAATATAAAGTATAAAACTGGTGTGATTGAGAACAGGACGCTACTTATCTGGCATATAAAAGACTTTTCCTTCAGTCATAGGACCAGTATAGGTACATGAAAAAAGAAAGAACAAAATAACATAGCGCGTACTGTTTATACGCAATTTTCAATCCACAAATCAAATGAACCAATTGTGTGTATAAAAAACTTTCTGGGTAAAGGCAAATCCCACAATTTAAAATCCACAGCCATGGATTTTTAAAAGTTTTTCACAATATTTAATACAACACATAAAACATAAAAGGTAGAAGTAATGCGAGCGTACAAGATAAAATATATGACAAGCTTATCTGTCCATATCAGGAATGGGATACATCAGATTTTCCATAAACATCCAAAATAGATAGTAAAAATTCAAACGTACAAAAAATAAATATTAAAACAGCTTATCTGCCCATAAGGGAAGTTCAGGAGCATCAGTCCCAACGCGTTTCGTCGTTAATTAGACTTCATCATGGTGATATTTATTTTATTTTATATAATCTTATTAGACACTAGTAGGCGCCCTTTTCTTCACTTCCTAAATAAATATATATATATATATATATATATATATATATATATATATATATATATATACAAATGCTCGGCTCCGGCACTCCTGCTACATTAGCTTGCTGAGGTGCCTTCCTTGTGGGGCAATCCCACACAGATATGCAAACAGGATTGAAGGCGGCACTCAAAGACTTGCACAAGTAGTGAAAAAAGCACCCATACAAGGATGCTGTTTTAATGCGTGTTACGTTTCGGGGACGTATCCCCTTCCTCAGACAGTGATATAGTGCATCAATACAAGTATAAATACATAAATCAATTAGTGCCACTTACCCCCCTTCCATGACTCCCAGCTGCGTGCATCACGGTGTTCCGAACCTTCCGGTCTCTGCGTCACCTTCTGTAACACGCATTAAAACAGCATCCTTGTATGGGTGCTTTTTTCACTACTTGTGCAAGTCTTTGAGTGCCGCCTTCAATCCTGTTTATATATATATATATATATAGATATATATAGATATATATATATATAGATAGATATATATATATATATACAGGGTGTCCCAAAAACATATAAACACTCTGATTTATTAAAAACAAAAAGCTTAAATAAGATATATTTAATATTTCTAATATTGAAGAAGACAAGCTTAGAGTTTTTTTTAGTTATCGCAGGTGTTCAAAAAATAAAATAAACTATAAAAAAAAAGTGAATTAGTGATTTTGAGTGAGTTTTATATTTTGTACCTGAATTCACAATGTTTACTTTGTCACAGCGCCCCCCTGGTACTTTACCCATAAGCAGATGCATGTACTGATTTAGCCATAGTTACGCCCCTATGCGTCATCCGAAAAGCAGAGCCAAAAAGAAAAAAAAGAAAATCAAGATTGACTGGAACTTGGCATGGTCTGCTGTATTGTTTGTTACATGTGCTGTAGACGATAGGAGATTTAGGAACATCTTATTTTAGTGACTAAATCATGGCTGTCCATAGTGCAGATGCAATTCCACCATTCATCACTCCAGGATACAACGCTCCTGCCTCCTTGGCTACTTCTGCTGTTGCTGGCTTTCTTTACATAGAATACCTTATTGTAAAGCGCAATGGAAAATTCTAGGGCTATAAATTAAATGTTAATTAAAAAAAAAAATGTTCAAATGTACTTGCCTTTATCATTACCCAATCGGTGAATTATAAAATGTAACTGTGAAAAATATATTGAACGTTTAATATGTGCAAAGAAGTTAACGTACGGTATACACGAGCATAGGTGCCAGGCGGGGGGCCCAGGCCAGCTGTTTAGGGGACAAGTATAAGCTCCATACTGCTCCTGTGTATCCAGCGCACGACCAATACAGCCCCAGTAGAAGCTGTGCCCACATCTCTGGGTCATAGGATCTATATAAATGCTCAGGCATTTGGAACAGTTCAGCTCCTGTCTCAGATCACCAGATGAAATCCCTAGAGGAGAATGGTTGAGAAAAGTTACTATAATGGCACCAGGTTTCCCTTGTTGACTGATTGGGAAGTAATGGCATCTTTGCTACTCTATAGTATCTTAATAAAACATAACAATGTAACCACATCAAATGAAGAAACCGGCATTTCCCCACGCCGGAGAAACGCGTCAAGGTGGGAGCCACATCATTATTGACGGATCAGCCTACCAACTTGTAACATCTGGTACGGACCGTTAGTGCCTCGTCCCAGGACTTGCAGTCTGCTTCGCGGCTGTCATCTGCTGTCCTCCACTCTCACTGCCGCCTGCAACTTCACCTTCTCAGCACGGGATTCTCTGTTGCCTGTACGGCCGCCCGCCGCCCCATCTCTGCTACCCATCTGCCTGCCATTACCCTTGTGCTATAGGGTTTGGTAGTGTTCCGCAGCATTCGTCCGGACTAAGAACACAGTGGGGTATGTAAATCTACTGGTGAAAAGTGAAAACCACTGCAAAACACCGTCGGGCATATTTATTCTTATACGGCTTAAAAGTAGAGAGACATTGTTGCCTAAATTAGGCTATATTCTGGGACAAATATATTCCATATTAAAAAAGACTATCCTGTTTTTAACAGTCCACACTGCATCTATATCACACAGTATGTGGAATCTACAGTGATTTATATTCATTCAGGACTCTTTTGTTTACAAACAGTATTCCTAGGAATATCAAGTTCCCTCTGATTCCTTACAATTGGGATTGCATTACCATTTAGCAGAGTGTCGGCATATAGAATGGTTGAAGTCATTTGATGTGGTTACATTGTTATGTTTTATTAAGATACTATAGTGTCTATATTAATACTATAATAAATTGTTTATTTTTATATATGCGCTCCCTTGTATAGTTGCATTCTATATTGTTTATTTTGTATATTTTCAGTGACTTCAGAGCACCGAGTGGGAGTTGCACAGTCATTTATGTGGTTTTATTCTAATTTAGCCTGCAAAGCGCCTGTATGAAATTTGTTCCTAAATAGGAACATTTTATCTATATATATCTTTGCTACTCCCATTGCTGCTACTGCATTCTACCTGCTGGATCAAATGCAACCGTGTTAGGGAAAGTCCTGGTTGGTGTGTGTGTAAATCCCAAAGGCAATGGAGACAGCAACCTCCGGCCTCCAAGCCCTGAAGGGGCACCTGCGTGTATAGCAGCCCCTGTGTGGTAAACAGCGGGATTCATTTGTGACTGCTGCTCTTCCAATTGAGCTCTGCAGCGCTCCTGCTGCTGCTCCAGAGTTAATTGGCTCTGTCCTGGGAGCCCTGCTAACACCTGCAATAGGGGAAAGGACAGCTCCCACCTGGTACTGCTCAGCCTGCGCTGTAGCAAGTGACAGTGCTCCCACCACTGCTGCTGGACGGTGAGATGGGACCCACTGGTGAAAGCTGATTGGGCATGAGGCAGATGCTGAATCCCGTGAGTCTGACCCTGATCCACCGGCCGTTGTCACACAGTGTTATTGTAGCGTAGCTGGAGCCCTGCAATTCACTGAGGGCTCAGGTCCCTATGGACTGGTTAAAAGCACTATCTATGTAAGTCATGTGTGTATATATATATATATATATACACACACACACACACACACACACACCATGGACGGGATATAATGAAGTCCGAGTTTAGCAGCCGTGCGGGATGCCGGCCGTATTCAGACTTTTTTTTATAAACAGGCAATCATGTACAAGGCAGGGTTTAACCATGATTTCGGTGCCTTCCTATCCTACCACCAAAATAGTTTGCTATATCACTGCAACCCTCCAATATAAAGCACAGACGTGACAATAATATTATAGCCCATAGTTAAATGTTTAAAATAAGTTTAGCTTAAGTTGAAAAAAAATATAACACGTCTCTGAGTTGAACACAAATGCGGACGGATCCCCCGGTATCTGCAAACTGCACATGTGCACATGTGACGGTGCACATGTGTTGCAGACTGCGCATTCACTGCACTAGGTAAACACTGAGCTTGGGGGGGATGGGGGGGGTCGCAATGATTGCTGCAGATGGAAAAACTAGTAATGACTGCTGCATATAATATAGGAACACAGTGGGTGAGCTCAGATACCCAACATACATGAACAAATACATTAGCATAAGGTAGCAAGCACGCTGCCGCAGCCAGGCAAAGAAGAGGATGTGGGTGTGCACCGTACTTCTGACTATTATTATATAGTAATATTATTCACTCGGTGTGCATTAGGGAACACAGTTTTTTTTCCTACACAGAATTACCCCTCCCCTTTTAGCACCTGAGTGACATTACAATCTGATTGAGCAGCTTTCCACCTTGTGTATTGTATATAGAGAGGCACAAATGGGTCAGCATTAGGAGGGATTGCTGATTCTAGTAGTGCCATAGGGGAAGTCAGGGGTATCCCCAGGTAAGCTGGCTCTCAGATGCTGTAGGTGCCATTACCATGTGGCCTTACACTGGGAATTTAACCCAGATATATATATGTAATTATTTATGGGGTGGGTGTGGGGTGCAGTGGCCCCTGTGTCGGTATGGGTGGGCTGCTGCAGGTCGGCACACCCTAACACTTTATTAACACTTATTATTTTTCCTATCACTTTGTATATATTATTTTAATCACACCACTTACATAGCACTTCTGTGCTTCTTATTAACCCCTATTAATTTTCACCTGTGTGCTGACCTGGGGTGGCCGACCTGTGCCGACATTGTGGGGTCCTGCGCCCCAGGCCCATACCTAGTATTAGGGACCCCAAGTGACGGAGAAGCCTTGTCGATCGGCCTGGGGGCTTAACCCTATATCTGCAGATATACGCAACTAAGATCTCCGTATTATCTGACTATTATTATATAGTAATATTATTCACTCGGTGTGCATTAGGGAACACAGTTTTTTTTTTTTTCCTACACAGAATTACCCCTCCCCTTTTAGCACCTGAGTGACATTACAATCTGATTGAGCAGCTTTCCACCTTGTGTATTGTATATAGAGAGGCACAAATGGGTCAGCATTAGGAGGGATTGCTGATTCTAGTAGTGCCATAGGGGAAGTCAGGGGTATCCCCAGGTAAGCTGGCTCTCAGATGCTGTAGGTGCCATTACCATGTGGCCTTACACTGGGAATTTAACCCAGATATATATATGTAATTATTTATGGGGTGGGTGTGGGGTGCAGTGGCCCCTGTGTCGGTATGGGTGGGCTGCTGCAGGTCGGCACACCCTAACACTTTATTAACACTTATTATTTTTCCTATCACTTTGTATATATTATTTTAATCACACCACTTACATAGCACTTCTGTGCTTCTTATTAACCCCTATTAATTTTCACCTGTGTGCTGACCTGGGGTGGCCGACCTGTGCCGACATTGTGGGGTCCTGCGCCCCAGGCCCATACCTAGTATTAGGGACCCCCAGTGACGGAGAAGCCTTGTCGATCGGCCTGGGGGCTTAACCCTACATCTGCAGATATACGCAACTAAGATCTCCGTATTATCTGACTATTATTATATAGTAATATTATTCACTCGGTGTGCATTAGGGAACACAGTTTTTTTTTTTTTTCCTACACAGAATTACCCCTCCCCTTTTAGCACCTGAGTGACATTACAATCTGATTGAGCAGCTTTCCACCTTGTGTATTGTATATAGAGAGGCACAAATGGGTCAGCATTAGGAGGGATTGCTGATTCTAGTAGTGCCATAGGGGAAGTCAGGGGTATCCCCAGGTAAGCTGGCTCTCAGATGCTGTAGGTGCCATTACCATGTGGCCTTACACTGGGAATTTAACCCAGATATATATATGTAATTATTTATGGGGTGGGTGTGGGGTGCAGTGGCCCCTGTGTCGGTATGGGTGGGCTGCTGCAGGTCGGCACACCCTAACACTTTATTAACACTTATTATTTTTCCTATCACTTTGTATATATTATTTTAATCACACCACTTACATAGCACTTCTGTGCTTCTTATTAACCCCTATTAATTTTCACCTGTGTGCTGACCTGGGGTGACCGACCTGTGCCGACATTGTGGGGTCCTGCGCCCCAGGCCCATACCTAGTATTAGGGACCCCCAGTGACGGAGAAGCCTTGTCGATCGGCCTGGGGGCTTAACCCTATATCTGCAGATATACGCAACTAAGATCTCCGTATTATCTGACTATTATTATATAGTAATATTATTCACTCGGTGTGCATTAGGGAACACAGTTTTTTTTTCCTGTGCACCGTACTTGCCTACTCTCCAGGAATAGCCGGGAGGCTCCCGAAAACTGGGTGGCGCTCTCGGCCTCACGGAAGAGTGGGCAAGTCTCCAGCTAGAAGTCCTCCACCCGCTGTTCCCCAGCAGTTGTCACTGTCCGGTGGGTGGTCCGATGATGCAACTTGAGCTGTAATGATCCAGCCCCGCCCCATTTGGTAGTATTGCCATTGTGTTGCGGCCCCCAGCAGTACCCCGCAGTTGTCGTTGTCCAGTGGGGGACCATGATGACGTAATCCCGCTGTCATGCCCCGCCCCCCTCTATTCGGTGCTACGGTCCCATGTCATGCCCCCACTACACCCCCTCATGCCGCACCATGCCCCCCACTTTGCAAACCTGGCTGCCTTCACCCGGAGGGGGTAGCCAGAATGTTGCTTGTATGGTGTGCGTCCAACCCAGGTTCAGCCCCAAAGGGAGTAGAATGTCACCCATGAATGTCTCACCTTAGGACCCACAAAGATTAACATTTCCTATTGTGAATTATGAATGGACAATAGGGAGTTGAATTGTTTCAGTGATGTAAAGGCTCTAAAAAAATCCAGCTGATCTTTTACTGCACATTTGTTTTCCAGCAGTTAATTTAAATGAATATACCCTGCCCTGAAAATGTGCAAATTTAGCTAAACAAGTATTTGATGAGCACATTTTCCTGGACATAATTCCTCATTCTGTTTTCCCACTGACACGATGATCTTCCTCTGGGAGTCCCACAGACCGTGTCTAGGATTAGCACAGGAATGCCTCTTGCTAGGGATGGATAACGGGAGCATCGCTGCGTTTCACAGGTCTCAGCATTTTTCTTCAACATTAACTAAATTAAAAGAGAAGCAAGAATTCCATTTCCACCATCTCCAGTTTCTCCACCTAACTGGAACTGCAGAGTACGCCACAACTCAACCTTGAAATGCAGCATGAGCTGGCAGGAGAGGCAGCTTTCATTGACTACAATAATCTACAGACACTAAAGTATAGAAAATGCGGCCCATGCGGCAATCAGAACAGTGCTCGCTACCTTGGATACTCAGTTGAAAGACATTTTATTTGCAGTATGTGTAGGCATACTAAAGGTCTGAATTGACCTCTAGTGTCTGTGCGGCGCTATGGGCAGAGCCGGATTAAGGGGAATGCACAGGGGGTATGTTACCCTGGGCCCCCCTCCCTTAGGGGCCCTCCGTGCCTGCCATCCTGCACTCCGTACTTCTGTGGGGTGCAAGACGTCTGCGTCTCAATAGAAACCGCGATCGCGCTACCGCGATCACGATCACAGCTGCTGCTGCTGCAGGGAGCTGGGTCCGACTCCTTGCATTCATCTCTGCATTGACCTGGCTACCTGACCCCTCCTCTCAGCCGGGCCCCGGGTATGTGTGTGTCTGTCTGAGTATGTTTGTATGTATGTATGTATGGACAGTATGTGTCTGGTGTGCAATGTATGTGTGTGCAGTGTGTGTATGTGTGTGAGAGAGAGACATAGGGATGCAGTATATATTTTTTATACACAGTCACACACAAATTTTACATATGTATATATATATATATATATATACATACACAGTATATATAAATACTGCGCATACATACATACATACATACTGTACACAGAAACCCCTCCCAGTAAATCCTGCAATTACCCCAGATCAGGGTTGGACTGCTGGCCCCCTCCCCGACAGGAAGTTTCAAACTGCCTGTTGCACGTATGTTCTATTGTGAGACCTAGAAATGCCGCCATATGCCAGTTGTTTGTGGGGTATGTGTTACAGCATATACTGTGCCTTTGGGAGGGCACCTAAGCAGCTGCTGTTATACAGTATATGGAGTGCCGGTCGTTGCAAATTTAATTGTGTGTATGTATATATATACAGTATATATATATATATATATATATATATATATATATACACACACACACACTTTATTTTAGTACATATGGGCCCCCATATCATAAATGCCCTGGGCCCTCCAGACTCTTAATCCGGCTCTGGCTATGGGAGAGACGTCATGCCGTCTCTCCCATAGATCCAAGAGTGGGCGGTCAGAGACGGAGCAGCAGCGGTCGGGAAGCAGGAGCAGGCTGGGCTGGTGAGTATTGTTTTTTTTGTGTTTGTAAGTGGCGCTACTAGGGGGCATAACTACAGGGGCATCTCTACTGGCGGCACATCTACAGGGGGCAAATCTACAGAGGGCAAAACTACAGGGGTCACATCTACTGGGGGCAAATCTACAGGGGGCACATCTACAAGGAGCATAACTACAAGAGGCACAACTACTGGAGGCACATCTACTGGGGGCAAATCTACAAGGGACATAACTACAGGGGGTACATCTACTGGGGGCAAATCTACTGGTGGCACAACTACAGGGGCCACGCCCCTTCCCTATGAAGCCACACCTCTATATTTTCGGCACGCACTAACCCTGTTTTGCCTGTCGGGGGGGCGCCAAGGAAACTTTCGCCCTGGGCACCACAAGGTCTAGAACAGGCCCTGACTACCAGGTCTTATTGTAAGACAAAGATTTGGACACTGCTAATGTTTTTAATGGTAGCTTTTTTTTTCTTTAACAGGTTGAGCTATATACATTTATATATTGAGCCAGTCTTAAGGTGCATACACACTGAGTGCCCAGCGATGTCAGCGGGGTTGAGCGGCTTTCCATAGCAGGACGCTATGGAAAGCCGCTCACCCCGCCTTTTATCTACTGGTAATACTAGTAGATGAACGGCGGCTGCCAGTGATGAAGTGGGAGCGCGCATAAGCGCTCACCGCTCATCGCTTGTCCATACACACTGGGCGGCTTTGAGCTGAAAGCAGCTCAACACACCATAAGTGACCTGCTTTCAGCTCCAAATCACCCAGTGTGTATGGGCCTTTACTCTACTCATTAAAGATGTACTAAGCAGTGATAAAAGTGGAGAAGTAAGCCAGTGGAGAAGTTGCCCATGGCAACCAATCAGCATTGATGTAACATTTATAATTTGCATACTATAAAAGTATACAGAGTAGCTGATTGGTTGCCATGGGCAACTTCTCTACTGGCTCACTTCTCCACCTTTATCACTGCTTAGTACATCTCCCCTTATTGGTGGTCCTCAGAATGACTTATGAGGAAACATTCGGTAACCATCTCTGTCTCTATGGGGGGAATTTAGTAGAAATCATGGGAGGCATGGCACTGCACACTTAGAAAAAAATACAGAAAAATTAGTACTTTAAGGTGTAAATTTACTAAAGTGTGAGTTTTTTTTAGAAGTGGAGATGTTGCCCATGGCAACCAATCAGATTCTAGCTATTATCTTCTAGAAGGTGCTGGATGAATGATAAGTAGAATTTAATTGGTTGCCATGGGCAACATCTCCACTTCTAAAAAACTGACACTTTAGTAAATATACCCCTAAGTATCTACCTGGCCACACTGCAGACAAGCATGCAGCAGCGTGTGCTGGGGAGAAGAGCTGCCAGGTAAGGAGGAAGGGGAGTCTTGGGCCACTTCTGGGCCCCTCCATCAGGCCTGGGCCTGGTAGTACCTGCCCACACCCTCTCGGCACCACTGCTGCAAACTAGGCATCTTTGGGTAAATATTATGCTTTTATACCTGCACATTTTTTCCATAACTGTGAAAGAGATTACGTTGAGATGCACTCAGTGTAACAGGAAAAAGGCCGCTGTTCTTTTGTACCACCATAGTGATTTGACAGTCAATAATTTACATACAGAAACACTATAGGCCCTCATTCCGAGTTGTTCGCTCGCTAGCTGCTTTTAGCAGCATTGCACAGAGGCGGAACTACCGGCAGTGCAAGCAGTGCGTTGCACTGGGGCCCGCCTCTGTCCAGGGGCCCAAGCATGTAATGAGTCAAACTGACTCATTACATGCCGCTGTGCGCTGCGGGCAACCGCTGCCTGCAGCGCACAGCCGCCCGGAGAGGAGAGGAGCAGCGGCACGGACGAGGGAAGGAGGAGGAGGGAGGTGGAGGAGGGAGCCGCAGCAGCGCCTTGTTACTGGTGGAGGCGCTGCTGCTGCTGCCCCTCTGCTTCACTATAGGCTGTCTTCCGAGAACAGCCTATAGTGAAGCAGAGGGGCAGCAGCAGCAGCGCCTCCACCAGTAACAAAGCGCTGCTGCGGCTCCCTCCTTCACCTCCGTCCTCCTCCTTCTCTCCAGCCCGGGAATCGTCTGACGCTGCACCGAGGAGCCTGAGCCAGCGGAGAGGGTAAGTATAATTCTTCTTTCTTTCTTTCTTTCTTTCTTTCTTTCTTTCTTTCTTTCTTTCTTTCTTTCTTTCTTTCTTTCTCTTTCTTTCTTTCTTTCTTTCTTTCTGTCTCTTTCTTTCTTTGTTGGGACTGCCTGCCGCTATGTGTAAAAATGGGGGACTGCCTGCCGCTATGTGTAAAAATGGGGGACTGCCTGCCGCTATGTGTAAAAATGGGGGACTGCCTGCCGCTATGTGTAAAAATGGGGGACTGCCTGCCGCTATGTGTAAAAAGGGGGAATCTGCCTGCCGCAATGTGTAAAACTGGGGAATCTGCCTGCCGCAATGTGTAAAAAGGGGGAATCTGCCTGCCGCAATGTGTAAAAAGGGGGAATCTGCCTGCCGCAATGTGTAAAAAGGGGGAATCTGCCTTCCGCAATGTGTAAAAAGGGGGAATCTGCCTGCCGCAATGTGTAAAAAGGGGGGACTGCCTGCCGCTATGTGTAAAAATGGGGAATCTGCCTGCCGCTATGTGTAAAAAGGGGGAATCTGCCTGCCGTAATGTGTAAAAAGGGGGACGCTGTCTGCCGTAATGTGTAACAAGGGCACGCTGTCTGCCGTAATGTGTAAAAAGGGGACGCTGTCTGCCGTTATGTGTAAAAAGTGTACGCTGTCTGCCGTTATGTGTAAAAAGTGTACGCTGTCTGCCGCTATGTGTAACAAGGGCACGCTGTCTGCCGTTATGTGTAAAAAGGGGGACGCTGTCTGCCGTAATGTGTAAAAAGGGGGACGCTGTCTGCCGTAATGTGTAAAAAGGGGATGCTGTCTGCCGTAATGTGTAAAAAGAGGAATCTGTCTGCTGTAAGGTGTAAAAGGGTCTCTACCTGGTGTAGTGGTGCTACTGTACGGCGTAATTTGAAGAATGGAGACTACTGTGCACCGTTTTATGAATTGGTATTATTTTGTGGCCACACCCCTTCCCCACGAAGCCACGCCACTATGTATTTTTGCGCGCGCCTACGGCGCGCACTGCCCCTGTTTTGCATGCAGGGGTGGGGCTCCGATGCCGTTTCTTGCACACAGTGCTAAAATGTCTAGTTACGGCACTGTTGCTAGGTATCCATTTCTGTGGCCCTGAGCAGGTCTCCCTCACCAGATCCTCTCCAGAGGTGAAGGGGTGGACTTGGCTGGGATGTGGGGGGGGGGGGGGTTGGGGGGGCAAAGCATTTTGTCGCACCTGGGCCCACCGCTCGCTAGTTCCGCCACTGGCATTGCACACACTAAGCCGCCGCCCTCTGGGAGTTTATCTTAGCTTAGCAGAATTGCGAACGAAAGATTAGCAGAATTGCGAATAGAAATTTCTTAGCAGTTTCTGAGTATCTCCAGACTTACTCAGCCATTGCGATCAGTTCAGTCAGTTTCGTTCCTGGTTTGACGTCACAAACACACCCAGCGTTCGCCCAGACACTCCCCCGTTTCTTCAGACACTCCCGCGTTTTTCCCAGAAACGCCAGCGTTTTTTCGCACACGCCCAGAAAACGGCAAGTTTCCGCCCAGAAACACCCACTTCCTGTCAATCACAGTATGATCACCAGAACGATGAAAAAACCTTGTTATGCCGTGAGTAAAATACATAACTTTTGTGTAAAATAACTAAGCGCATGCGCTCTGCGAACCTTGCGCAGTAAGCGACTAATCGCAATATAGCGAAAATCGGCAACGAACGAACAACTCGGAATGACCCCCATAGTGCGATAGAGGAAATGCCATTCCATACTGTGCCATACCATGTGAGTATATACCAGCCTAACCTCAGAATATTGCAGCATTCAAAAATGCATGTGACCTCTTCAACTGTGTCAGCTTATATACAGTAACAAGTATTGTTCAACTTTAATGTCACTAATTGTTCTGAAAAGGTCAAAAAAAATTGTACAAAATATTATAAGATTTTGAATAATATTATGTCATATGTGGTTCCTGATTTTCCCTGCTTTTACTTGCATAATTCTAGTATTTATTCGCTGTTTTATTACTTTTCATTTTTAATCAGATTCATATTAGTAGGAAAAGCAAAGAAAAAACCCAAACTATAATGAGGTTAAATATAATAACATCTATAGTATCTTGTATTAATCGCCTCTGCTTTATACACTCTCCCCCTACAGTATTCTTAAGGTTGCTGTTCCTAGATAAAATCTCAGGGGATTTTGTGGGTTTGGGAAGGTGTTTGGTTGTTAAAGGGAATTGCACTTTTAAAAGCACCACAGGGAGCTCAGACTATTGTTCAAATACAGTTATAGGAAAGTTCTCTTAAGGACGTTTTCTTCTAAATATATCCAAAAAATTGTGATCATTGCTAACTTGCCAAAAAGTATATACGATTAGCTGAAAAAGACATTGAAGTTTTAAATTAAAAATTAAATGAGAGTACAAATTAGTTAAGAGTACATTTGCTTTGCAGAACAAGTCTCGCATTTGCAAAACTTGTGAGAGAATATTGGGCACCACATATCTTAACATTTGTGACCCCACACACTTTAAGATGTGGATCAAGGCTATCCATGTACATGTGTATTACACTAACACCACGCAGACGCAAGTTAAACATGTCCGTTTCATGTGTGTCCTATTTTTGGTTACCAGATATGTTACTTTAAGAATGTAAACTCTCACGAGCAAGGCCCACTTCCATCATGTGCTTTTCCTTCCCTTACTTATACTATCATCTACTCCATAGTCCCTACAACAGCACATAATCCTCGGTTTCTGCCTCCCTGATGCTTATTTCTGTGTTATGACCACTGATTCAGCAATGTTTATATACCATGTACTTGTCCTGCATTGTCTTGTTTCTATAAATATAAATAAAGGATGATGATGATAATAATAATAATAATAATAATAATAATATGTTCCTTATCTACTTATCTTATGTACATTCTGTGCTAAGACAAGGTGGGTGCCGTTTTCAAGTTGACTATTATGGTTGTTTCATATGTTCTTTTGATGTGTCTACATTTGAAACAGCATGCGTGCTAAGATGCAGTTAACGCATGAACTAAGCATTCTACCACTCCTACACTATCTTTTTCAAACACTACCAGTCCAGTTAAACACTACACACAGCGTATGCTTTCCGTAACCCCAACATTGGGAACATTGGGTACTGCCAGGCCATAAATATAGCCTTGCAGTACCCAGGCTATATTCATGGCCTGGCACATTGCAGCTGTTAGCCAGTAAATTAATTTGACCAGCTAGAAAACCAAGGATCCAAATGCAAACCAATGCATCTTCTCAATAAACCTACTGATGAGGGCAGTGCCATTGACCGACCATTAATGCACCCTGGGACAACCCCTTCAACACCCTCAACTTTGGACATGGTGCACCTTAGTTAGCATTTTAGGACATCCAAGCAGAGATAGTGGAGAGTCACTTAGACCCATACAAGAACAGAGGTCAAAGAAGGAGAAGTTGATTTGGGTATTTAAATGCAAAGAGGTAGAGGTGGAGACCGAAGACCCAAAAATATAAATGGAATGAAGAAGAAAATGTTCCAGAAAAGTTGAACTGAAGTGCTGTAGCATGTAGAAAGTGAGAAAGGAGAGAACAGTACAGCTAAGGTGAAAGTACTGAATATTGTGCAAGAAAAGAGGTTGGCATATAAAGCAGCTGAGAAGAGAAAATAGGCAGAGCAGAGAGAAGTGTCTTTTTCACTAAGGTGTGAGTATATTGTAGGTCTTTTTGTGAGGGTAGTGAGGCTGAAGCTTAATTGCAATAAGAGGTAGAAAGAACTGAAAAGTAGGTTAGGGTCGATTCTTGTACAAAAGCTGCTTAATTACAGGGGTACTACTTATACATGCCCATCTTTGTCCACCTCCGCGGTTCACAATACAGCCTTGCACCGCCATGTATAGTAGTTTTCTATCATTTGTTTCTAAAGGTGTGTGGTCACAGACTTGGCCACGCCACCATGTATTTCCCAGGCACGCAGGGTGTCTCAACGGCCCTACTTAAGAAGTTTGGAAGCAAAGGGGTAGAAAGAACAATGATGGTAGTAGGAAAGAGAGTTGGTATCAAGATTGGTTTGTTGAGTACAGAAAAGATGAGCACATGTGTGAAGATGATATGAAATGAGGCAATAAAGAGGGGCAGACTGATGGGATGAGCAAAGTGTATGCAAGCAATGTGGGGAGGAAACAGAAGCTGGAGTGGAATGGGATCAATGGGACAAGTTAAGGGGAAGAAGGAAGTGATAAGTCAGAAAAGCTTGTCATCAGAAACAGAAGATAAAGAAATGAGGGTAAGTCTAAAGATGAACATTAGGTTGAGGTTTTGCTTTACATATAACAACGCTGTCACGATCCAGGTAATTTCTTATCAGTATTTACCTTCCAAATGCCTCTTGAGACTGTCCCAGCGTTCCAAGCCTGGATTCCATCTGCACTGTCTGCATGCAGCACGCTGCATCTCATTGTCTCAAGTCTCTTCACTGTGATTCTGGCAGCTTCATGGTTAAAACTCACATGCAAGTTACAAACAGTCTTTCCCTCCAAGTTCAAACATGGGCGCAGCCATGTTTGTTTTCATCACATGTTACTTTTCAGCCTATCAGCTGCACTCTGGTTTCTGCCTAATTATCCAGCAGCTGCACTCTAGACTCTGCTTAATCAGCCAGCCAATCCCTGTTTCCCAGCTGGTATAAATATCCTGTTCCTGGGCTGGAAAGTTGTCAGTGCTTCATTTGTCATCCTAGTGAAACCAGTCTCTTCCTATTGTGGTCGTTCCTGCCTGCAAACTCCACTAGAGACTCACACCAGTTCCACTCTCCATGGTGCAGCCTGACTCTGCAGTGTCTCATCATTGCACCCTTGCTTCTGGCAGATTACTATAACACCGGCTTCTGACATTCCAGCTTCCAGCGGTGCCCTGTTCCTGCATTCCGGTAATCTGCGCTCTCAAGCATCTCCTGTATATGCTCTTAAGCATCTCCTGTATATGCTCTCAAGCATCTCCTCTATATGCTCTCAAGCATCTCCTGTATATGCTCTCAAGCATCTCCTGTATATGCTCACAGGCATTTCCTGTATATGCTCTCAAGCATCTCCTGTATCTGCGCTCATAAGCATCTCCTGTATATGCTCACAAGCATCTCCTGTATCTGTGCTCACAAGCATCTCCTGTATCTGCACTCACAAGCATCTCCTGTATATTCTCACAAGCATCTCCTGTATCTGCGCTCATAAGCATCTCCTGTATCTGCGCTCACAAGCATCTCCTGTATATGCTCTCAAGCATCTCCTGTATCTGCGCTCACAAGCATCACCAGTATATGCTCTAAGCATCACCTACATAACTCCTCGCTCTCAAACTACAGTTTGCATTCCAGCATTATTAACACAGCTCTTCAGTGCATTGGTGTGGTAAAGGACTCACCATCTCCAGGTCCTTTAAGACTGTTCTATTGAACCACACCTAGAGACTTCCTATGTGCATCTCTGAGAGCTGTGACTTGTCATCCTGTTACCATACTGCTAACTGTCGCTATAATTTGTGAGCTGAGTTCATTTAATAAACCTGTTGAACATATCCTCTGTTGTCGTGGTCACGCCTTCGGGCTTTAGGTACTGCAGGTTCACGCATGTCCAGGAGTCCTATCTGGCCTCTCACATTTAAGTATACCTCAGCTCCTACAACTGATGCTTCCAATAGTGAGCACCAGCCCTCAGTTGTGACAGTAAGCACTGACCTAATGGATCCGGCCAGAGACCAGGTCCAAGCGACTAGCCCGATGCAAGAGCTTGCAGCCCGCCTTGAACATCAGGAGACTGCACAGGGCCATGTGATTCGCTGTCTCCAGGACCTCTCCTCTCGGCTGGATGGAATCCAAACAACCCTTCGTGGTTCAGGGGCGTCCAGTGTGCTGACTGCTGTACCTTTGGTGGTATCCCCACCCACCATTCCCATTTCTGCTCCTCGTCTCCATTTACCGACACCTGATTCTCCTCTTCAGGTATCTGATTCAAGAGAACTCTCTGACATTTTGGTGAAAGACATTCCTGTTGAGGGGATGAGCTCCTCTGTTCATCATTCCCGGTCCTTACTGTTCCGTCGCTTGTAAATTTGAATATTTAAGGATTCTCTATCAACTGTTGGAACAGTTACAAGACCTTCTCTCTAGCATTGTTCCGATTATTTCAAAGTGTCTCAGTGATACTCCTAATATCTCTGCTCCCATCTCCATGAAAGCCTTCCCACAGTCTGCTGAGAACAAAGATGCGACAGCTGCCAATCTCTCTATGTCCAATTCATTTCCCCGTGCACCAAGTAAAGATACGCTCCGGAGTAAGCCACGGTCTAGACTTTCTGAAGAGGAACACAAGCGTTGCATGCAGTTTCAACTCTGTTTCTACTGTGGGGGTTCTGATCACTTTATTAAAGACTGTTCTCTCCGTAAGCCAAGGAAGTGTTAGATCTCCACATCACAGCATTCATAGTTACAAACCTTCCTATGTGGAATCTTCAGCTCCTTCTGATCCGGTCAAGAACAATAAGAAGGTCGACCAAAGGGAAACCCAATTCTACAATTGGGGTCCTATGACCAGGAGCTCCATTTCCAAATCTTGGACACAAAAGAGATTAAATAAGACTTTCTTCACCAAAGGGAAGTCAAATTCTGCAGCCCAAGAAGGGGCATTCGTGTCTACAGCCCAAGAAGGGGCGTCTGTTTCTGCAGCCCAAGGCGGGGCGTCTGTTTCTGCAGCCCTAGACGGGGCATCTGTTTCTGCAGCCCAAGAAGGGGTGTTCGTTTCTACAGCCCAAGGAGGGGCGTTCGTTTCTGCAACCCCAGGAGGGATATCCAATGTTCAAGCTCTAGTAAGGGCATATGAGTCTTCTCAAAAAGGAGTTTCTGATCTGTCAACCCCAGGAGGGGTGCCGGAGAAAACAACCCTGAGACAGGTGTCTGATTCGTCAACCCCAGGAGGGGTCACCAAAGTTTCAGCCCCAAGGGAAGTATCCAGAGCCAAGTTCCCAGATGGTAATTTTTGTGCTACAGATGCAGTTATGAACTCCTGTTTGCCTCTTCAGAGAGCACCACCCTGTTGAAATCCAGCATGGACCAGGTCCAGGATGGTCTAACTGAACACTCGCACACCACTCATTTCGGTTCTAACCGGATTCTGACTCCTTCAGTTCCAGCTGATTCAACTGTCTCCAGACTCAATCCGGTTCCATCCGTCTGTCTGCAGATTCCTTCGATTCCAGCAGATTCCAATATCTCTGGACCCAATCCGGTTCCATCCGTAGGTCCAAAGACTCCTTCAGTTCCAGCTGATTCAACTGTCTCCAGACACAATCCGGTTCCATCCGTCTGTCTGAAGATTCCTTCGGTTCCAGCCGATTCCAATATCTCTGGACCCAATCCGGTTCCATCCGTAGGTCTAAAGACTCCTTCAGTTCCAGCTGATTCAACTGTCTCCAGACTCAATCTGGTTCCATCCGTCTGTCTGAAGATTCCTTCAGTTCCAGACGATTCAAATATCTCTGGACCCAATCCGGTTCCATCCGTAGGTCCAAAGTCTCCGCCGGTCTCAGCCGGTTCAAGTTTGTCTGGACTCAATCTGGTCTCGTTCATAAGTCCAGCACAGTCTCCTCTGGTTCCAGCCAGTCAAAGTTTATCAGGACTCAATCCAGATCCTTCCGTTTGTTCAGGTAAAGAACTTATAAGAAGTGTCCTGGGGCCACTCCTAAAGGGGGGGTGCTGTCACGATCCAGGTAATTCCTTATCAGTATTTACCTTCCAAATGCCTCTGGAGACTGTCCCAGCGTTCCAAGCCTGGATTCCGTCTGCACTGTCTGCATGCAGCACGCTGCATCTCATTGTCTCAAGTCTCTTCACTGTGATTCCGGCAGCTTCATGGTTAAAACTCACTTGCAAGTTACAAACAGTCTTTCCCTCCAAGTTCAAACATGGGCGCAGCCATGTTTGTTTTCATCACATGTTACTTTTCAGCCTATCAGCTGCACTCTGGTTTCTGCCTAATTATCCAGCAGCTGCACTCTAGACTCTGCTTAATCAGCCAGCCAATCCCTCTTTCCCAGCTGGTATAAATATCCTGTTCCTGGGCTGGAAAGTTGTCAGTGCTTCAGTTGTCATCCTAGTGAAACCAGTCTCTTCCTATTGTGGTCGTTCCTGCCTGCAAACTCCGCTAGAGACTCACACCAGTTCCACTCTCCATGGTGCAGCCTGACTCTGCAGTGTCTCATCATTGCACCCTTGCTTCTGGCAGATTACTATAACACTGGCTTCCAGCATTCCAGCTTCCAGCAGTGCCCTGTTCCTGCATTCCAGTCATTTGCACTCTCAAGCATCTCCTGTATATGCTCTCAAGCATCTCCTGTATATGCTCACAAGCATCTCCTGCATCTGCGCTCACAAGCATCTCCTGTATATGCTCTCAAGCATCTCCTGTATATGCTCTCAAGCATCTCCTGTATATGCTCTCAAGCATCTCCTGTATCTGCGCTCTCAAGCATCTCCTGTATATGCTCTCAAGCATCTCCTGTATATGCTCTCAAGCATCTCCTGTATATGCTCTCAAGCATCTCCTGTATATGCTCTCACAAGCATCTCCTGTATCTGCGCTCACAAGCATCTCCTGTATCTGCGCTCACAAGCATCTCCTGTATATGCTCTCAAGCATCTCCTGTATCTGCGCTCACAAGCATCTCCTGTATATGCTCTCAAGCATCTCCTGTATATGCTCTCAAGCATCTCCTGTATCTGCGCTCTCAAGCATCTCCTGTATATGCTCTCAAGCATCTCCTGTATATGCTCTCAAGCATCTCCTGTATATGCTCTCAAGCATCTCCTGTATATGCTCTCAAGCATCTCCTGTATATGCTCACAAGCATCCCCTGTATCTGCGCTCACAAGCATCTCCTGTATCTGCGCTCACAAGCATCTCCTGTATCTGCGCTCACAAGCATCTCCTGTATATGCTCTCAAGCATCTCCTGTATCTGCGCTCACAAGCATCTCCTGTATATGCTCTCAAGCATCTCCTGTATCTGCGCTCTCAAGCATCTCCTGTATATGCTCTCAAGCATCTCCTGTATATGCTCTCAAGCATCTCCTGTATATGCTCTCAAGCATCTCCTGTATATGCTCTCAAGCATCTCCTGTATATGCTCACAAGCATCCCCTGTATCTGCGCTCACAAGCATCCCCTGTATCTGCGCTCACAAGCATCTCCTGTATCTGCGCTCACAAGCATCTCCTGTATCTGCGCTCACAAGCATCTCCTGTATCTGCGCTCACAAGCATCTCCTGTATCTGCGCTCACAAGCATCTCCTGTATCTGCGCTCACAAGCATCTCCTGTATCTGCGCTCACAAGCATCTGCTGTATCTGCATTCACAAGCATCTCCTGTATCTGCGCTCACAAGCATCTCCTGTATCTGCGCTCACAAGCATCTCCTGTATCTGCGCTCACAAGCATCTGCTGTATCTGCGCTCACAAGCATCTCCTGTATCTGCGCTCACAAGCATCTGCTGTATCTGCATTCACAAGCATCTCCTGTATCTGCGCTCACAAGCATCTGCTGTATCTGCATTCACAATCATCTCCTGTATCTGCGCTCACAAGCATCTCCTGTATATGCTCTCAAGCATCTCCTGTATCTGCGCTCACAAG